>NW_021318775.1:2003465-2164660 GCF_001605985.2 Dendrobium catenatum
TTTTTTTTAAAAAAAAAAAAAAAAAAAGTAAGTCAAGCCAAATAGCACAGAAGTTTACGTAAGGATATGCTGACATAATTTATAATCCTACGACGGCATGTGGTCGAATACAACTAGTAATTAATGTGGCGAGCAAAAACAATTATGTGTAAAATGAATTTTTGGCAATTCAGACAACTTGAATTTTAACTCAACATTTCCGCTCAATCAAGAAAGTTGACGTAATAGATTTGACTTATATTAAAAAAAAAAAATAGAAATAGACCTAAAAAGATTTTGTTATAAAATATAAGAAATGATCTTTCTTTATTAGATTTAAATGAGGATTTGACTACGGTCACCACCATTGTCCGTCACCACTATTGTCTCCAATTGTTGCCACTCCCGCAGCCTGCAATCACGTGATCACCTGTGGCCTCCGCTGCTGGAGACTGAGATCACTTGTGATCTCTACCGTTGCCGGCGACAACTAATGACCACCGCCTAGGCGATCACTGTCTTTTTTTTTTTTTTAAGGCGATCACTGTCATCATCATTACTTCAATTAAATTAGGTTATTCATAATATATATCATGATTACCATGGCCTCTTTGAATCAATCCATGGAGTCTAAGATGATTTCCTCAACAAGTTGACATCAAACCTCAGTTCTTAGACTCTTCTGTTTCGAGACATCAAATATTATTAGCTTTGCTAAGCTCAAAAGCTGACTTGCAATAAGCAAATATTCACCTTTGGCCTCCACCGGACAAAATTATCCTCTGTAATCAATGGAGTTTTAACATGCTCATTTGATTTCATCTTCTTAATCTCTAAGCCAATTTCAAGACTTTAGGTAGTCTTCTCCATGCAGTTACTTTCAACAGTACAAACTCGATGTTTGGCTTTAGAGATTTTCACCATTATAGACCGTTTGTAAACGATATTTCCATTAAGTTTCTTGCTTAAGAAAGACACTGCTAGCAAGGTAGAAAGAGCTTCAGGCTTCGTTTGGGATATTTTTTACTATTTTCTAAATTTGAAAATTCGGATTTATTAAATTCTATGATGTTTTTTAGAAAATTATTTGATATGATAAAAGTTAAATTTACATAAATAATTTGGCTTTTTGTTTTAGAATTTAAGAATTTAAATGCTTAGAATATATTATTATATTTATTTTACTTATATCAATCTTAATTAAATTTATTAAACATATAATTAAAAATCTCAACTAAGAATTAGTTTTATATATATACTTTATTTGTTTTATTGAATATTATTAATTTTTTATCGATTCTTATTTTTAATTAAACTATAATTAAATTAGAATAATATACTACAAATTATTAATTAATACTTTATGAAACTAATTAAATATTAAAAATCATTTAATCAAATGAAATTATAATTAAAATCAATTGTTTAATTTTTTTAACAAATTAATGTTTATTATTATGATTAATATTAAATATTAATTATTATATTTTATTTAATTAATATCAAATAATAATAATAGGCCAAAATCCGATTTCCTCCTCTTTCTCCCCCAAAATCTTGAAACCCTCCATAGAAAGGGAGAGAGAAGGTTGTGCCGCAAAGAAGCAAGGATGTCGCAACATCAGCTCATTGAAGATAGAGGTTATTACGTGCGGAGTCCGGACACAAAGAACTGCTAGGTTTTGTGACCATAAACAGTAAAAGCATAGTTACTATCCATCCACGCTCTTTTACTGTTCACTTATGCTCTTTTACTATTCACAGTCACAAAACCGAACGGTTCTTTGTATTCAGACTCAGCACATAATAATCTCTCAATTGAGTATATCAATCATTTTTCACCGTTACATAATGTAATAAAAATATCATTTTTAATATTTTCTATTTAAGTCTTTTTAAGATCGAACATACCTAATTTAATGTTCATAGGAATGACCGTAAGTGTAACATACATCATATTAAGCCAACAATTCCAAAAAATAACAATGCTAAGAAATTTATTAAGTTTGTGAAAATTTATCTCAATTTGAGTCCATTTATTCATTAAGATATGGCTTATTTGATTTGTTGAAAAAATAATTCTTTTGAAATAACAACATTTATTAAGTTTATTATTTATTTCAGCATAATTAGAAATTTATCTATATATTAATCTTGATTAATTTCTTTTATTTTTTTCAAAAATAACAAACAAAATTAAGCCATAATTTATAAACATATTTTAAAGAAATACTTCACACAAAACACCTAAATTTTATCTACAAACCTAATATCATTCGACCTCCTTTTTTTTATCTAAAAAAATATAAATTAAAAAAATTAAAAATTTTAATCTAAATATTAAAATTAATCACATAATGTTAACTCGTTTTTTTTTTAATTGTAACAAATTTTCAATTATTTAATGCATAAATATGCAAATTTCATAGTTAAAAACTTAAAATAATGACTAATGAATTAAAAAAAATACTAATAAGAATAAATGAAAATTGAAAATCTAAGCCTTTCGAGAGTATCGCTCATGGCAGCTAGCCACATCATGGTCTCCACGCTACCGTCCTCACCTCCCCGCCTCCTCCTTCCCCGACGCCCCGCCGGTACCTTTGGTCTCTCCACCTCTACATTCCTCTCTTCCTTCCAAACTCTAAGAGCCCCGTCAGAGATCACCCGCCATCTTCATCGCCGGCATCCGCTGCCGGGAGAGCTGGCAGTGGTGCGCGCCGGTCCGCCGAGCGCATCCACCCTCATCCTCGTCTTCGTTCTTCCCCTCTCCCTCCTCATCGGCACCATCTTGGTTTCCATCCGAATCGGCAACAAGCTCGATGAGAAATTCCTCGAAGAGGTGAATGTGAATGTGAATCCCACTTAAGCTCTTCATGTGTTCGACGATATGCCTCAACCATATTTCTACCCTGTTTCCGCCGCAGCTTGCAGCGAATCAAGCAATGGTGGGAGAGAACGAAGAAGAAGCAGGAGAAGAAGGACAGGAGGGATTGGAGGCGAGGGAAGGAAAGGAAGATAGAGTTATGGTGAAAGAAGAAATTGGCGCGGCGGCAGCCCGCGTTCGTAACCGCCCGAAAAGAGAAGTATGAACTGTTTGGTAGAATTGCTTTTGTGTAATTTGACACCAAGATTGTACCTTTAATTTGTTTTTATGTCAATGATGAAGAACTTGTGCCATTGAATTTCTATTATGAAATCCTTCAAGCGGCTTTAGAGGCTAACAGCATTTGTAAAAGTCTAAGAATTAATTCGAAAAATGAAGGATCTTAAGGTATATTTTTATGACTATAAATATCTAAATATTCTTTTTTTTTTCAAGTATGTTTTCATTATGGCATAAGTGTAAGCTATTATAACATTATATATATTTCTCTCACTATATTTCTATGTCATATTCTATATCCATTATCAGTCATGTCACCAAAAATCGTCTTGATTCAATATGAATCTCAAGACATATTCAAGATTGCAACTTTCAAAATTGAATTTGGGACCATCCGAACTCCAACTTCAGCAAATTTATAGTCAAATTAAATATCTCAAAGAGAAACCCAATGATGGCAAAATCGGTTTAATCTGAGCCAAAATAGGTCCAAATCGAGGGACCGAAGTATAGTTGGAAGCTTTAAAGCATTAATTGAATTATCAAATGATATTTAAATGTAGAATGCTTATAGTTGAATCAGGCTCGACGAGACGAATCCAACAAGCACAACAACATGTAATTTCAACATCATTAAAGCCATTAAATGTTGAATGAATGTTTTATAGTTAATATGAGTCATCTAATGGAGCACTCCAAAATTATCCTGGATCTTCTTCATATTTACATAAAGTGTCGCTCACTAAAATCTATAAATAGGCTCATACTCTCTTCATGAAGGGGACATGTTGGCTAAAGATTGGATAGAGCTCTAAGGCTTTAATTATTATAGAGTTCTACTCAACATCACCATCGATGAACTTTCGTTGACCACCGTAAGACCATTGCCCGGCAACTGCCGTCATTGGACCACCACCCATTCGTGGACTGTCGCGAGACCACTGCTCGTCCGCTAACCATCGTCGGACAACCGCTCTTCCGTCAATTGTTGTCGTACCACCACCCATCACTGGACCACCGTCTGGCCGCCGACCGTCTCCTAACAACTGCCTGTCTGTGAACGACCGTCGAATCTCTGTCTGGTCACCTACCGCCACCATACCTCCGCCTGGCCTCCAGTCATCGTCGAACCACCGATCACTATCGGACGTTCGCCCAACCACTAACCGACGCCATAACACCGCCTAACCACCATTGACACACCACTTCGACCGTCGTCACACACCGACTATAATCCCTTCGACCTCTATTGCTCGCCAACTACGGTCCATTTGACCTCTATCACCCGTTAACTCCAGTCCCACCAACCAACATTGTCTTTCAACTGCAGTCCCTTCGACCATTGTTGCCCACCGACTGCAATCCCCCTAAACTCCGTAGCCCACCGACAACAGTCCCTCAAACCTTCATCGCCAACCGACTACGGTCTCTCCGATCACCATCATCAGCTGAATACTGTCCCTCCAACCTCCATCACCCGTCGACTATGATACCTTGGACCTCTATGGCCTGCCAACTATGGTCCCTCAGACCACCGCACCCACCAACTACGGTCTCTTTGACCTTTGTAGCTTGTCGACTACGGTCCCTCATACCATTGTCACCCGCAAACTACGGCCCCTCCGACCACCTTTGCCCCCCGACTATGGTCCCTTCGACAACCTATTTCTCACCGACTACAGTCCCTCCGATCACCGTCTCCCACTAACCATGATCCCTCTGACCATGGTCGCCCACCGATTACAGTCCCTTCGATCTCTGACGCCCTGCCAACTATGATCTCTTCAACCATAGTCGTCCAACTACAATCCTACCGATCAAACAAACAAACTAACACTCTCTTGAGAATAACTCTCATATCATTATATTCTTCCAACTCCCGCCATGTAATGTGCTCTATATGACGTGAATTTTCTACATCTAGCCAATGCCTTCCCTCCAAGGGCTTTATTTGTAATCAAACATAAACAATAGCGTGATCATTTAAATTGGGTCAGACCCCATGATTTTTGCCCTTTTCAGCATTTCTTACATAAAAAATTTGGGGCCTTTTATGACTCTTACCCCTCTCTTATCTGCCTATGTGTTGAATCTTCGTATAAAATTAGACGCTAAACTCTATATATCTCTATCATTGTGAATGTTTCGGGATGCAACAAGTCCTCTTAGTATTGAGCATAAGGTTTTGTTTGGAAAGTTTTCTTACTGCTTTCTAAAACAACTTTCTAGTATAAAAATTTTTAGTTCGTGAAATTTTTGTACTAAAATACTGTTTTAAAAAATAAGAAGAAAGTTATCTCAATCAAAGCCTAATATATATATATATATATATGTTTGATTAAATCAGCTCCAATAATTTTTTTTCCTTAAATATATCTTATAGTTCATTCATATTTTTTCAAAATTGAATTTTGAAACTATATTCTAATTCAACTTAGAGAGTTTAAAAAATGCTTACATGAAACTCAAACGTGAAGACACAATGGAAGCATGAATTTTACTTTCAGTTTTACAGGGTTTTTTGGCCCTCCCTCAATTAGCAAATTTTTAAAAGTTCTAAAGCAATCGAAAATCAGGCATCAACATGTTCCATACAAATATGATTAGCCCTTTCTTCAAATCAACCAAAAGATCTTCATATAATGGGGTTCATTCTCTTTTCAAATGGGATGGGCAAAACCAAGAGTTCTTATTATTGTATTTTCACTTTTGTTTCCAATCACTCTCCTTCCATATTTATAGTGGTGAGCCTCTCATATAGTAGGAATCCATGTATAAATCTTTCATTTTGAACAACTTTCTTATTACTTTCTAAAACAACTTCATAATTAAAAAATTTTTAATTCTATAAATTTTTATACTGGAAATCTGCTTTATAAAGCAGCAAGAAAACTATCACAAATGAAGCAAACATTAAGGTATAAGTGAAAGAATATAGAGTTTGAAACATTACAAGGCTTACAAATGCAAGGCAATGTAACCATTAAAGAAAATTATTGAATGAATAAAATTATGTTTATTACTTTACAATATTCGAAGATTGGTTTGGTGATCATTCTTCTCTTAGAATGATTAGGTGATTATTATAACATTATGATTATTTGTGATTTTTGGTAAGGATGAAAACAATCAGAGTTATCTTAACACTTTCAAATATCATCCTATTTCATCCCAAGGCCTTCATCCTTCACACCAATCTTAATTCTAAGAACCCATCACACATTTGCATCCATTATTTGATATTAGAGCCAAAGTTAGCAAGTTCAAGGAAGCAAATATTTATTAGTATGTGCAACATGTTTCAAGAATTAATATGCTACATTTATCAATTGAATTTATCCTCATTAACATCACTATAACCTTACACTCAAAATCATCATTAGTAGCTAGAATAAAAAAATAAAAATAAAAATCATGGACATGATAAGCAGATAATTTCATAATCTTTATCACAAACTTGGCTTCTATTTGAAGATTGTATTTTAATTTATCTACTAAGAGGAGCTTCCCAATTAAAAAAATAAAAAAAAGCATTTATTGATATTTTTAATATTGATTATCCTTATATTATATTGCCTCCAAGAGTTACTTTCCCTTCATCACTATGCTCTAGCTTTACAATTTTGGTTCAATCGCTTGGTAGATGATTTGAGCAGCCATTATCCGAATCCAAGTATCATATGAAACCACTGATCCTACAAAAGCAAATAAAATCTATTTTTTATACCCAAACTAAATTGGGTCCTTTTTCATTGTGGTTGTGTGTGTTTTGTGCTTTACATGTGGATTCATAAATAGCCCTAAAAACTTTAATTCATAATTTAATCAGAACTTACCAATGTGAGAAATCTGCCATAATATGAACAAACAGATATTGGAATGTTATGGTAATAAGTAGAACATGTACTTGAGACATGCATTTTACTGTTTCTTGAAGTGGTGGTAGGCTGCTAGATGTCTGAGGTCTTGACAACTTAAGCTTCATTTAGAACAACTTTTTTATTGCATCTTAAAGCAATTTTCTAGTTATTTTTTGTACAAAAATTAATTTTTTTTACTAGAAAGCTACTTTCAGAAACAATAAAAAGCCATCCCAATAGCTTTCTTGTTGTTTCTAAAGTAGTTTTTTAATACAAAAATTTTTTTAACTAAAAAGCTAATTTAGAAGGCAAAATTAAGACTTTTTTAACAAAGTATATAAATTTTTTATTTTATTCTGATGGAATAAAAATCATGCTTGGACAATAAAAAGCATTATTTCTAAATCAATAGAATGTTTCTTTAAACATGAGTATTTATTTTTCAAAGATGTATGGCTTTCATCCATAGTCTCCACCATACAAGCCAACTCTTTATATGTGAATTTATTATGAAATACCTTTTCATTTTATGAGTTATTCTGATCATCCAAAGTCATTAAGGAGAATTTTTCATGTTTGCACTAGCATTAGTTTGATCATCAGCTCAATTTGATCCACTTGCCTTTTCAACATTAGTGATTTTATGTGCACAAAGCTCCTAATGAACTACTAACTCTTTAAATTTTGTGTCATTATCACCACCACCATTATCACAGTCACTTGCTACACTACTATCATTAGCTTCGACATTGAATTCATTTCACTTCCAAGGTAAGCAAAAAACTCATCCAATTAAATTACAAAATTTTAAATATATTACATTTATTTTACTCAACATTATTTATCAGCAAACCAAATGGCCACCACTACATTGAATTTCAAACATTTGCTTAAAGAGATATAGCATAAATAATCACCAGCATATTCAGTTGAACATACATTGGAACAACAACAGCAACATCAACCTTTATCCCACTACTTGAGATCGGCTAAATGAACCTTTTTTTTCCATTGTGTTCGGTTAAGAGTCAAATTCCATTTAAATCTAATAAAAAAGATCATTTCTAATATTTTCTAACAAAGTCTTTTTAGGTCTACCTATACCTTTTTTAATGTAAGACAAATCTAATACATTTACTTTCCTAATCAATTCATTGGAAGGCCACTGTTTTAGTTAACCAAACCATCTAAGATGACTCTCTGTAATATTATCTTCCACTACAGCTACTCAAACATTTTCACGAATATACTCATTTCATATCCTATCTCTAAGAGTAAAGCCACTCATCCACACGAACATCCTCATCTCTACAACACTTAATTTAATATCATGCTTCTCTTTTAATGGCCAAAATTTTGCACCATAAAGCATTGCAGGTCTTACCAACATCTTATAGAATTTTCTCTCAAGTTTCAGGACTTTTCCATCCCACAACAAGCCCGATGCATTCCTCCACTTCAATCATCCAACTAAAATTCTACTAATAATATCCTCATATATTTCACCATCACTCTGAACAATAGACTTAATATATCTAAAACATGTACTATTATTAATGACTTGATCGCCCAAAACTACAATCATCCCACTATATCTATTACTACTAAAATTAAACTCCATATATTCAATTTTAGATATGCTCAAACAAAAATCTTTAGACTCCGAGTATGACCTCCATAATTCAAGTTTACCTTCAACTCCCTCTCTAGTTCTATAAACAAAAAAGAATATCATCAACAAAAAAGCATACACCAAAGTACAACCTCTTGCAAATGTCTGGCAAGAATTGTAATTCTTATTCAAAGACATTTAGATCGAAAACAATCATTAACAAAAGCCTTCATCCATAGAAATTTTTTTTTCACTTATATTATTATCTCTAGACTTTTGTAATGCTTATTAACGTTCAAGCATTTCAAAACCACCACTATTGAATGCTAACCAAATAGGACAAGCTCAAAACAATTTGCTCTAATGCTCAAAATAGAGACCAATATTTAATTTCATCCCAAGACTTCTAAAAATTAAATACTCATCTAATCGATCAATAATTAATATTATTCCATCCTTATTTATAATTAGTCATATACTTACCTATTTATAACTACTCTTATGTCCTACCTCAAATCAATAAAACATTAGAGAATTTACTTCTAATTGCGTTACTTATTAATGCCATACATATTGCATTTACAAAACACAACTTATTTGGTGCAACAGAGAGTATCACTGTCTCACCGATTCACAGCACACGACAAAGCTATTATAACATTACAGTTTGTTAAAGGAACCAATATTAAAACAAGAAATTGCACTGCAAAAGAAATAAAAAAAAGAAAAGAAAAAGATTTGTAAGTCATTTCAGCCACCTAAGTTAGATTTTAGTATAACAATCTAAAGCAACAAAGACAACATACCAACTTCAATCCATGACCCTAATTATAAATTGCATGGCAAGCACAAATGAAAGACATACCTTCAATAATCCGAGGGATTTTAGCGCTCTGCAGAAGCTAAACAAATTGAAAAATTATTGTGTTCATATGAAATCAAAGTCTTTGCTTCTGTCTTAATTTTCAATTTAGTAAGCTTGTCAATTATGTAGCAGAATATGCACGCATAAATACCAGCATGGAAGATGCACCAGAGCAACAAATAAATAAGTGGCACTATTCCAAACCCATAGGAATTCGGACCATTCCCAAAAATCACCAATGTTAATGCTCTCGAATCCACGAAGACACCCTTTCAATATCGCCAATGAAGCTGGAGGAAAAGCCACCACTGCAAGCAATATATTCAAAATTTTGAGCAATGCTGCGGGAAAGATTGGTACCTGTATTGGTTGCTTCAGTGGCCGGACCATAAGACACATTGGAACAAGAAGAATTGATCCAACCTGAGCAGTTGAGAAGTTGATGATAGACATAAGGCTTAGGCCTATTGAAGCAGCAGCAATCATAACCGACTTCAGAACTTCCCATTGGTAACCTTCAACGTATGACTTTGTGAGACGCGTTAGAAGGTACAGTATTAAAAGAGAGGAAAGAGACCAAGAGAGCATGCTTGTTGTCGAGTTGGTGTGGGGTATTTGAGAGACAAAGTATGGAAGTAAGGAGACAATAAGTGCCCAAAGGTGAACGAGGAAGACCAATTTTGCTGAATGGAGCCAGTTCCATGATCCAGACCTTGTTACAGGCTTGGAATTAGTGGGCTTATTGTTCGATATGGTAGTTAAAGACCTCGCATTTGCTGTACTGGAAAAGAGAGCTGCGGCCACTATAGGAAGAGGAGCCACAAGCAGTGCAAACGCAATCATGTAGACGCCAACCGAGACAAACTTATTAGGAGCTGTTAAGAAGTATAGAAAAAAAGATTGGTGGAACTTTTCAAGGAGGTTATTCACCGACCGAATGACTCCTTCAATCAACCTGCATTATATGTTTCCAGTGCGTTACAGAGAGAGCGTGAAGAGTCATGTAAGAGTTGCCACATGTCAACAATAATAAAATGACAAGAGCAGTGTATTTGCCACACAAGGCCCAAGCCAAATTGGCATGTATGACATATCAATATCCAAGCATTTTCTAGGTCACATGAATGTACATAATGTAGACAAAAAGATGTGCATAAAGACATACATTAGTAGAGAGACGGTTCAGATTTTTATTAACAAGAATTACTTGCACATTGCATGAGGGCACATGCTCATTGGCGCACACACGCAAGCAGAACATAAATTGATGCAAACAAAGCTTCAGGGTTGTATTAGGGCCTGCCACAGAAAGCCTAGAAGTTTTAACTTGACCTGATATATGAATCATGCAAATACCAGGCCTAGTTTATGCAAACTAGTATTACACAACTCGGATATGGCATAAATTATCATAATATTTCTACATCCAATGATACAACTTTTTTGACTTGCTGGCTTCTTATTTATACCAAAAGCTGCTTGTCAACGGATGGGGACATAAGACCGTGTAAAGTATATCAGAGACGTGGTCGACGATCTATGGCCACGATCGCACCAATCTATTTTTTATTCATTATTTGTATTTGTTTTATTAGTTTGCATTATGTATTTGTTTTAGTTGCATTTTCCATTTTTACCCTTACTTAAGAGTCTGTTCATATGTAAGCCCTAGGGGCAACGTTGTCTTTTAGTTCCCTTTCATTGTATGAGGCTATTTATAAGCTCATTATGTTTCTTTTCAAGTTAATGAAGAATTATAATAAAAATTTCTTCAACTGTGTTTCATTAGAGCTTGAGAGCTTTGGAGAAAAATTCCTAGGAGAGGGTAAACGGATCACCCACCAACCTTGAAAGCGTCCGGGATCATGGCTCTTTTCTACCTAGATCTTTTCTTCTTCTTCCCTTCCCCTCCCTTCCACCATATGGACAAGTCTTTCCTCCCAAAGCTGCCGGCCATCTCCAATTCTTCCCACCGCCGGCCAACCCTAATCCCCCAACCCAACCCTAGCCTAGCTGCCGGCCTGTTCCCTCCCCCTTTGCCCCCAAAATTTTCAAAACCCCTCATCATTATTTTCCTTCCCTACATAGCCTCTTTTGGGAAAGTCCTGATTTTAAATATTCAATCAATTTTGAATTTTAAATATTTCCTAAAATATAATTCTATTTTATGAAAGTTCTTCAAATCAAATCCAAATTAATTTTGAATTGGATTGGATTTAAATCATCTTCCTTAATTTGAGAGTCCCAATTAAGCAAGTAATAAATCCCCTTCCCTAAACCCCCATCCCCATCACCATGCCGCCGGCCCCCTTTCTCCCTTTCTCTCTCCCTCCAAATTAATTCCCTTCCCTTAATTACTTCAATCAAGCCTCTCATTAGGGATTGATTTTTTCTCCCTTTCTCTTTACTTAAATTCAAACTTCAAACCCTATTTCCCTCCATCCTCCACCTTTAAAATTTCTACCTTATTTCCCCACTTCCCTCTCTAACCTAGTCGGCCCTACCCTAACCCTAACTCCACTAAAATCTGAACCTAAACTCTCCCAAGCCTTCTACCTTGGTCGACCACATTCCCATCCCTTCTTCTACTTGAATTCCTTAGAGTAACTTCTTTCCCTCAAGGAGAATCCTCAAGGACAACAAAGAGCGTCTTCCACAATACTTCAACGCCACGTATCCTATGCATGGCCGATCCTGAACTCAACTCCGGCTTCGTCTAGAAAGAAAAAGGCTTCGTCGACATCCTCCAATCACCCTTCTTCGACGTCAATCCGGAGGTAGATAAGAGGAATACGTGAAGCGCATCATATTCACTCTTTCGGAAGCCATCGAAGAACAACTTTCTGTCGTTCAGTGGCAAATCACCACCACGCTAAGACAATGGTGAACTCTTTCCCCCTCCTCAATTTCCTTCATATTCTCCTTTGATTGTGGACGTGTATAAAGCATAAAGAATCTTGCAAAGCTCTCTGTCAAAGCTTAGTAAATGTAGGGAATGAGTAATGGACTTCTATGCATCTAATCTCGTTGTTAATATAGGGATGTTATTGGAAATCCTATATATTTGTTTATGTTAAATTTTATAATTGTTTTGTGATCATAACTATTATTGTATGACTTGGCCTAAACTAAGGCATCCTTTCTTGTTTTCCATTTTTGTCAAGTCGCTAACGTTTAATTCTTATTGCTCTTACTTGAAAGCGTGCAAATTCTTATATTCATCATTTAAAGCATTCATAGCTCTACATCACCACCGCTACGAACAAACATCCCAGCATCTACTTCACAACAAGCCATCCGGGAAAAACTTTTAGGCACATTTGCAAACCGCAATTCTCAACTCTCGTTATTGTCATCTTACATTCTCACTGATACATGAGCACTAATTCATATTCCCTTACTACACCAGTGAAGATCACAAACAATAGATGAAAATTCATGCCTAAAGAATATAATAATGCCATTGAAAATTTGTCGAATAATAATCACATGAATTCTTTAACACATTGTGTTAATGCTAGAGAGTTCTCGAGAAGCGACGCCCTGACTTTGGGCGACCAAGTCATTAAAAGAGTACATGTTATTCAAATTAACAAAGAAATAGATGGGGATATTATTAGTAGAATTCAAGTTGGATAGTTAGAGTGGAGGAAAGCATCGAGCCTATTTTATGATAGAAAAGTACCGCACAAACTTAAAGGAAAATTCTATAAGATGGTAGTGAGACCTGGTTTGCTTTATGGCACAAAATGCTAGCCATTAACAGAGAAGCATAAATTTAAGTGTTGTAAAGATGAGGATGCTCAGGTGGATGAGTGGATTTACTCTTAGATATAGAATGCGAAACAAATATGTATATGAAAAGGTTAGAGTAGCTCCAATAGCATATAAGATTAGAAAGAGAATTATCTTAAATGGTTTGGTCACATAAAACATCAACCTTCCAATGACCCGATTAGGGGAGAGATGTATTAGATATAAAGGTTAAATCTTGAGCTCGACTCGCTAGCGAGCCACAAGTTCGAGCTCGATCTCAGCCTAGCTCAACTCGAAATCTCATTGAGCCGCTCGATTAATATATATATATATAAGCATTTTATAATATATTTTAATATTTTTAATTTAATTCTATATTAAAAATAAAAATTATAAAAAAAATATTTTTTTTTTAATTTAAAACTAAGACATCGAGCTCAACATTCAAATCAAACTTGAAAAAAGCTCGAGCTTATAAATTTTTTAAAGAGTCGAACTCAAGCTTTTTCTACGAGCTTGAGACGAGCTCGAGTTCAGTAAAAACTAAACTGGCTTAGCTCAATTAGGCAGATACTCGACTCGACTCATTTACACCCTTATGTTAAAAAAGCCTAAACCCTAAACCCTAAAGACCTAAAAAAACTTGATAAGAAAAGTAATAGAAATAACTTTTATTAGTAAATTTAAATGAAAGTTTGACTTTTAATTGGAGACAATGTCAATTTTCTTGAGATCTATGATATTACTCTGTTAATTTTTTTTATTTTTATCTTTGATATTATTTTTCCTAAGCACCAATGCATTTCTTAATCAAGGTTGTTCTAAAGTACTCAAACATGTAAATAACTGTAAGGGTTCTTTCTATGGGAAACCTCGATCCCCCAAGTTTAAAGTAAAACTTGATGGATTTCACTAATCATCTAAGGGAAATATTTGTCTAATGCCAATCTAGCTCCCATTGAATCTAATTGGTCTATTAAACAAGCTTGCCGATAATAACTAAGATTCTATTGTAATACAATGAATCTCTTTTAAATCCCATAATATACACAAACGCCATCACAAATATAATAGGAAACCCCTTCCATTGTAAGAAAAGATTAATAGATTCATTCATACCAACCTGCCACTCCTCAAGAGAAAGGAAGATATGCCATTATCATTAGTTAGAGAAGTCCTGGGCGAGAGCTCCATGGTAATCGCATCAATTTGAAAATCTCGGAAAGCACCATGAGGCCCAGTGGGCACCCCAAGGGCCTGAAGCAGGAAAAAGAAAGGTGATAAACATTTAGATCCCAACACGGCTAGTAAAACATAAAAATTAAAAATAAAATTACCTGGTAATACATTGAACTTGCAAGTGTAGCAGTGCCTTCAACAAAATCAGCAGAATTAACACCCAATTTCCATCCAAGATTTAAGCTTTCAGCCAGCCTGGTCAGTCGCTGCAATGTTTTA
Source organism: Dendrobium catenatum (assembly GCF_001605985.2). Taxonomy (NCBI): domain Eukaryota; kingdom Viridiplantae; phylum Streptophyta; class Magnoliopsida; order Asparagales; family Orchidaceae; genus Dendrobium; species Dendrobium catenatum. The sequence continues at coordinate 2,018,102 of NW_021318775.1, forward strand.
CCAACATGCTTGAGCAGTGCAGAATTAAGTAAAAAGCCAAATGTCCCAACTCTTACATGCAAACCCTGTCTATGAACAGCCAAGTAATGGACAATATTTATCAGGTCAAGGTTTGGCATCTGTCCATTTGATGCCTCGGCATATATATCAACACGGTCCCTCTCACTTCTTTCCTTATCCATGACCTTAACAACAAGAGCAGCGGACATAGTTCCAGCACGTTTAAAATCATCATAGGCTGCTCCATCAAATGAAGACTGCTCCTCCACATGATTTTCTGTTTTCTCAAAACACATTTCAATACCAATTTTCCCAGAATCGCTAGAGAAAGTAGGATTATGGTAATCCTTAAGCCATGAAGCAACTGATGTATACTCGCCATACCGTGAATCTGCAGCAAGCCAGACAATATCTTTTGCCAGCCATACAACTCGGCTAAGAAGAGAGAAGACTGAATAGGCAAGGCCTAGTGATAAGGCTTCGTTCAATTTAATATTCTCTGAATTATAAGGGGTAACCAATACAATTGATTCTTTTCCATCACCACGAGGAGCTCGTATAATACCCACAGGACTGACACCATTTAATGTACAAGCGCTGCTATTTTGCGGAACTGCTGTGCGAGGGATAGAAGAGAAGAAACACAGAGGATGGAACTGAAGATTACGATATTTGAATTTATGATAATAAACCTCAGCACCCACATCTTCCATGTGCTTCCCTATCAATCTTGCAATCTCCCTGACATAGATAAGCTAAAATCAGAACATATATTATACCTGCAAGAAAAGAAAAAAATTTGAAAGATTGGATACAATGTGAATAAAGATAACTTTGTTAAAAAGTACACCACGCACTAAAATATTTCAACTAGCATAACAATCTGAGCTTTACAGACTTGTTGAATTGCATTAATTACAGTAATCCTTATAAAAGTCCAACTAAAAAATTTAATTGACAGCACAACTAACACTTGAAAAATTTTAAGAGCACGTTTACAAATATAGAATGTAAATCAATATATTTTTTTAATAGCTAAGCAATTAAATATTCTCAACAAATAAAGGTAGCTAGCATATGTATAATAAATGGCAAAATATGCACCAACAAAAAGGGCAAATAGAATTAATATGAAAAAAATGGGATGGAAAAGGAGTGAAGTTAAAACCTGTGTAAACTAAATTTGACACCACTTGTTTTGCTAGGCATAAATGAATGCAGGAGGATCCATAAAGCTGACCACAAGTGGTTGGGATAAAGCAGATGATACTGATCCTTTGGCTTTAATATTGATACCAATAAAAATTCATATATGCTGCTTACCTTTTGCAGTTTTGACATTCAATGAGTAAAGCAACAAAATTGTTTGTCCCACTGCTAGAAGAATAGGGGATTTTCTGGGAAAAAAAATTGTCCTCAGTTTTATTTATTACTAAATGCCAAAAGGGAGCCCGTCAAATGAAACCAACATTTGACTACTTTTTTCTTGATTTCAAATTCCTAGTATAAAGCAATGTTGACTGCCACCAGACCATCACTACCGTGGCTAACACGCCTAACCATTTTGGACAGTTCGCATGAAGACCGGGATGGCAAAGATACCGAAGAACTGCTACATGGTACCTGCAAGAGCAGTAAGCAAGGAGGCGGAAAGCAGCACAATAAACATAGGAAAAGTAGCTACAGAGCTTTCCATTGAATTGATGTGATTCTCTCATATTATTGTTGTGTAATACATGATGTATATATAGGCTTGTGGCTTTACACATGTAGGTTGTGGATTGTTGTTTGATTTGTTATATTTGGATGGATGGATGGATGTATCCTGGGCCGGTAGCAGTACTGTGGCAGAGGTAGTAGAGTTGTGTGTCTTTACTCCCCCGCAAATTGATAGTTCTTGTTGAACTATTAATTTGAGCCGCAATGTGAGAAATTTGGGTGTAGACAGTGTCTTAGTAAGCACACAACTATTTGGTCTTATGTGGCAATGGGGGCAACTGAGATATCTATGTTGTGAATATGATCTCGAATAAAATGTTGATCAATCTCGATGTGTTTGGTGAGTGCATGAAACACCAGGTTGTTGGCTAGGGTGATGGCCGACACATTATCACAAAAGATGGTAGTTGGACTGTGTAAGGAGATGTCGAAGTCATGCAGGAGGCGGCGAAGCCAAAGTACGTCAGCAGTCGCTGCAGCTAGAGCCCTATATTCAGCCTCGGTGGAGGACCGAGCGACTGTATGTTGTTTTTTTACACTCCAAGATACTAGGGAGTTTCCTAGAAAAGAGCAGAAACCTATTGTTGATCTGCAAGACATACTATCACTTGCCCAGACGGCGCCGGAGAAGGATGTCAGATGCAGGGGACCGGTGGAGATAGGAATGACATAGGAGGAGGTTCCCCGAATATATCGAAGGAGCCTTTTGAGGAGATGATATTGAGGAGGTTGAGGATTATGCATGTACTGGCACAGAACGTTGACGGAGTATGCTATATCCAGTCTAGTAATTATGAGATATTGGAGGGATCTAGTTAATTGGCGATAGATTTGAGGGTCGAAGAGAATTGGGTCAATGAATTTGGTTGTAACAGGCTTAGTGGAGGTGGGGTTTGAGAGTGGGTTACATTGTGATAGGCCAGCTCGGTGAAGAATTGAGTTGGCGTAGGATGTCTGTGATAGAAAGACACTTTCTGGAAGGTGTTTGATTTGAATGTCAAGGAAGGTATGTGCTGAGCCTTAGATATTTCATTGTGAATTTTTTATCTAGGCTTTGGATAAGTGAAGAGATTGATATGGGATTGTTACCAATGAGAAGTATGTTGTCAACGTAGATGAGAAGATAGATTTGAGTGTTGTCTGAGGTGAGAGTGAGGAGGGAATGGTCGGCTCTGTTGTGAGTGAAGTCGAGAGAAATAAGATAGGTGGAGAAGGTGTTAAACCACTGTCGTGGAGCTTGTTTGAGACCGTAGATGGCTTTATGTAGAAGACATACATAATGGGGGTAAGATGGGTCTTCAAATCCACGGGTTTGTTTCATATACACTGTTTCTGAGATATCACCATGGAGAAATGCATTTGAGACATTGAGTTGATGTATGGGCCATTGTTTGTTGAATGCAATGGTGAGAAGTATGCGAATGGTGGGTATTTTTGCAACGGGGCTGAATGTCTCGTTGTAATCGATGTCGTGTTCTTTGCGATGACCCTGAGCCACAAGTCGTGCTTTCTAGCGAGCTGGAGTGCCGTCGGAATGGTATTTGGTTCGATATGTCCATCGACAGCCTAGCGGTTCAAGCTTTGGGGGAGGAGAGACAAGGGTCCATGTCCCTTGGGTTTGAAGAGCTAGAAATTCATGTGCCATGGCATCTCTCCATTGGGGGTGTTTGTTGGCTTCAGCAAAGGTTGTGGGATCCTAGTTTGAGAAGAGGGTAGGGGATGTAGAGTAATATGGGAGAGGTCAAGAATTTGCTTAGGCTTAAGAGATCGGTTCTAAGCCTTGTGACCATCGGGTGAGTATTGGTAATGGAAATGGGTGGTTGGTTGACTGGTTGGATGAATTGGTAGGTGGGATATGGGAAGAAGATGTTATTGAGGTAGCTGGGGTAAGTTGTGGAGATGGTTGGGTTTGTGTGCTGGGAACTGCGGAATTAAGGGAGGTAGTTGATGGGGTATGTGGATGGTATATTGGGTTGGTGGTTGGTGTAGTGGGTCGGGTTAGAGAGGAGATAGGGGTCAGTAAGTTGAGATTGGGTTGCTGGGTGGGTAATTTGGTTTGTGGATGTGGTGTGGGGGATTGGTGGTGATATGGGAAGGTGGTTTCATCAAAGGTCAGATGCCTGGAAATAATAATTTTGTTGGTGATTGGGTTTAGGCATTTGTAGCCTTTATAGGAATCGGAGTAACCAATGAATATGCACAGAGTGGCTTTTGGGACTAGTTTGTGACGTTGTGATGGTGGTTTCCAGGGGTAGCAGGCACAGCCAAATGTTCTGAGGAGGGAATAATTGGATAGTTGGTTGTATAGTATTTGTAGTGGTCATGTATGCATTGTGGTTGTCGTGGGTAGTCTGTTGATGATGTGAGTTGCGGTGAGAGCGGCATCTCGCCAAAAGGTAGGCAGTAGACCGGCTGTGTGGAGCAAGGCACGAGTAGTTTCAATTATATGGCGATGTTTGCACTCGGCAGTGCCATTTTGCTCAGGGGTGTATGGGCATGATATTTGAAGATGTATGCCATTATTTTGAAGAAATGTGGTGAGTTCCTTGTTGAGATATTCTGAGCCCCCATTCGTGCATTGAGGATAGTTGGTTTTCAGTAAGCACTTTGAATTTAATGAAGATTTGAGTTACTTCATTTTTGTATGTCATGGGGAATAACCAGGTAAATTTGGAGAACTCATCAATTAGCAGCAAATAGTATTTAAAGCCTTGGTGAGATACAACCGGGGATGGTCCCCATACATCAGAGTGAAGTAATTCTAATGCAGATGAAACAATAGTTTGGGATCTACTAAAAGTAAGTTTGTGGCCTTTCGAGACCATACAAGTTGAACAAAGAAAACTAGAGGTAGGTATGCATAGATGCTTGTTCTGCGTGCAGATTGTGTGAATCACTTGATTGTGTGAGTGTCCGAGGTGATTGTGCCAGAGAAGAGTGTTGGTGGAGGTTGCGGAGAGGGCATTGGATGTGGATGCTAGCAAGTTAATTTTGTAAAGGCAATTTCGACATGGCCCCTGTAGCAGAATTTGGTGGGTCTTGAGATCCGTGATGATGAAACTGGAGGAGGAGAATGAAATAGAGACATTATTGTCAGATGTAAGTGTGGAAATAGATAAGAGATTATGTCGTAGATTTGGAACATGTTGTATAGAGGAGAGAGAGAGCTTACGGTTTGGGGTTGGTGCACCAGAATGCGCTATGGGAAGCACTTCTCCGTAGCCAACTGTGACATTGTCTTGGCTGAGATACGTAGTTCGTTGTTGCATGTTACCAAGATGCGGGGTGAGATGAGAGGTCGCTACTGAGTCAATGTACCAGTCAGTGGATGGAGATGATGTGTCTGCTACAAGTGCTTTGGGAGATGCCACTGGTTGAGTTGGAATGTACTTTGCATTAAATATGTGCCAGCAATGTGTTGCGGCATGGCCGCATTTGTTGCAGATCTAGCACACTGTTGGAGATGAAGTCGATGGTCTGCTGTTGTTGTCAGGTGAGAAGCATCCTCTTCATCTGCGGCCGCGACCTCTGTAGGTGTAGAGAGTCGTATGTGTGTTCAGGTATGACTGTTCAGGGATAGTTCAGCTGCTAGGTTGATCTCTTCGCTGAGAAGAAGCGAAAATAGATTCTCCAGGCTGAGCGAGGACAGCTTTGTGCGGATAGAGGTTTTGAATGCCTGATAGGAGGGTGGAAGGCCATTGAGTGTGCACATGATGATGTCTTCCGCATCTATTTTGGATTCAATCGCTGCTATGTTGTCGACCAATGTCTTAATGTTGGTGAGATAATGCTGCATTGTGAGATCCTTCATAGAGATGTTGTGTAATTTGTTTTTCAATTGAATTACACGTGAGTGATTGGACACTTGAAGGCGCAGCTCGAGGGTGTTCTAGATTTCAGAACAGCTTTCCAAATGAAGAACATAGGGAAGTATAGCTGTCGATATGGTAGAGCAAATCGTTGCGGCTAGGTTCTAATCAACGACGAGCCATTGGTTATATGCAGGGTTGGGGTTTGTAGTGTTGTCCGATTGAAGAAGAAGATGCGGGGGCATGGGAGTGCTGGAGTTGAGATGTCCACCAAACCCGTTTGCCCTTAAAAGCTTCAGAATCTGTGATTTCCACAATGGATAATTATTGTTGGAGAGAGGAAGAGGAGCTATTTTCTTGATGTTGGCGAGGACCAGTCTGAGTGGGAAGGGGATGTGTGGTTGCTCGGTTGAGTTCTCTGTGTAATGCTCGGCCACTTGGGAAGTGGAGGATTGCGCCATTTAGACCAGGAGTATTTGTTGTTGTGTTGAGCTCCTGCTCTGATACCATGAAGAACTGCTACATAGTACCTGCAAGAACAGTAAGCAAGGAAGCGGAAAGTAGCACAGTAAATATAAGAAAAGTAGCAACAGAGCTTTCCATTGTATTGATGTAATTCTCTCATATTACTAATGTGTAATACATGATGTATATATAGGCTTGTGGCTTTACACGTGTAGGTTGTGGATTGTTTGGTTTGTTATATTTGGATGGCTAGATGTATCCTGGGCCGGTAGCCGTATTGCAGAGGTAGTGGAGTTGTGTGTCTTTAGATACCACATGAGTCGGGATTTGATATCAGTTTTAATAAGCTACATTCATGCTAACTCGTGACATATTATCTACCCGGCTGATTTTCTGCGTTATACCTTGTTAATGTTTCAAGATTAATTTAATTCACTTGAAAAAATCCTATTAAAATCATCCATCCATATCACTCATGACCCATATTATTTATTGGGTTCTTAAAGCTGCTTCTTTGCAAAAGACAACAGTTTTCCCTTTCAGCAGATAATCCAACCAGAAGTGCTCATATCTTTAGAGCGCACCTTAGTTTTCAAAGCATGTCCTCAAAAGTACTTTTTTAAGGTATAGTATGCAAGATGATTTCGAAGAAGAAGATCTTTAGCTCTGCCGAAAAAATAATACAAGATGCACCCTTAAGGTATGCTAAAAAAGGTTCCAAAATAAGTCTTGTAGATCCAACAACCAAGATTAAAATGATGCATCTGAAACAATCACAAAAGAGAGAAAACACAGCCAAAGAAATGCCAAGGTTGGAGTGCTTTAACTTCAACCAAGCTTAAGTGCACAAAAGAGGAAAAATGAAAGAAGCCAAAAATTTGGTGCACAAAGTAAGACTCATCAACCCTTTTCAATTCTCAAAGACAACTTCCTGCAAAGAAAAAGAACAAAAAAGAAACCCCCAGAATCTCAAACAAAGAAATCACCTCACAAAAAAAAAATCGTCTTGCATGCACTAATAAAGCCACCAATCCTCTAGAAACCTTGTATCCAAGAGGGCATGAGAAAAACCAAGATATATCATTGATTTGCTTTCCTGCAAAAACCTAGATCAGATATCATCACATGTAGCAATCAGATATCCCCAGGAGAAGATCGAGGCACCTCTAATTCACTAACCTACAGACAATAATATACATGGCAGGGAATCCACCAATATCATGAATTGTGAGAAGAGCCATACACATAAGTGCGCAAATTGTGACCTAAATCTAATCCAAGAGATCTTCAGAAATCCAAAGCACGTCATTGTATGACCCAATCCTAGATATTAAAGGCATTAAGACACAGAATATGTTTCCTATTTTGTATGCCACAATTGTGACTTTTTTGTTCATAGATTAAATCATCTCTCATCTCATGTGGGTGTAGGCTCGATTGAAAGTAAAGCAAGTAAAGCTTGGTGCTTTTCTAGTTATGTTGTCTGCCACTTCTATAGTTGCTACAGGTGCATCGTTCTTGATCCTAGTTGACGCTTCTGCATTGTGTCCTGTGACACCCTCAATATAACATGTTAATGGAGTTCAAACTGCAAACATGTAGCACATTTTCTCCTTACAACCGATCACTTCAAAAATTGTATGACATCCAACCATATCTGATGTAGAACAAGGGGGGATGGGAAAAACCTGCAGCATGCATGGGTTTGGGGAGTAGATTGGTGGAGTTAATACTCTCCTAAATTAAATTTCAGTTTTAGAAAGAGAGACAATCAATCCAATTTAATTTGAAATTGATTTGGATTGATTTAAGGGATTTCCTAATTTAACACTAGATATTTTAGGAAAGAATTTGAAATTTGAATTTGAATTCAAATCAGATTAATTCTCTTTCCAAAATAATCTAGAATACTTTAGGACAGTAAGCTATCAAAGCGAAATTGGCTCCAATCAAGAGAAAGAGGGGAGGGGCCGGCCTAGAGAGAGAGAGGAGGAAAGGGATGTCTAGGTTTAATGTATTTTGGTTAGGGATTAATTAATCAATCAATTTCAAATTTGATTAATTAAAAGAATGAGGGAAGCTTTCAAAATTAATGTAATTAATTGGGAAGGATTTGAAATTCAAATTGGATTAATTTGAATTTAAATTCCTTTCCAAATTAATGATAATATAATTAAGGAAAAAGGGGGTTTTGCAGAGAAGTGGGGTTAGGGAGGAGATGGCCGGCGAGTTTATAGAAAGAAAAATAAACCATGAGCCCGGACGCTTCCTGCAGCTGATGGGTGCTACGCTGTCCTCATATAGGGACTTCAAACCAAGAGCCCGAACACTTCCTACAGCTGGTGGGTATTTAGTTGCCCTCACATAGGGACTTCCACTCTCCTAAGAACTGCCATGGCTCTCAAGAACAAAGTGCAAAAAAAAATTATTAATAATCCATCATACTAATACAATAGCAACTCGAAATAAAAGAAACTCAAAAAAAGACAAACATGCCCCTAGGGCTTACATAGGACTACTCCCTCAAGTGAGAGTAAAAACGAAAAAATGCATAAATAAATAAATAAATACAATTGATGAATTAAGATAAAGTGGAATGATCTCCGTCATTGATCTTTGTCTCTTCCTCATATAAGCGTTCACTGTCGGATGTCCGCATCAATATATTCTCCTCTAAATGCATCTTTTAAAAATCGTGAGCACTTTCATTAGTTTCAAATTTTGTGTTTAAAACTAAGATACTTAAAACATTATGTTGGACATACCATTTAGCATGCACCTTTTTTTTATTGTAGAGCTCTAGCATGATTACATACCAAATCATTTTTATTTTAGACTCCCACTCATTTTTTCTTTCTATGAATATACCTAAACATTATTTTCACTAGAGTAAATCCCAAGTCATGTGATCTAAAATATGGCTACAAACGTTACTTCTACTATTCTATGTATGATACTACATCTAGTTATTACTCACAACATAGTTGTAACTGTATCTATCATTTTTCCAATATTTTCAATTTCTGTCTTTTCCATACCATATTTGTGTCGACAGTCAAAGTCCATGCAGCATAGAACAAACTTTTTTTCTTTAATATAAATGATCAAAGTTAGGGGATATTTGATTTGAAGTAAACGTGGTGTAAAGTATTCCAAATGCAAAGATTGTAAAAATATTAATGTTTAATATGAAGTTAAAGAAATGCAGAATAAATTTTTAAAATATTTGAAATTCACCCTCTAGTTTAATTTTGGTGTATTTAAGCATTGTTAGATTTAAATTCTCTGCTATTGTCTCCACAAGTCATCATAGCAACCGCCATCTACCGCCCGCCACCATTATCACCGTTCATCACCAATGTATGGTAGAGGATGGATACTAGCCTCTAAAAAAAAAAACTATCCAACAATGGGTTAGATAACTGTAAAGGGATGGCTGAAAATTGCCCTTAATCTACCCTTATTTATGAATTGATACGAGTGCCTAAGACTTCAAAGATAGGATCTCTGACCAAGGCACTAAAGTTAAGTCTATAATCCACTACAAGCAATTACCTTGAGAGGATCCTCAAATTATTAGTATTGCCTAACAAATAGTTTCTCAGGCCATCTTTTCCGCTAACAATCACCAAGAATATGCTCATGAAGGTTATTGTATCTACTATCTCAAACTCATACCAAGCAACTACAAAAATGAAGTATTCTCATCAAACAAGTATCTAAGTCTTCTATGAGCTTGTACAAATCCCATATTCATGAATAAATGTTCAATTGGAATAAAGCTCGCAGGAACAAAAGCTCATTTTCATCATTAAAGCATAAAAAACTTAAAAATAATGCATTGCTCAATTCCTTGAAAATATCCATGGATTATTTATGAGCTTTTATTTCTAGTATTAAGATGGTCTTCAGAGCATTTAGAATAGTTGAACATAAAAATGTTTATGCTTCTAAGTTATCAAATATGAGTATTGAATTTAGTGTTCTATAGTTTACTCTTTTAAGATTAATAACTCCTTTAGGGTTGTTACGGATTTGTCGCGGGATTTACACAGGATTTATGATAAATCCTACCATAAATCCTACCAAACAGTTTTCGAGCGAGCGTGTAGTAAATCGCAATCCCTAGTAAATCCTGGATTTACGGATTTACGGCATAAATCTAGGATTTAGTAAATCCAGTCATTTGGCGGATTTATGGATTTAGGGACTACGCGATTTATGAGCTTGCAAAGTGAGCTAGCTCCCACCTTGAAGGAAGGAGGAGACAAAGATGGTTACCTATGCAAAGAGCGAGCTCCTGTCGTGACTTTCGATCCAACGTCTTCAAAGAGGCAAAGAAGCACGCAAACTCCCGTTATGCAAAGCACGCGCATCCGAAGCAGCCATGAAGAAATGGCGAAAAGGAAAAGCGACAAAGAGAAAAGCAAACGTAGACGGCCTACTTATTAATATAATTAAAATACTAATAATTAATTAGATTAATTATATAATTAGTAGTATAACTAAGTAATTTAATTTAATTTAATTTAATAATTATTGGCATAATTCTTATTAAATTAGTTTAATTAATATTTATAATTTGTTGGTTATTAGTAGTATAATTATCATTAAATTAGTTTAATACTTAAATGATTAATTGCATCATTACTTAGTAATATAATAAATAATTTGACAATTAACACCTTAATAATTAATTTGATAATTAGTAATAATTAAGCTAGCTTCTAATTGTATTATTTATCATTATAATAAAGATAATTAAAATTAAAGTTAATAATTCTTAAATTCAAGCACATTAAATACTTAACACGCAAATTAAATTCAAAGCACATTAAATCCCTAACTGTACATAAAATTTATAGCTAGCTTATTGATGTAATTCAGCGCTGCGTCTTCACATTTAAATCCCTATCTGTCATAAATTATGAAATATATTACCAAACAGTTTCACATGATTTAATAGGATTTAACATTTGTCATACCAAACAGTTTATACGATTTAATACCTCAAGATTTACTAAATACGATTTTACAGGATTTATTAAATCCTACTAAAGTTAAATCCAATCGATACCAAAGAGTCCCTTAATATCTACATATACATAATGTTTGTGGTATTCTATGGCATGCCTTTAATTTTCTTATAGCTTACTAATATGGCCCTTGGCTTCGAAACTCTAATCAGAAAACAATTAGCTGCACATGCCTGTCACATTATAATGATTTTAATAGACCAGCTTAGCTATTTGTAAGATGGCTCATTAAAATGTACTTGAAATGCATGAGGTAACCCCTCTTCCGAGTTGTCAAATTTTATCAAGATGGTTAATCACAGTTATCAAAAAATTGAATATTTATATGATAGATTTTCATTTTCATAGATTTTCATTTTCAAGATATTCCTTTCTCTTTTTTGGCTTTATTGCTCATCATCATCATCATCATGCAAATATATATTCTCTTCTTGCAAATATATGATCTCTTCTTGGAAAAACAGAGGTTCTGTGAAATTCTAATCCAGGGCATTTGTGTCCAAAATTTAAGTATCTAACATAAGGTTGCACTTCAATTACTACTCTTTTGCGATTGAAGCACTTATACAATAAGCTTGGATTGTTGGCATGTAAATATTGCTCGGATAAAATTTAATCAAAATCTTTCCTATGATCTACTTTGAGCTTTGGCAACATAGGTGTGAAAGCATCACTGTGATGCACACGTGTTAAGTTGGAGGTTAGAATGTTTGGTATCTTCCAATGAAGGAAATACAAAACACAGTTCATCAAGCAAGAGTTCTATTAAACAGTGGCCTAACAAGTTTCTTTCACATTCATCCTCCTTTTTTACACTTAACTAAAATCGTAAAAATAGAAGCAATTGTAAGAAGATTTAGTGGGGCAATTTCATGAATAACACTCAAATCATGGCTATTTACAAAACTATCATCCTCCTACCTCCATTTTTCAATTTCTTACTCAAATATTGTAATTCACAACAAAAACACCAACCCATATTTTGCACTTTTGTTAAGTTCTCAATGAGTTTGGTAAAAAAAAGTGTAAATACACAGGTTCAATAGTTTAAAAAAAATGATAAGGCCGTTAATTTTATAAATACAAAAGATTTTGGTGTAATGCACGTAAACGTTCCAAAAAATTAACATATGAAATCATGCAACAGCTGTTTGTGGACAATGACGCCCCATCTTAATGAAACAGCTTAAGCATTATTGAGAAAACTTATGTGATGAAGAAAATTGAAAAATAAACGCAATTAAAAAAGTGCATATATTACAATTCTTACCATAAGGCACCCGTGATTTAAGATTAATTACGAATTCATTAGTGTATTTTTACTAGTTGATTTTGTAGTTTTTGGGGGTCATTTATGTCATTTTTGGAGCAAATGAAAATCATAACAATGGTTATACATTAAGCTCAAGTAATAACTAAATACTCTAATTGTTAAGAGGTTACCATCATGAAGCTGACCAGGAGAAGCTACCTATCATGCTAGAGCTCAAATTTTATTTCATTTTTGTACAATTTTCTTAACATGCTTATGAAAGACATATTTAGAGACCCAAAAATCATTAAGAAATAATTTTTAGAATTATTTATATATTTAAAATCCCAAAAAAAATCATCCTAACGGTGCCCACTTCGTGTGGGGAAAACGATGCATATGACACACATTGGTGGCCTATACTATAGGCTTAAAACGACCCTAAGGGTCTCTAGGTTTCATGACAAGGGGGCAAGCTTTGGCCCACATGGCCAAAGCTTCGTCAATGCATTAACCTATGATCAGCTAACTAAACATCCTAATAAGAATATTCAGGTGAAAAAGTAAAAGAGCAATTCGTAAAGTGTGTGCTAAAGTGTTTTCCATTCGGCATGCAATTAGAAGTCTCTACAGGACTATCAAGGTATACCTGACCAGGCGTGCCCAATTAAAAGCTCTCATACAAATGACTCAATGATCAATGCATGCACAAAACTCAATGTACCTCACAAGACAAAACTAAAGAGATATATATGGGTGAATGTAGATGTCATTCAGAAGAAAAATGCAAGTAAATAAAAATCCAATAATCATTCAATTAAACATTTATATCTATCAAATGTTAGAACATAAATTCATGTAATGAATTTCTTAATGTATAGTGCAAGAAGAATTATACATGAATCGTATGAAAATTAACAACCTAAGATTTAAAAATTTACTATTTTAACGCATGTGAAAAGACTAAACATAAAGCATGTAAATACTTACTAACATGTGTGAAGGAAACTAACGAGCAAACGGACTAAGCATGAAACACATGAAAGTTTGCGGACAAAGAGCATAGAGATTTGTTATCACAAAAACACAAAGCATATAAGAGCATGTTAGCATAGATGAGAAAGATTATATATGAGGTAATGTTCCAACAAGCTTATGAGTTTCATGTACCATATAATATTAAAGTATATAAACATCTCTCCTTAACATTGAAATTCACCAAACATATTTAAGCTAATGGAATCATAAAGAGAATCGTTTATCATATATTATGGAAAGGGGCATACATAAAGCATACAACAATTTAGCAAAGCATATTTGAAATGTATAATGGTTTACTAATTTAAATATGAATCATTATGTGGCATAATGGTGATTTCATTATTATTATTTTTACTCATGAAATCATATGATTTTGTGTTGAATCAACGCATACTTATGATTAAAATATAAAACAAATGAGTTTATACAATATTGTTACAAACTTCTATGTTCACATGATTCTAAATATGCATAGGAAACACTTCCTAATATTTTTTTACATGATATACCCTTTTAAATTTAATATATAAAGCACAAAAATAATAAGATCAAACACAAATGTGTGGGAGGGCAGGTTTATATATGAAATTCATGATTTTCAACAAATACTCGAGTAACTGAGGCAAAACACGAAAGGGCAGGCTTCCATTTTTGGGTTTGGTGTAAGTTTAGAAAGACGAGAGGGCGGCGATTGAAAAGATACGTGCTACTGCTCTCAGATTTGCCATAGGACCTCTAAACTTCTTTTCCATTGGAGTGGAAGATCTCTCCATTGATTCACAAGTCCCTCCTATCTCTCGCTCTCTGGTTCATTCGTGGAGACTAGGCGGAACTCCTCACATTCCCCTTTTTTCTAGTTCGCAAAAGTCGAAGCCTCCTCCGTCGCTTCCTCTGTTCGCACAAGAAGGAAGAAGCCGAAGTCGCTCCAAGTGCCAGACCCGATGCCGCCATTCGACTTTAGCCGCTGGTTCTCCCTTCCTTTGCAAGGTGATTTTCCTCCTCCTTTACCTCTTGTGCTTTTTCTTCTTCTTTCTCCTCTACTACTTCTTTCTCCTTTACTTCTTCTTCTTCTTCCTAGCTCCTTTCTTTTCCATATTTTCTATCTTCTTTCTCACCTTTTCATATAAGAAGAATGTACATGTGTAAATGATTTCTATTGTTTGGAATGAGAGCATTAGAAGTAAATGGTTTGTGTATTGATGTAAGTTAGTGGAACATGAATATTTGGTGAATGAAATTTACACTTGTTTATGATTCATATCATGTAATGCAAATCTTCTTTTTCCTTATGTTTAGGTTGTGAAAAAATTATGAGAAATATTATTATTTTTTTTTTCTTTAAAAAGATGCACATAAGGTGTTTATATTTTTGCTCTTTAGAAATGACATAAATATTTGATCAAACAATAATGATTGGAAACAATATTTACACCTTAATATAATGTGGAGACTATGAATATTTCCATACTAACAATTTGTATATGATAATCATAAAGCATTCTCGAATTTTAAAATACTATTTGCATTTTATTATGAGATTGGGTTATCATTTATAATAGGGTGATAGTTTTATACTTCATAAAACATGTTTTAGATCAACACATTATATCTATGCTTTGGTTGCATGCTTGGCCTCTTTCTTTAAATGAATACCTTTGCTTTAGATGAATTGTTTCATAAGATGAATAAAAAACTTATGTTGGTTTATATCGTTTGGGGACAAACTTTTAATATGTAATATTTGTTTTATGAGTAGGTTGCAAGCTTCGAGAAGGTGTGGCATTCCCTATGAAAAAAAAGAAGGGTGTTTCTATATTAAAATATAATTTTATTCAACGATTCCATCGGTCTTGAGATAAGGCATGTTAAGGGATTGTCATTTCTATTTTATGTGTTGTCCACGTGAACAATTGTTCTCAAATATTGTGATGCGGACTTCCAACCGTCCATGCCTATCAAAAAAGGAGCTGAAGATCGTCGACCGATATCACTTTATTTTATTTTAGTTTATTAAGTGTATTTTGATTTAATTTTGCAATTATCCTTTTTTACCCTCTTGTCTTATGTAAGCCCAAAGGGAAAATGTGTCTTTTAATTTCTTTTGAGACCCATATATAGAGGCTCCCTCTCTTGTATTAGATATGATGGAATTATAATAAACAAAATTTGTGTTTTGCACTTGTATTCTTTGGGAAGAACGTTAGTGAAATCCCTATAGAAGGGAGTCGGAATTTCCACCAGCCGCAGGATGGGTCCGGGCTCGTGGCTTGAAGTCCCTTGGAGGAGGGCAACATATCATCCGCCAGTCTTCAGAAGAGTCCAAGGCTCGCGGTTTTATCTTTTATCTTTTGTTTTCGTTTTCGTTCCTTCTTGTTGTTCCTAGTAGTCATCTTCATCCTCTCCCTACTTCCACCTTCACGTCGTCTCCATCTCCACCTTGTTGTCGGCCCCTTACCCGCTCCATTCAAACTGCCGGCCACACCCTCCTCTCCCATCCCCATTGCCTAATTTGGATAATTCCTAATTTTGGATTGTCATAATTTAGTTGGTCTTTGAATTCAAATTTCTCTAAATTTGAAATTCAAATTCTTTCCTAAATTATAAAATCTATTTTAAGAAAGTTTTCAAATTTTCCCTCCTCTTGGTTTTTCCCTCCATTACCAACTTGCCCTTAAACCTTTCCTAAAATAGTCTTTTATATTTTAGATAACTCTATTCATGAGTATAAATGCCAAGGTTTATTTCCTAAAACCCATATATGCATTTGGAAAGACTACCCATTTGAGCCCTTAGTCAGGCCGAAATCTCCTCTATGCCTGCACCGCCTAAATCCTACTAAAATCAGCCTCTTTTTTTTTCTCTGGAAGTAAATCTTTGCCTTAAATCCCTGCTGGCAGATTTTTCTCAAGGCCTTGCCCGGATCTCTTCCATTAAACTCCCCAAACTCCACGTGACAGTGATTCTACTAATTCCTCCAACTGCAGCATAAAGTCTCCTTCATTGTCTTGCATCCACACCTCTTGGAAATTCTAAAATTGCTGATTTGGAAGAGGAAAACTGCTGTCCAGCACTTTGGAAGACCACAAATTGCTGTCCCAGATTTTCTGTGTTGTCCAAAGATTCGAGAACGAAATGGGTTGTTATCCAGACGCCAAGGAGCCACCACTCGATGTCTACTTCCTCTCAAGCCCTCAAACCACCACAGGAACCTTGGTATCTTCTTTCTTTGGGTGGCTACCATCAATTCCGTTCTACATCATATTGCCTATCAATTTTATGTGCTCCATGTTTTGCCACTATTAGTCCAGCTTTTAAAAAAAGGGGGCAGAAATATAAAAGATTAAATGTGAAATTCAATAATTCGCTCTATACATGCATTCTTGTGCTTCAACACTGCTCTTAGACTTAGGTGCCGAGGATTTACTTATAATTTTGTTAAAAAAAAAAGGTTCATAATCGCATTTAATGAAAGGTTTGTTGGAAATATCTCTCACCTACTAATTAAAGGTTTGCCAATGAATTTTAATCACAATTGAAAGAAGGTTGAAGGATGATATTGTTTGTTTAGAAAAGAAACGAAGTCGATTTGTTCTTATCGTTGTTGAAATCTTAGATTATATTATTTCTTGCCTATACATAATATGTTTTAAAATCCAAATTGGAGAACTTGTAGCATAGATAAATGCCATAGCCTATTATATATTGTTTGATATTATATCTTCCTGAACAAAGTTTATGAAAATTTGAGTTGATTTAGAACTTGTTCCATATAGCACATAGTTCAAAAGCGTCCTCATACAATTGACGATTGAAACCATGTATAACTATATGTTTGAATTTCACTTTATAAATTGATTTTTGGGAAAATTCATATGGCCATTTCTGTGATTCAAATCATTCCATGCTAACGAGTAGATTCAATTCATGTTTCAAACCATCATGTAAGTGCAAATATTTATAACTACATTGGGTGTGTCTTTAGCTTTATGCCCAATCTCTCTTAAAATAGAAGCTTGAAACTTATTTAGACCCCTTGTTTGTAAACAAAGTAATGATTGTCCCTTCTTTTAGCTTCTACACTTTCAATAAATGATTCTATGGTTTCCCTCCTAGAATTGTATAGTATCTTCTTATTCATGATTGTAAGTAGTATTTCTTGAATGCCATGCAAATACGTGATTATTGATGGAATGGCAATGTAATTTGACCTTCTTATAACTAATATTAGGGAAATATGGGTGATTATGCCAATTTTAGATTTCCCTCGTTATCTATATCATAGTTTGTAATGAATGAATATTATCAAAATTTGAGAAATTTCTTGTTAGGAACCTTATTTGATTGTAAATTATCATAGCTATAATCCCACGCAAATATATACGTTTGTGGAACTTCTCATGACATGTTTTATTTATTTATGTTAAAAGCAATTATATGTTTCTCAAAGTTAATTTTTGTAAATCGCTCATTTGGTTTATTTCTTATATGGTATGAATGAAGAGAGCATGAATAGAGGAATGAGTAGTTACATTGACATTGACTTTAAGTTATTTTTTATTCTTGGAGTTTTATCTTATTCAACTTCCTTCACTTATATATGTGATAGAAAGTTTAGTAATCGCATTAGATGACTTCACCTATTTCGTTCCTCAACTATAAACATGTATGAAATCAACCCAAGGATATTTTGCCCATGTTAGAGAGTCTCTATATATCTTATGTATGATTTATCTACATGCTTTGCAATAGTGAATTTGTATGCTCAATGTTATTGAATTGTCATAAATTTCATGAATAAACATTTCCTCCCACACATTTGTGTTTGATCTCATTGCTTTGGTGCTTTATATATTAAATTTGAAAGGTATATCATGTAAAAAAAATGTTGGGAAGGGTTTCCTATGCATATTTGGAATCATGTGAACATAAAAGTTTGTAACAGTATTGTATAAACGTATTTGTTCTATATTTTAATTGTAGATATGTGTTGATTCAACACAAAATCATATGATTTTATGAGTGAAAAAAAATAATAACGAAATCGGTGCCACATAATGATTCGTATTTAAATTAGTAAACAATTACACGCTTCAAAAATGCTTTGTTAAATCGTCGTATACTTTATGTATGTCCATTTCCATATTGTTTGATGAATGATTCTCTTAATGGTTCCATTAGCTTAAGCATATTTAGTGAATCTCAATGTTAATGAGAGATGTCTACATATTTTAATATCATATGGTAAATGAAACTCATAAGTTTATTGAAACATTATCTCATGTATAATCTTTCTCACCTATGCTAACATACTCTTATATGCTTCGTATTTTTGTGATGATGAATCTCGATGTTCTGTGTCTACAAACTTTCATGTGTTTCATGCTTAACTCGTTTTCTTTTTAATTTCCTTCACACATGTTAGTAAGTATTTACATGATTTATGTATAGTCTTTTCACATGTGCTAAAAATAGTAAATTTATAAATTTTAGGTTGTTAATTTTTCATATGATTCATGTATAATTATTCTTGCACATTAAATTAGGAAACTCCTTATATGAATTTATATTCTATTATTTGATAGATATAAATGTTGAATTGCATGAATATTAGATTTTTATTTACTTGCATTTTTCTTCTTAATGGCATTTACGCTCAACCATATATATCTCTTTTATTTTATCTTGCGAGGTACATTGAGTTTTGTGCATGCATTGGTCATTGAGTCATTCGCATGGGAGCTCTTAATTAGGCATGCGTGGGTCAGGTATACCTTGATAGTCCTGTAGAGACTTCTAATTGTATGTCGAATGAAAAACACTTTAGCACACACTTTATGGATTACTCTTTTACTTTTTCACCTGAATATTTTTATTAGTATATTTAGTTAACTAGTCATAGATTAGTGCACTGACGAACCTTTGGCCTAGTAGGTCAAAGTTTGCCCCCTTGTCATAAAACCTAAAGAACCTTACGGTCGTTTTAGGCCTGTAGTGTAGGCCACTCATATGTGTCATATGAATCATTTTTCCCACACGAAGTGGGCACCGTTAGGATATTTTTCTTGGAATTTTAAATATGTAAATAACTCTAAAAATTATTTCTTAATGACTTTTGGGCCTCTAAATGTCTTTCATAAACATGTTAAAAAAAACGTACAAAAATGAAATAAAATTCGAGCTCTAGCATGATAGGTAGCTTCTCCTGGTCAGCTTCATGATTGTACCCTCTTAACAATTAGTGTACTTAGTATATAAAACCTATGTTATGATTTTTATTTGCTCCAAAAATGACATAAATGGTCCCTAAAATCTATAAAATCAACTAGTAAAAATATACTAATGAATTCATAATTAATCTTAAATCATTAATAAACCCACCATAATAATAATCTTCTACTAAAAATCACTAAATAACAAACATAAAACTTAACAACAAGATCATTACATGATAATCCGGGCCTACGAGGCTATTAACTTAGCCCCAATGAGGGTTAAATAAACCTCATGGTCCTGGTTTAACAAGGGTAATTATCGTTTAACTTAAAGAATCGGTAATAAACAACTAACAAACTAAATCTTGCAAACTATATCCTAATTAACTCAAAAATATAAGAAGTGTCATATCAAACCTAAACATTAAGTACTAAAAGTGGCTAATAAAATGTAACAAACATATAAATCTCTAATTAAATTTATAAACTTATACAACTCCTAAAAATCCTTTTAATCAATCTAAACTCCTAAAATTCTTTAATTAATCTATAATCTCTAAAATCCCCCTAACCAACATACAACTTTGCAGTCATTAACTAATCAAGTGGGATTCTAAAAACAACCCGGAAGCAACAGGTTAATCGATGATTGATAACTTAAATTAGTATACTGTATTCAAAGTACAATTCTCGCATCAACAAACCAAACAAAGCAAGCCATGCAATATTCCAAATTAAATTAATTAGTGGCAAGAAACAGAGTAGTGTAGGACTGACATTCCAGTTAACAAAAGCTGGATTTATAAAAAATACATACATTCCAGATCCATCTTTCAAGATTCCCGTTTCATAAATATCTTTAACAAATCTATTTGCTTCCACTACATCTTGATTGGAAAACATAGGATTTGCTGAACCTGTTAAAAGAACCCTAACTTAGCATATCTGCATGATAAAAATTAGCAATTATCTAACAAAACAATATTACTATAACAGATCCATGTAATAATAACAAAAGGAAGAATCATGAGAGGTATCCAAGTTTCATAAAACAGAACAACAGCATCACATTGCAAAAATTATAAGTTGCTAAAAATTTAGCTCAAGTCACGAAGAACTCCACGAAGATTCCTTCTCCATGCAGAAAAAAATGGTCAATCCAATTTTACATTTAATTGGATACATCAATGAACTTCATTGAGCAAGAATTCAGCTACATCTAAAGCACCTTGTTCATAATTGTGCAAGCATAGAAGATTTTTTTTATATTTGATAAACAGAAAATAGAGGACAAATAGTAGGTATAACGTCAGTTACAGATACGTAGGACATAAGGCAATTTACAAATCGAATTTTTTGCAAAGAACTATGAATATTTAGTTTAAGAAATTTCAAGAGACGGACTTAAACCTTTTACATTTATTATGAGAACCAGAAAACATTCCACTCAGAGCTCTTTGGCTTTCAAGCATTGAGAGACAAAATACATATATAGGTACTTCATTTGATGAGTCAAACTAACGGGTAATATTATTTATGGTAAACTAAATTGAATATTTGAGCACCATAAATGAAATCTTAGATAAATATATACATAATCAATTTTTTTATCCACTTTATAGGAGAATAGTTACTCTCCTCTAAGCTGATATAAAAACCTCAAAATGCAAGACCAAGAACAGTCATTTTTTTTACAGCACAAAAACCACCGCAGGATGAAGATCCGCTATTCTTAAAGATAATGTGCGAGTACATCAAGCATATATTAAACAGCATAAAGGTTACATTTAGACATAAAAACTTCACGTGAAGAAGTGCATCTCAAAGTTAATGACAAAGAACAACCTCTTAAAATACCATATGTGTTGAATTTCAGTTGATTTACAAGGACCGATACTATACATATTATATATATATATATATATATAATTCAAGCAAATCAGGACAACTTTTGATGTGCATGATGCATGTTCAAAGAATAGTAAAAGTGAAGTGAATCATGTATGGAAGTAGCTTTAATAGTGGCCAAAATGATGTGAAATCTTGATCATGTTTTTGGCTTTGGAACTTAAAATTTAGCGAGGGAGAACACTCTTCCTCACAGAAGTGTTTGCCACATCTACACAACAAAAAGGTAATCAAATATCCCAGAATAAAACCATTAGTCAACCTAATAAATTTTTTATCGTTGTGCATATTATGCAAGGAACTCACGAGGCATACAGATTAACTTATAATAAAATTATAATAACATAATCACAAGGCAAAAATGGTCAAGAAGTGACAGCATACACTGATGTTCATTTAGAAGTGATACTTTTTTTTTTTTTGAAAATTAAAATCATTTAAATAGCCTCAAATGTTATAAACAAGGTTCAAATCTCAGTTTTAGCTTTGATCTCAATCTCTTCAAAAGAGTTTTCTTGTCCAGTAGTTTTGTACTCGGCATTATTGACTTTTAATTCTTTTGAGATGAGTTTCTATTAAAATATAAATTATAGAAACTAGTATAACGGTATAACCTTTAACTACTTGGAATTATAGCATACTTTAGGTATATAATAAACTAGTACTAATAAAATCATATATCCTAAAGTCAATTCTAGTTTTAAACTATAGCAAAGGAGATTTATAACTTCAATATTCAAATCTAGAGACCCCAAATAGTTGAGATAAAGCTAAGGATGACTATTACGTTAATGAATGTTCACATCCAATAGTTTGTTCAAAAACAATATAAAATAGTCCATATAATGGATTCAACAACTGCAGTTAAGTACATCATAAAATACTTCTAATGTCTTCCGTGTAAAATAAATTGGAACTACGTGCATCAATTTGAAGTTTGAAGTTCAATCCAAATGATGAAATCCTAAGAACATATTAATTTTCATATTTGTATAATATTTAGGAAAAATATAAATATGACATTAAGCACATACATAATTAAATATTATAATCTCTGAATGAAAACCATTGACTTTATGATATTCATTTCTTCAAAATATTTCATTGAAAAAAACAAAATAAAATAGACAAATATCAAGGAGTAGCAAAGTATAAATTAAATAAAAAGATGAACCAACTATTACTAAAGACAGGTCATGATATCATAGTTGGATATTTAAATATGGAATAATGCAAACAGTCAAGCACGCATAAAATTTTCAAAAAGATTTGCGCTCAATTCAGTTGTGATTGCACACATTCTATTAGGAGCAAACATCATATGGGACTATACTCGAATAGTTACCATCCAACAAAACCAAAAAGGACTATATATCATACATACATACATACATACATACATATTTGCAAATTTCCACTTTTTTAGCAACTCAATAATAGCTTTGTACTACCAAAAGATTAATTATCACAAAAAAATTCACAAAAATCGCAAAAAAATAAAAATTCTAAAATGTTTCATTTGAAACATACTTGACCAAAACGATTGCATGAGGTCACTTTTAAAGCTAATGAAATATCAAACTTGTGCTTCATATGATGTTTCCCAAGAAAAAGCATAAAACACTGACACTACTGTGAATCTGATTTTTTTAATGAAAAAAATACAAGAATTTCTGCAACGAAAAGCCTCCTAAATTTGTTTGATATTATTAACGTTACAAAACTAAATTCAAGAATACTTCTACATTTAACATATAACCCAAACATAAGGAAAAATATGTATAGGTTGTTTTGTGAGGCTTATATTCTCCAAAACTTGACTAACATGACAAGAGTGCCTTTTAAACCATCCATAAGGTTGCAATAATAACATTATCTTCCATTTAGACAGCATAAATGCAAAAGGACGAAGGGATAAAATATCAGTCATTTGCTTCTTAGAATATAGTTGTATGCGCAACCTAATTAATCCACAATACATCAAAAGTGAAAACTCATAACCCCTGGAACCAACGGATACAGGCTATAGGATGACAATATTTGCTATATTCTGTTGAACAAAGAAATCATATCGTTAGCAAAGTAACAAGAAATTAAGATACCAGGCATGAGAGCATTCTCCGAGACATAGGTGTTCTTTGCTAGAACTGGAAGGAGGAGGAGGGTGATGCATCCAGCGACACAACAGATTACACTGCCAAATTCATTACCGCAGAAAAAAGATCAGTAAAGAGTTCCACTCATCAGCTAATAAAGAAAAGATGAAAGCAGTAGGAAGGGAACGGGCGACAAGAGAGACCAGACCTGACGAAGGCGCTGTGAGATACCAGGAAGGAACCGAGACGAACGATGAGCCTAGACTTCCTAGCCGCAGGGGGCTTCTGCTCCTCCATCGCATTCAGCTCTCGAGACCTAGAGAAGGCGATGTCAGTTAAATAAAAAGTAGCAGATGAGCTCGTCGGCGGCAAAAAATGGGCGAGAATCGTAAATCTTGTTTCTCGCCCGTTCAGCCAACCATAAAGTCCCTGAGTCTCACGAAATCCCCCTTCTTCGCTCACAGCGAGTTCTGGGGACGGGGATTTCCCGAAGAGGGCGAGCGCTTCGAGTAAAGTGTATTCTGCAATGAATTTTTAAAAAAAAATTTGTTAGTTTTTTAAATAATTAATATTACTTCTTGTTAATGAAATAATATACTTTAGTTGAAAAATTAAGGTTAATTATCTAAAAAGATATTAATTTTTACAAATAAACTTCATCTCTTATTTAACTTAATGAAATACAATTATTTTATGTGTTTAGTTTTATAAGTTCCTAGTTAATCATTAATTAATGTTGCTTGCTAAAAATTTATAATAAGTGAGTTTTACGTCCAAGTTTGACACTAAGTTCATGCACATACGTATGTATAAGAGAATAATATAGAAAACACTATAGTTTTTATGTATAAAATTTCAAAAATGAAAAAATGACAAGGTTGAGCGGAATGAAATTATTAACTATGTAAGTCATATTTCATTTCTCCTTGGAATTGAATAAATCAGGATTATAGAGTATGTGATCCAAACTTAAATCCCCGTGAATGTTGGTGATAATGCTAGAGATATTGGGAAAAGATATTATTTGTGCTTTTGTGGCATGGTAATTAGATAATTGCAGTTGGTTATTGATAATCAAATAAGGGTGGTCGTACGATAATAGTCAAACAATGATGGTCAGACGACAGCAATCAGTTCACTATAATTATGCAATGTTGTGTTGAGAGATGGTAGTTAGTCGATGACGATCGGATAATTGTGAGTGAATTGTGATAGTCGGACGATGATGGTCAAATAATAACAATTGTGGTTAGCAATGAGTGTCAGTATCAAACAACCGATATAGCCCAAAACTTTATCATATCTCCAAACTTTCTCTAAGTATTTAATTTAATTTTTAAATATTGATATATTATAAAAAAATTTATTTTGATCGAGCACAAATCACCAGAAAAATTAAATTGGAAATTTCTGAAATTAAATCCAAAGTCATTCAAACTTATAGTCGAATTGAACCTCTCAAGGAGAAGAACTCAACAACACCAAATTTGATCCAATCTGAGCTCAAATGAGTCCAAATCGAGGATCTGAATGACATTTAGAAGGTTTAAAGCATAAATTAGTGATCAAATAACATTCAAATGTGACATGAATATAGTCAAATCAAGCGGTTCGACCAGACAAATCCAATGTGCCCAAGATTGTCGAATGTTGACATCATTAAGATGCTCAAATACTCAATAAATGATATATGGTTGAGGGCATTGATATCGGCCATCCATCAAAACACTCTCAACTTTCCTTTGATATTCTCCCTATTTAATATTCATGTCACTCCCATAAAACTATAAATAAATCTCTCATTTTTCATTGAAGGAGGGAGCAAGCAAAAGAAAAGAAGATAAGAGAGGAAGAGAAAACGGTGAGCTCTCTTGCCATCAGACTCCTCAACTATCGCCCGACCATCGACCGTTCTCAGACTTCCGCCCTTCCACCGAACATCACCAAACTTCTACCCGACATCCGTCAAACTCTATTCTACCACCATCGGACTTCTGCCCGACTGTCATTATTGCAAACTCACACAAAAGTGTAAACGGCTTCATGTACTATTGTAAATTGACCATCCTCAAGTTTAGAGACGGATCAATCTTTATAACATATTCAAACAATAGTGGAATAGTTTCAACAAGACGTGACCCGATGGTTTTGGAAAAATCTTGATGTTTATAATTTTTTTGTTTATGTGATGGGTATCCGCACAACGCTATGACGAAAAACTCTCTTACTTTACCGCTATGAATATTCTAGCCCGCAACAAATATATCTAAGTTAATCGAATGTGGTTCAACAAGTTTTCGAGACAAGTCAAGCTTAGCTCAAGCTCGTTTAATATACGAGCATGAATATATGATCGAGCTCAAACTCATGGCTTAATATACTTGACTTGCAAGCTCGTTATTGAGCCAACTTGATTCACTTGCACCTCTAGCTATAACAAATCATTGCCTATTATATAAAAGAATTTAAAAGTAAGAAGAACCATTTTATAAAGGTGCAATGGAAGGATGAATTTAAAAAAGAAAACTGAGACTAGGCAATTAATCCATGGCTTATTTTAAGGAAATGAATGGAATATAAATTTTTTCATGGTGAAACTTTTATAAGAATTGAGGACTATAATAAATCATAATAATAATAATAATAGTGATATAGTAATAATGATTAAAAATAAGTGATATAGTAATAATGATTATAATTTTATAATTTATATTCATATATTTAAAAATAAATGTTATACAATAATATCAAGACTTAATTATTATGACTTAAATATGCAGTAAATTAATTTTTAAAAAAATGAAGTGAATTTACTTCAATTTAAATAATTTGCATGCAAAAATAATAAATTATATTATCGATTTTTAATATTTTTTTCATCACCAAAAGATTGTATTGGATAAATCCGTCAACATGAAAGTTATAGAGAATTTTATTAACTTTCTTAATATAGAAAATTTTTTAGTAAGAAATAAAAATATTATGCTCTAAATACAGAAGATATGGCCAATATATTCATATATACAAACTTTGTTAAATTTTTATGTATGATCATGTAGGTTTAATTATGATAGAAAATGCTTATGATAGTAATAATAAATAGTATTACTTAAATAATTTAATAACAATATTATTAATTAAAATCATGATTAATGCATGGCTATTTAAGAAGAGCATGAGATATGAAATGGTGTATAAAAGTGGAAATGAATTGTTAGCATAGTTGGCAATAGAGTAGAGAAGGAAGAAACCATTTGAGAAAGCTTTTCCATCATAGAACATTAAGAATGATGTGGTTGAGTTCTCTAGAGGAGAGGAAGAAGAAAAGCAATGACATTATTTTAGTAAACGAATGAATATAATTTTCACTGCAGGAAGAATATGAATTTTCGAGAAAACATAAATGGATCGAAGTTTCGATCACTGGTGAAAATTCCACCGGAAAAAGCCCTTTCCCCCATTTGACGCTTGCAACCTCTCATTTCACTCAAAAACCGACAGAATGTCATTTTAGCCTTTCTCGCTGCCATCCAACGTCCTTGCTTGCTCGAAGCTATTTCTCCGCCATTTTTTATTCATTTCTTTAAGGATTGTTGCGGGCTAGAAATTACGCGGCGATAGAGATTTGATTCTACGTCTTAGCGTTGTACGTATAACTAGCACACACAGAGAACACAAGATTTTTTTACGTGGAAAACCCTTAAAAGGAAAAAACCACGAGGCCTAGCCCAGTTGAAAATGATTCCACTAGATTTTGAATTGGTTACAAAGGACTGGATCACCTCCAGGGGTGAACAGATTACAATTAATTACTTAAGTAAGACGTCGAGTCCTCGGCAGGACGTAGGGACTGAATGTCGGGCCCTGAGTAGGACGTCGGGTCTTCAGCAGAACGTAGGGACTAAGTGTAGGGTCTTAAACAGGACGTCGGGTCTTTGGCAGGAAGTATGGGCTGAATGTCGGGCCTTGAACAAGACGTCGGGTCTTTAGCAGGAAATAGGGACTGAACGTCGGGCCTTAAGGTGGTGGTCCGGCGAGGTCCCTGCGGTGGTCCGACGAGATTTCTGCGGTGGTCCGGCGAGGTTCTGCGGTGGTCCGGCGAGGTTCTGCGGTGGTCCGGCGGTGGTCCGGCGGCTGTCGAGGAGGAACTCCTTCCTTCTCTCCCTCCTTCTCTTATCTTCTTCTCTCTCTTGCTTAGATGCTCTCTTGTGAAGAATGAGGGCTCTATTTATAGATTTTCTGGAGTGGCATGGTCCGTAAATAGGTGTGAGATCAAGGGCGAATAGGGAGTGGTCAAATGGGCGGTCGATATTGAATCCTACGATCGTGCACCGTTCGTTGGACATTTGGAGGCCTTAATGATATCGGAATTTAGTGATCTTGGGCTCGTTGGATTCCTCTCGTCGAGCCGTTCGATTCAAGTATAAGCTCGTCAAAATCGGAGACCGTTTGGCAACTCAAATTGCGGTTTGAACCTTCCGACATCGCTTTGAACCCTTAATTCGGACTCATTTGGGTTCGGATTGGATCGATCTTGGTGTCGTTGGGTTCGTACTTCTGAGACGCTCAGTTTGACTGTAAGCTCGTTCAAATCGGAGTTCGGATGCTCTCGGATTTAATTTTTGAAGTCTCCAACTAGCTTTTGCCTCGAGATTCGTGCCCGATTAAGCTAATTTTGTGATGACGTATCAAGGATTAATTAAAGGTAAACTTTATAGATCTTTTTTTTAAATAGTTTCAATCAATTTAATATTTCATCACTTAGATTTTCTTTAAAAAAAATATTTGTAATTATTAGATAATAATGTTATGTGTAAAATTCATAATATGATATTATTAAAAAATAAATAATTATTATCTCACATTTTGATGTTATTTTTCTTGACCATTAGATGATCCCACTTCTACTTGTAAGCATTTTTCTTGGCCATTGGATATTCTCAAATGTAGACGTAAATTGACATCTAAATAATAAATTACATCAAAAATTATCATTTAAAAATATTTGTTAATTAAATATTAATTAGCTCAAATAGCTAATAATACATTAAAAAAAGAAATCATATTTCATATTTTCTAAATCTAACTATTGGATGTATTTAAATCATTTATCATATTTAGAGAAATGAAGACTTTTAACCGAACACAATGACAAAAAAGGATTCATGTAGCTAACCCCATATAGTGGGACAAAGGCTTGATGCTGTTGTTGTTGTTGTTGTTGTTATTGTATCATATTTGGAGAAATTAGATCTTAGATGTGTTGAAATAATTTCTTCATATCTGTTTAAATATTTGCAGAATTTTAATTTTAGATTTTTTTAACTCAAGATTTATATTCAGTAAAATTAAATATTGGGTTTCCTTAAATTCAATCTTCATTTTTTTTTTTGAAATTAATAAATGATGTATTTGCTGGAATTTATTTTTGTTACTGGTGAAATCATTGTTGAGAAATATATTTAAGTTGTTATATTCGATTTCACAGGGATATCCTGAAGTTAAAGGTCGTAGATGTATAATAGATTGTTATTTAGGTAAAAGGCACTAACAAAAGTATTTGTCAATAAAGTTGTGTATTCCATTCATGTGGCATGTCAATTGTTTACATTATTATTAGATTGAAAGTTTAGGTGATTTTACCCAAAAAAAAAGTTTAGGTGACCTTATTCTAAGCATAAAGCAAGCATACCTTACATGTCATGATGTTACTTTAGATTATATTGTAGAGAATTCTCACAAGATTATTGGTCTTGGATTTCAAATGGAGAGTACGAACCACATTTCAACTCTTAATGTAATCATTCAACAAATTTTAGAATAGTAGAAGATGAAAAAATAAGGACGAAGGAAGAGACGATATTCAATGTAACAAACCCATAATTTAGAAAATATACATAGGTGCCACAACCCAACCTGATACGATCTACAAATACGGGTCATACCGTGTTGAATGGTGATAGAGAAGAGGCGGAACATAACAGACCAAGATGTTATATTTGGAGAAATACCAATGTTACTTTCATATAACAGACACTATAGCTAATTTTTTTTACTATAAATAAATTTACTTGTCTATAAAAAAAATTTTCTTTCTATTATTCCACAAAAAGTGTACATTAACAAGTCTTGTTATCTCAATCCCTAGCAACAAACATATACATGATAAGAAACACAGAAATGGCAAGACTATCAAAAAATCTAAAAAAAAAAATTTAAAAATGTACCTACACACTAGCCAAACTAAAAAAAAAAACAACATTATTTACTCGACTAGCCTTTTACCCCTGACATTACCTGAAAATGAAATGCAAAACGCAAAATGAGCTAATGCAGCTCAGCAGATTATATTATCCAAATCATTTCTTAATAATTATAAAATGAATGACTTAAAGTAAAGCATTTATTCCAAACTCAATAATAAACACTCCAATCTCAATGACAAGCTTACTTAAAGCAATGTCAGAATAGTGCAGGGTTTTGCAAATAACTAAGTAGTTTATAGAATTTAGAGCACAATATGCTAAATGGAATATAAATAAATACAATCCATAGCAGAAATAGCAAAACTCAATTAATCCTTATGTCTCCAATTCAAAACTTAAAAATTCTTATGCCGCTCTTTCAAAACTCCTTGCCATTAGGCCTTTTAGTGCTAACAACACTTTCAAATTTTCTTAAATAGAAATTTGCGGATATATATAACAGAATTTCCCCTGAACTCCTTAGATTCATACAGAGATGCACAAATGCATAATGAACATAAATTAGGCATAATTTCAAAGATTTGCCATTTAGGGCAGCATTTTAGCAGTTGGACCACTATAATTTAACTATTTTTTTAACTCATAATTCTACCAAATTACTAAAGATTGTGCAAAATTACGTTTAAGAGGTTGAATTGTTCTACAATACTATTTTTAGTGCCTCACTATTTTTCAAAAGTTTTAGAAAAGTAGCATTTCAAAAATAGCTAACAAAATTTTTGTAAAAAAAAAACTTAAATATTCATAATTACGTTCCATACGACATGTCAAAAGTTACGCGATTAAAATTTTCCCGTGTAAAAAGTATCTTTGTTCAAACAACATAAATTTATTTTTTTAATTAGAAAAATTTCAAATCATCAAATTATTAAAAATTGAGATAGGCAATGCAACCTAGTTCAAGCTGGACAACTTTTAGAATCATATTTTTTTAAAAAAAGATGATCCAAAGTGGCTCAAAACGAATATTCACCTCTCTCTCTCTCTCTCTCTATTTGACTATTGTAATTGGATAAAATGTGTTTAAATAGTGAAGGAATTTATATTTTTATTATTAAAATTTGGCTGAGCGCCACTGCGCCCAATCGCTTGTGTCGCAATGCTCCCTATGGGAGTCCACAACACCACTCCTAGCATCACAGCACCTCCACTAGTGCTGCGACATCAATTAATTACCAAAATTTCTAAAAGCTCAATGTTGTAGCACCGCTTACCACATTATATCCCCGCTTATTTCTAGTGGCGGAGCCAAAACTTTTCATAGAGGGGGTCTTATTTTTTTTTTAAAAAAATTCCTTAACTTTTTTTCATCTGAGCTTGGAACCGGCATTGACAATTTTAAAAATTTTATTTAAAATATAAACTATTAAAAATATAATGTGAAAAATTCTTACAATTTATAACGTATGTTTTCTTCATATTCTAAAGAAGTTGAATAATAACATTATTGTCAATACAATGTATAATTTCTTTTTCAATATAAGTGATTAAAGTATTATTTATCCACTAATCTCCAATTCAATTTCACAGTTGATTTTTTATGCTAATTATTGTAGAAAATGCTCTTTAATTCATGATGTTGCAACGAGTAGTACTAATACGGGCTTTAATAGCCTAAAAATAAGGGAATATAGTATTTTATTATTGCTCTTAATCATTTTCTTCAGTAAGACTTTATGTATCTTTTAACAATGAAAATTAAACATCAATCTGCATGTTCATAATATAAGTTTCCAATTAACTATTAAGAATCATCAAATTTGAAGGAGTGAAATTAATTGGATATAAGCTTGCCATTCTAATTAAATTATCTTTGTTGAATGCATATAATAAATTAGATGGATTCAAACAAACAATACACAAAAGTAATTCAATATTTGCCTCTGTGAAACGATTATCAACTTCTGAAGTTGCATATCAATTACTGTATCAACTCAAAAAATATGTAAATTTGTCCTTTCTTGAAGTCCATGTTGTGGGAGTGCATAAGCAACCCATTTATCATTTAGATTCAGAGTGATTATTTTATGTTCATTATAAAATGAAGTCACTTTATTAATGAAGTCATACCACTTGTTCTCTCTCATGTCTTATAACCTATTTTTTTATATTTGAGCTAAAGACATGACATTCATGAATCATGATGTCTTATTTTTTCTCTACAAAGCTTTTAATAATTCAACAGTGATTATAATTATATATTTTATTACGAACATACAAAAAGAGAATTCAAAAGATTGCAAAGATTCTAATAATACAAACGTCTTTCCTCTATGTTCAGAGCTTATATAATCCTCCATGATAATTTCAAGCACATCAATAGCTGAAGAGAACATTGTAATCAATCTAATTAGTGACTTATAATGAAAACACCATATTATTTCACCAGCACGCCTTAAAGATATTTCTTGATTTAATCATCATCCAGTAAATACTTCACCATTATGAATGCACTTAAAGTCTTGTCTCGTTGTTTCTCTCTAAACTAATCACAACTATATGAAACACTAACAATATTAATCATATTTGAAATTATTGTAAACAACAATTTAAATATGATTTTTACAACTGCTACTAAGGCTAACTAAAGCTGGTGTGAGAAACAGTAAATATAATATGTAGATTTATTATCATTTAGAAAAAGTGCTTTAAAGTCATTAAATTCTCCTCTCATATTAATTGCTCCATTATAACATTGACATAACATTGACCACAAACATTTAAGTGAGATAAATAATAATTTGAGTTGACTTATTCAATTGCTATTTTGAGATATCTAGCTGATGTTTCAGGAACATATACAACATCAAAAAATGTTCAATAATTTGGTCTTTCTTATTCACATATCATTCAACGACATCCATTTTTTTTCTTTCCATGATATGCCATGAGCTTCATCAACAAGAATAAAGAACAAATTATCGCAAACTTCTTATTTTATATAGTCCGTAATTGTAATAAAGATCGCTCTACTAGTATCTTTATGAATATCATGTTTAATTAATTTCAAATTATCAAGAGTATTTTTTATACAATATTATTTATATCTTCATTATATTTTGCCAAAAATTGTAATAACTCGAGAAAATTTCATTGATTTTTAAAGTTGAAACTCTCATTATGCACTCGAAAAGCTAATCCTTGTCTTAGAAGAAATCTCACCTAATCAATATAAGAATTTAAGTGATTACAATATGTATTTGTAGCTCGATCAAACTATATCTGAAAAATAAGTTAATATGTTGATCTTGTTTCATTAAATCCTCATAATTTTGTCTTACATTATTATGTCACTATTAGATCCTCCTATATGAAGATCAAATATATCATGTTTTTTCTATTTGAGAATTCATTTATGCAAAATGCCTCGGTTATTTTCTTTTCCTCTTCCTTCTACTCCAAAAAGATAACAATATAAATAATATGTTTTTTTCCTTCTAAATACTATAACCAATCAGAGTATTTATCAAACCACCTCGAATTGAAACGTCTATTTTTAATCCCAAACTTACTTTTCGGAAAGTCATGATTGTGAGGCTGACATGACCCTTTATGTAAATATGATCTTCAAATTTGATCATGAATATTATGACTAAATTCCAAAATATGTATACATAATCTAAGATCTGATTGAAGATTTTATGTATCTATTTCCTATATTTTTGATGATTCAAAATCTATTCAACTTTTTTTTTTATCATCAATTTTTTTATCATCTATAGGTGTTACCATGCAAGATTTTGATGACTTCTTAAAATATATCCTTATAATCTTTGTGCAAAGTCGAACTACCTAAAATATATATAAGTTATATATAAGTTCTTCTAAGGGAGGAACTTAGCAAACTAGTACATGTGAAAATATTTATGGTGAAACGAACCAGCAAACAAAAACCAAAAAATTAATTGAACCAGCAGATAGAAACTACAATCACCATGTGTATGCTAACGAAAATAACTTGCAATTATTTTGGTCCTAAATTGAAACTAAAACAACAAAATAGAAACTGTAAAACGAACCAACAAATATTTGAAAACTTCTTACCTTGAAGTTTAGGCTGCTAGGCTGAGTCGATTCGGCGATTTCAAAATTCAAAGGCACGGGGCCACGGGATGAACCGTTGGAGGTGATCCTCGTGCGTGGATCTAGGCGAGCAACTCGTGCGATTGCGGACTATGCGAGTGAAAGTTGCTGGCCGCTGGGGTTGAACTATTGGACCACTAGAGGCTAGAGGTACATGCAACGAAGCGAGAGTTTCTACATGCCGCAAGAGGCTGAATGCCCAATGCTCTTTATTGCAAATAATTAGGGCAAGCTAAGCATGTGAAAGCAGAACGGTCGAATGAGATACTATTTTTTTTTTCCGGGCAATGGGGGCTCGAATGCTGGATGTGCCCTTGCATATAAGTACTTTAAAAAATGTTAATTATGTAAAGTTTTGCATGTCATACAATTAATCATTATCATCTAGTTTCCTGTAAAGAATTTTGCATGTCTTAAAAAGCACCATTTCATTTAGGGGTGCTAAAATGGGTAATCAGGTTGGGTTCATGTCAAACTCGAAATTAACCAGAATCCATCTTAGGTGACTCAAACTTGATCCGTTTTCATAAACTAGTTCAATTATTGAACCTGAACTCAACCCGAGTCGACACGAACAACAAAGTAGTAAAATTTACAATATTTTTATTTAAAATTTACAATATTTTACATGACGCGAACAACCCCCTTAATTTAAAAAGTTTTTCAAGTTTTTTCCTTAATTTTTTTTTTATTTTAGTTGACAGGAACAACAAAGTAGTAAACATACAACAAAACAGCCATAAAAGCCATAACACACAAAGGCACAAGTCCACAAGTTGCATGAAATAAACTAAGCAATATAATAACAAGTCCACAACATAACAAAAAATATGAAAAATTCAATAGCATGCCCACAAAGGCCACAACCCACAACTCCACAAGGAACAACCCAACAATTCAACTTACATGAGATGAACAAAGCAGCAGATCCACACATTACAATAGAACCAAAAACTTAATTGAAAAGTGTAGCACAAAAACAAAGAAAAACAAATTAAATAGCACATAAAATGGATTACTTCTTTACAATATGAAAATTCAGCTTTCCATACTCATTACAAGTCTACAATACTACAAATTATAATATCAAAATTCAAAACAAGGCAAAATAAATTTACAGTGCATGCTCTAATAGTCCAATATTGGAATTATAATATTTTTTAAACTTCAACTTCCAAACTTCACAAATTCAACTCAAAGCCTGAACATAGAAGTATAGAACAATATATTATGAAGTCATAAGATCTTGGATTGCAACAATTGAATTTTACTAATGTGGTGCCATAAGATCAAGCAACAATAATTTCTAATGTTACATCAGAAAAATAAAAAAAAATCATAAACTACTAATCATAAATATTTCTTGCAAATTAATGTCATTTGTTACTGTATCAAGCTCAGGTAGTCAGTTTACAAATATCTAGATATGCAAATCATTACATATATTAATACCACTATGAAGTGTCTAAGATGTCTTAAATATGCAAATCATCACAAATACCATAGTTTGTGTGAAAATTTGAATATTGGTATCAAAAGAATAACAATACATAACCCCATCACTGCAACAATACATAATAGGAAACCAAGCTAGAACATGTCCAACA
Organism: Dendrobium catenatum; assembly: GCF_001605985.2. NCBI lineage: Eukaryota > Viridiplantae > Streptophyta > Magnoliopsida > Asparagales > Orchidaceae > Dendrobium > Dendrobium catenatum. The sequence goes on from NW_021318775.1 coordinate 2,053,596, forward strand.
ACATGCTAACAACATAATTCCCAGCATGCCAACAAAAAACTCCTATAAAAATCAAACTTAGAGATAGAGATACTCACAATCTACAAAAAAATGAAATAAGGGTTTAGCCATTTAGGGTTGTTGGCCTTGGGTTATGGGTTGATGACCTCCATTCTCCATTCTCTAAAAATAAGTCAGCAAGAATATAAGATAACAAACATAGCATTAGACTATTACTATTTATACATGTAATAGTTTAAAACCCTAAACTTCAAAAATCTAAAATGTTAAACCCTAAACTCCAAAAACAGTTTCACTTAATCACTTTCACATCTCACAATCCAAATGACCAAACTAGTAAACTGAAAAATTGATAAAAAAGATAAAAACCCAATTTGAAAAGCTTAAAGAAAAATAAATAGAAATATGGAATACAACAACACAAGAAGGGAGGAGCACTACAGGAAAATCATCCATTTCTGGCGGCATTTTCACACGAAAATTGAGCATTTTCCGGTAGTTTGGTAATTTAGCGACGGTTTTCCAGCGGTTAAAATTCCGCCGGTAAAAATCGCGCCGGAAGCGGTTTTTTCCAACGGCAAATTATTCCGGTGGCTTGCTGGCGGGCTTAAACTGTTGGTCAAATTAAAAAAAAATCCTAACGCCCCCGCCACCCCGCTCCCGTGCTGCCGGCGAGCGCCAGCGTCCCCGCGCTCCCGGGGTGTAGTACGGGGGGGGGGGTTTGGGGGTACACGGGTCAACCAGATTATTCCCGTGTTAACCTGAACCCAACCCAAAATATAAACGGGTCCAAAAATTGGACTAGAACCCTACCCGTTTCTATGTTGGGTTAACCTAAACTCAAATTTTTTCGGTCAAGTTCAGGTCCATATTTGACACCCCTAAGATAGTTCAGTTTGATTATATAGTATGAAATCTAGCTATTGTGGCTACTTATGAAGCAACTTTTACGATATTATATTGATTTGGAATTGATAATTAAAAATAAGCTCGATCAAGTATGAATCTCAATCCACATATAAGTTGGAAAGCTTGTAAAATTAAATTCATGATCATCCGAACTTTGATTTGAATATACTTATTGTTAGCTTGATCTACTAGACTCGATGAACCCAATAACCACAAAAAACGGTCCAATACAAGTCTGAATGAGCCTATATCAATCACTTAGAAGTGTAATTAAAAAAATCATAACATTATTTGGAGGACCAAATGACCTCTAAATATGACATATTTAAAGTCAAATCAGGTGTCACAATATGGAAAATTCAACGAGCCCAATATCCATAAATTCTGACAATATTAAGATACTTAAATGTTGAACAAACAATTTACAATCAAGGGAATCACTATAGGTTGTCCAATAGAGTGTTCTAGATTTTCCCCATATGTATAAGGCATGCTACCTTAAAAAAGTCTATTAATAGGCCACGACTCTCTATATGAAGGGAGCCTTCGGTTTGAGATTCAAGAGAACTCAAAGACTTGAAGAATCCGAAAGCTCCACTCGCACCACTGTCGTTGAACCTTTCGCCCTTCGGCCACTTTCGTCAGACCTTTTGCCAACCAACCGTCATTATCAAACCTTCACCGACTAACCGTCACCATACCTTTTGCCAATGGACACCACCTTCGAACCATCCTTTGATTAACCAACCTTTGAAATGAACTTTTTTCCTGTTGATTAGTACCATTAGACTTTGGTCGGGCGTTGTTGTTGGACCTTCTCCGCTTGAATGCTATCATAAGACATTCGTTGCCCAAGCGCCACAGTCATAAGTTTTGTTTTCTAACTATTGTCATCGAGCTTTCATAATCCAACCATCACCATCAGACACTTGCCACCCGACCATCATCTTCAGACTTTAGTCATCTGACCATTTATGTCGGACCTTCCTTGTTAATCGCCATCATAAAATCTGTGCTGCCCAATCACCACTGTCGAACTTCTTATCACTCAGGTCCAAATGTACGAGCATACTTTGCCATATTTTCTACCAATTCTTCAAACTCTTATAATTATGATGTCTTTAAGGGGCTATTTGGTTGGAAGTAAAATAAGTGTAAATTATTCAAAATCAATGAGTTTTAAAAATATTGGTGTTTGTTTGGATGAAAAGAAATCCAAAGTAAACTAGATGTAATGTAAATCATTTTAGTTCATTTTTGAGGTAAACTAAACTTGCCCAATTTTGAGCGAGAACTTTTTACACCACAAGCAAGCTCTCTTGACCGCCGCAAGTAGTCGCCACTCGCCACTGTCCACCACCATACACCACTGCCGGCCACTGCCACCCTCCGTCGGGTCACCACATGCCGCCATCGTCGCATAACACCACTATCGTCGGTTGCTACCCGTTGCCGACCTCCACCACCTCTTATAGGGTCGACTTGTAGCCACCCACTGCCGGCTGCCACCGACCACCAACACTGTCGGCAACCACCACTTGCCATTACCTATCGCCGGCCACCGTTTCCACTGCCCGCCACTACCACCACTGCCTTCACCCGTTAACCACCACTATTTTTAGAATTTATACTACATTCATTTTACTTCAAAAAAAAAAAAAAAAAAAAAAAAATAACCTACATTACTTTATATTGATCTAAACAACTCTAAAGTATTTCTTTTATACTATATTCCTTCTATGATGCATTCTTTTTTTAGCTTACCAAACAAATCCTCATTTAAGGGACAAATAAATCTTTTTTAATTAACACTTGCACAATGGAATCATTTCAGTTGGACAATATCCCGTTGTTTTTCCCATTTTCTAGCTTTCCACATCAAAATTCTGGCATTATCATTTCTTTTTCAATTTTCTATTTATGTGATGTATCTTCATGCAAAATTATGATGCAAAATGCTCTTACTCTACTACAATAAGTTCTCTTGCCTGTAACATGAATAGTATTGTTACCAGCTCCCCTCAATTTGAAGATTGTTCAAATTCTATGGATTTGGTGTTGACTGGGTTTTGAATTGATTTGCATTCACACATGCCTAACACATTCCAGATTATCTAAGTATAGGATGATTAGCTTATATAAAAACCTTGTAAATGTTTCATGACTTGTGCACTAATGAATTAAAAAAGTAATTTAATGATCAAATTGTCTTCAAATCTTGCATGCTTATAATCAAATCAAATAGCTTGATGAGATGAACCTTACGACCAAAATCATTTAATTATGATATAATTAAGCCACAGGATAATAATTTAGGATCAAGCGGATCAACTTGAATCGTTTGATAGAGCGTTTTGAATTATAGATAAATTTATGAAATGTCCCAATAAAGAGCAATGCATCATTTCTTCATGGAGAGAGTTTGGGAGCAGAGAACTAAATAAGTAATAACTCAATTGCATTTTTTCAGCAATCGTCGTTAACAACAATAATTAGGAATCACTATCATCATCATCTTCATTATCTGACTTAGCTACTAACATTCAATCTTATTATTGCACTTCAATAATGAGTTCGTGGACATCAAATTTTTGTAATCCTAAGAAAAAAAATAAGAAAATTATTAAAAAAAAAGAAAAATTATTTTCAATTATGCAATCATGAATTTTTTTTAATATTTTACTACTTCTATTTGAATATTTTGGATCTTTATAAAAAAATAAGATATTAAATACCCATTCTATTATTATAAAAAATTTAATATATAAAACATTTAAATAGAATTTAATCTGTTCAATAATAAAATTAATTACTTTAAAATCAAATCATTCAACTTCATCAAATACACAGCCAGTCTAAATTATTAAACAAATCTAAGCTCGATCGATTTCACGCACGGGTAGGGCACTGCGCACCCTTTTTTTCCTTCCCCTCCTCCAACCTAACTACCTAAGGTTGCCGAAGCCCTGGGCGCCGGATAACGGGGCCCATTCTGCGGTACACGATAGCATCCACCGCTTCCCTTTACCTGCTTCTCTCTCCACCTCCACAACCTCGCTACTTTCTCTCTCTATCTATGTCTCGTCACACGCTGGCCATGCCTTTTTCCATCCCTAGCTTCCCATCGTTTCCTCTATACCTCCAACCGCCGGATCACACGTGCAGCTGTCACGTGCCATCCCTTTCGTGCTCCTCTAATTCCTCACCCTCGTTTCCGTCGTTAGACGGCGACGCAGCGGCGACCTAGGGTTAGGGCTTCCCTATGATTCTTGCTGTTCCTGTTCCTCTTGCTCTTCCTCCGCTCTCCGTGCGTGTGGATTGAAGCCGAGGCCGACCATGGAGCCGAGGCAGCCGAGGCGAGGCAACAAGAATGGGCTTTCATATTCGAATCTCTTCAATCTCGAGGTAACCTTCTGTTTTCCGCTTTGTTGTGGTTGGGGAAGTTATGGGTTCTCTCCCCACCAGGAGTTATGTTCTTCCGTGCCTTTGGTTTTCATTGTAATTCCATGTTGGATTGCGCTAGCAGTTAAACGGGTTTTTTCCCCCTTATAAATTGATACGGTGGTAGTTTGGTTGTCTACGTAATAAGAGTGGCGCAAATGTTTTGAGCATGTTGTTCTTGGAGGTGCTGTTTAATTGCACTTGTTTTTGTTTCTTTGTTTCTTTGTTCGTTGAAATTTTAGGTATTTATGCCTATTTTCTTAAAGTTTATTTTTTCTTCTTGGTTTCAATGCAGTCTTTGACGAACTATCAACTCCCGCGACCTGATGATGATTTTAATCATTATGACAACAGTAGTCAGGATGAGAGCAAGGACAGCCAAGGTAGGTATACTTGTTAGCCATATCTCAATTAGTTCTTTTGTATTTTCTGTTAAATTTAAGTTCAGTTTAGTACGTGCCAATTTTTGTTGTAAACTTGAGGAGAATTGGTTTATTTTGAATTTCTATGTAAGGATGCGTTGCGTAATATAAAATTGTGATGCATGGCTGATTTTTTTTTTTTTTAATATGACTGTATTGTTGATCATTTGTGTTTGGGTCATCAGGACAAGGAACCTTGTTTGATCGTGCTAATGGGGCTGTGATAGACAGGCCTTCTGACCCAACAAGACGGCTAAATAAGGCGATGTTTGATTCTGAGGGTGGTTTGAAATCTTTCAAACGGAAAAATTCTGAAAACAATGATGAAGATGTCAATGACTACGGAACTGGAATCTCTGACGAGCATTATCGTTCAATGCTTAGTGAACATGTGCAGAAGTACAGGAGAGTGAAGCTTAAAGATTCTTCTGCAGCTTCAGGTACCGCGCGGATGGCCGTTCCTATTTCTAGAAGGAATCATGGCTTGAAAGGGGGGAAGTTTAGCAATGAACCTTTAGTTTCTGTAAAGGAGGAGAAGACATTTCGTGAGATGGATATGTCGCCTGAATGCTATGAAGCTGATTTTGAATCAGAATATGGGGGAAGCAATAGATTTGCTTCCTCCCTGGATTTTTCTTATTTGGATATTGGGGATGGCGTTGCATATCGTATTCCTCCAACTTATGATAAGCTTCTGACTTTATTTAAGCTACCAAGTTATTCAGAAATTAAGATAGAAGAGAATTTTCTTAAAGGTACCCTGGATTTACGGTCTCTAGCAGCTATGATTGCTTCCAATAGGAAACAGGAGAGTCAAAATCAAGGAGGGTTGAGTGAACCTCAACCCCAATATGAATCACTGCAAGCCAGATTGAAGGCTCTTTCATCAAATAACTCAAATCAAAATTTTACTCTCAAGGTTGATGTTAGTTTGGATCCTCACTCAATTCCTGAAGGTGCAGCAGGTAGGATTCGACGGTTAATTATGTCAGAATCTGGTACCTTGCAGCTTTATTATGTTAAAGTTTTGGAAAGAGGAGAGTCATATGAGGTGAGTTATTATCACTCATCAAGATGCATTTTTATCCTAGTATTTTTTTATGTGATATCTTTCTCGTTGATGCTTCAGATTATTGAACGCAGTTTGCCTAAGACTCAAATAGTGAAAAAAGATCCTTCTGTGATTGAAAGAGAGGAGATGGATAAGATTGGGAAAGCGTGGGTTACTATTGCTAGACGAGATATTCCTAAACATCACAAGTTATTAACAAATTTGTTTCGTAAGCAAATAGCTGATGCCAAACGCTGGTCAGAAACCTGCCAGAGAGAGGTATCAATACTTTGATTTAATTTTACTTTTCACAGTTCATTTCTTTTTGCAATAGTTAATTATTCTCTTTATCTCAGTCTCCCTTCCTTTCTTTTCTCATTGATGGGTTGCTTTTACTTGCCTCTAACACATGCTACTTCTGTTAGGTAAAATTGAAAGTTAGCAGGTCACTTAAGTTGATGAGAACTGCTGCAATTCGCACTAGGAAGCTAGCCAGAGACATGCTAATATTGTGGAAGAGAGTGGATAAAGAGCAGGTGAACTTTTCTTTTTATAAATTACTTGACTCTTTTTGTTGCTTTTGTCAGTACTTTGTGATAATGCTAAGTTTTAGTCCATTGATTTATTCATCCATTGTTAAACATACATGGGTCCATTCTTTTTGAAGTAGTTGTGATCTTCTGCAATCATTGATAGTGTATTTGTAACTTTTGCGGAATACAAAAGCTTGCCAAGTTTAAAGTTAAATTTTGAGTCTCGCGAGCATGTATGAGTTACTTCATATTTGCACCACAGTAGTCATTTTTCGTGTACATCATTGGTATGATTTGAAATATGAATTCAATATGTTACAGATTCAACAATGTTAATAACATAGAAGAAAAATGATATACAGTTGACTGGGATATATATATTTGTATTCTGTATATGCATGTTTGATTGTATGCAGATCTTACATGGAAATATAATTATTGTCAAAGGGCATTTTGCACATTTGTTAGTGTATTCTTTACCGATGAGGGCCATATTCCAATGCCTTCAGCAAGATTATGATCTGTTAAAAATGAATCTTATAAGGCCATAACACGTAGCAATTAGGTTGACAGCTTGAAAATTAAACTATGAACATTTTAAAATAGATGACAGAGGAACTTCTCATACTCTTAGGGATTGATTAATTTGGTCCAGCCATGATTATACAGCTGATTTGTAACTGCATGTAAATTGAACTTTGAACCCTTTAAAATAAATGGCAAAGAGTAAAATCTCATACCCTTAGGGAATAATTTGGGTATTTCATTTGCTTATGTTTTGTTCCTTATCTAACCACATATGGACTTTATATCTGGCTGTGTTGAGCCCATATCATAATTAATTTTTTTAATCAGAATTCTGCACAAAATTGCTTATTTTAAATGTATCAATGGCGTGTAATCACACAAATTAATCATTCCAAATAGCTGAGATAAGCCTAGTGCTGATGATGATGATGATGATGTATAATCATACATGCAAATACAATAAATATTAGTTATGGATACATCACACATATGGAGTTACCGTGCATTTTTGGCAATGTATATTAGAGCAGCCCTAATTTTGTTGGAAGGATAAATATTGCATTTTTATTGAGTTTTCTATTTATCCCTGTTGTTATAGATTTTGTTGATGTGAAACAATGAACAAGAATTGCCGGATTTGAATAAAAAGTTGTTTAAGCATTACAAATTATAGTTTAGTGTTTCACTAAGATTAGTTTTAATTTTTCGTAGTTGTGGATTTGTTTAGGAAAGCAGTTACAAATTGGATTAACGGAGCAACCTAAAATAATAACAAAATAAAGTAAAGACAATGTGCGAATCACTAATCCACAAGTTAACAGTTAGATAGTTCACCCTGAGTTTCCCTCACTCTTCACTCTCGGGAAAAGTTGCGGAGAAAGATTAAAGCAATAATAATGATGCCACCAAATAAAGTAAACGCGTACAATACAAATCACTGAAGATTTATTTTGGAGAAGTAGAAGCCAGGGATTGTAATAGGATTTGTCTCGGAATCGGTAGTAGCTGCTCCTCGATGGCCTCGAATATCAAACACAAACCCATGATAGCACTTGGGTTCCGGCATTCATGCTTGATGGAAAGTAGGAAAAGGTGTTCGTCTTCTTTCGAAAGTGATGAAACCAATAGGGGGGGGGACAATATGTGGTTGGAAAGGGAGCTGGAGGGGGTGGCCCAGACTAGTGGGAGGGGCTATTGGTTTCGGTCTTGGCTTGGGGAAGGGTTTCCACTTGATTTCAGATTTGGGTATTCAATGGGGAGGGAAGGGAATTAAGATTAATGACCTAAAATTAAATTTTAGATTTCCATTAATTAAGGAATTTGAATTTGGAATTCAAATAAGATGGAGGGAAGGATAAAGAAGTGGTTAATTATTCCCTTAATTAGATTTCTTAACAATGAAGGGAATAATTAAAATAGGGGAGAGGGAGGGGCCAGCCAAGAGAAGAGGGAAAGAGGGGTCCAAGTGGATTGCATGTTGGCCCAAACAATAAATTAGATTGGAGATTTAAATCTGAAATTAATTTCAGATTTGTATTGATTTAGAGGAGTTTCCTAATTTAAGGATTGTTGAGTTGAAAAGAATTTGAAATTGAAACCCTCTTGAATTTGAATTAAATGATCTTCCCAAATTTGGATTGTCTAAATTAGGAAAACATTCATGGCCAATTGAAGGAGGTTGGGTGGCAAGGCTGGCGGCTATGCTTGGTGGGAGGCCGACGGGCTTAGGTGGAAGGGGTGGTTGGCTGGTGGGAGTGAGGAGGTGGTTGGGTCTGGTGAGGGAGGTTGGCGGTGTGTGGTGGAGGGGAGGAAAGGGAAGTCGGGCAGTTGGGTTTGGATGATGGACCGGCGGCTAGATGGGAGGTGGGTCGTTGACAGGGGTGGGGAGAGAGGGTTGGTGGGTTTGGGGAAAGGGGAAAATGTAGCCGGCGGTTTGGGGAGATGTTGGGGAGGAGCCGGCGGATAGAGGAGGAAGGGGGAGATAAGCCGCGAGCCCCGGACCCCTCTGATGGCTGATGGGTATTGCTTTCACCCTCATCTAGGGTTCTCTCTTCTCAAGTGCACACACAAGAGGAAGAAGACAAAGCTGAAATTTCATTCAAATCATCATTAACCTAGTACAATAGAAAATACCTCTATATATAGGTCTAAAAAAAAGAAAACACAAAAGACTCAAATGCCCTTTGGGGCTACAACATAAACTCATCCCCAAGGGGTACAATAATAAACTCGAAAATAAAGAAAATAAAATACAACAAAATACATTAGAAATAAAGGCTATGAATCGTAGCCGTCGATCTACGATTCCTCCGATGACAGACACGCCAAAATCTCCCGCTAATGTCTTCATCATTCCCGGGTAGGAGAAAGCTCGACCCCGTCGAGTAAGTATCTCGGGAACTCTCGTACAACTCGAGAAGATTGGGGTCCAACCTCTGTAACTCATCCCGATCAATCCACATGTTCTTCGTCTCCAGTTTTCCTCTCCACTGAACTATAAGTCCCATTGGTGTCTGCCGTCTTTGGTGGAAATGATTTGTTCATAGGTGAAAGACAATTGTCATCAATGATGGTTGATTGTGGGATATGGTGGATGGGAGGCAATGAATTGCTGGGGCTAGTCGATGATAAATGAGCATGGTTAGGTGGCATCAAACATTTGCTCCAGTCGACGACGAACAACTAAAAATTTGCACAATAATGGTCAACATTAGTCGACAATGGGTGATGACAGACGAGCAACAATGAACATAGTGGTTGATAACAAGCGGCATTGAACGTCAATCAATGACATACGATGAAGGATAGATGATGATGATAGTTAGAATTGTGGACTTTGATGTTGGTCGAAGGAGTGCAATGATCGATGGGCTGTGATGAAAATAGGCGTTGGCTGATGAGTAACAATAATTGTTAGCATTAGTTGACCATGTGCAATAGTAGATGGGTGGTGGTGGAAATTGACGTTGGTCTATGATAAACGTGCATGGGGAAGGAGCTTTGGAATTCTATTAGAATATCATGTTTCTCTTTGTCAGGAATCCTTTATTGATTAATAGAGTGGTGTTTCGAGCATTAGCACTAATTAAGGATTGGTTTGTGATGGAAAATTCAAAGTAGGTTGTTTAGGGATTAGATGATTGTGTTTTGCATTAAGTAGATTTTTCTCCCTAGGGTTAGGGTTATGCTTTGTTTTGTTGAATTGGTTTTCTCTTAGGTTTGCTTGGGCTTTAGTCGCCGGCTAGGGATTGGGAGAGCCGAATCTTCCTCTTGAATTGAAGATCCATTTTATCTTGCTTGTTTTCTTTCATCTTCCATTAATTATCAAGTTATCTTGTGTTTTGCCACCAAATTTCTCAATTTCTGCCTTCATCTTGCTGAAACTTCAAATTTCAGCCACATTCTTTTAATTTCTACAAGTCTTTCATAACAAATTGATATTAGAGCGAATAAGTTGTCTTTGCTGTTTTTGCGATTTGAGCCTATATCCAATTAACGACAGCGAAGAAGATGGATGCGTTGGAAGGCGAGATGGAACAATTCAGCCATCGAAAACTGCTTTGGAAACTTTGAGGATATGATGAAAAAGATGCTTGAGATGCAGTCGAAAGCATCGCCAGCGATTCCTAGGTTGGAACCAAGAGTAAAGGAGATTCAGGAGGACGGTGATGAATTGAAAGGTGTTTTCCATAACATTGTGAAAATCAGACTGGACAACAAGCCAGAAGGAGAGGTTCACGGTTCGACCGGTCGAACCAGATGATGTAATAAATAATAATATTATCATAAAAATTAGCATAATAATGAGATATAATAACCATATAATTTAATATAAATTATTGTTAATTTATATTACATATTTAGATGTAAATTATAAATATAAATTATCAAGGTTTTAAAATGAAGTTTTGATTTATATAGTTTATATAGCTTTTTTGCTTTTACTCATGATAGGAGCTCATATGGACTAGTTGAGCCATGTGGGAATGTTGCAATTAATATTAAATCATAATCTTTAATACTTATTTAAGAGTTTTAATATATAATATTTATATTAATTGATTAAGTTTAACATTTATTTAATATTAAATACTTTATTTAATTATTTAAATAAAAAAATTGAACTGATCGGTTTTAGAAAATCGGGATTGGTTCGCGGTTGAACCGGTAGTTCAAACCGGTTCTGGCCGGTTCAGTACATAGCCGGTTTTCAAGGCTGAACCAGACTGGCCGGTTCGGTCCGGTTTTTAAGGAGCGCCACATGGGGCTTTGTTGGTGGGCATCGGGATATTCCGAAGGGAGGGCAATAAGGAGGAGGGATGTCGAACAATTTAGGAGACTATCCGGGCATGGGGAGGGGTGAAATGGAGAAGGGCATGGTTGGGGGAAGCCATGGGCTTCAACTCAATCCGAGGAGGAAGGAAGCATATCACACTACCACTACACAGGAGGAACCAACTGAGGAAGAAATTGGGATATGAATGCGAGATCGAGGAAGCTAAAGATATTAGTTTTTGAAGGGGAGTATGATCATGGTTGGTTGTGCCAAGTGGAACGTTACTTTGCTATCAACGGAGTGACTTAAGGGGAAAAACTCATGGATACGAGTGTATGTTTGGAAGGGAAATCCCCCTAGCCTGGTTCCAATGGAGAGAGGCTAGATATCCGATCTACTCATGAGGAGAATTTAAGGAGTGCTTATTGAAACTAGGGGGGTCAATTTCAGGTCACGGGTCGGGTTCGGGTCGAACCCGAAACTGATCCTGCATTATTCGGGTCAACCCGAACCCGATCCGTTTTTGAAAACGGGCCGATTTTTAGGAGCCGAACCTGACCCGCTTCGGCTTCGGGTCAACACGACCCGACCATGCTGCTTGGCGTTAATAGCTTAGGTCTGAGGCGGAAAGTGGATGGCGGGCTGGCAGCAATGACTGCAACTGCTTTCGGCCAATAGAGGCGGCGGTGGATGGCCAAGAGGGGCAGCAGCAGAGGCTGGTTGCGGCATCAGTCTGGCAGAAGCTGCGGCGGCAGAGGCTGCTTGAAGAGAACGACAAATAGGCGGAAAGTCCACATTTGACGACGTGACGCAGAGTCGCAGACGGAGCTCACAGACGATGCGATTGACGCCCTTGACCCGGACAAATGACGACGGACGCGACTTGGCATCTAGCATCTGCCATGTCACGACCCAACCCGACCGGAACGAATCCTTTCGCGTCGGGCCGCGACAAATGAGAAGAAATCTAGGATCTAGTTTTGGAATTTGCCTCAGAACTTCTTCCAAATATCAACATACAGAAAACACAGAGCTACTATAAACATCCAAATATACAGACATTCATTTATCAATTTCTTCTTTCATCAAAATAATCATGTACAATACAGTGCATGGCTACAAACATAAAAAACATAACAGAAAAGCCATGACTGTACAAAAATCAAAAATACAAAATACCTAATCACAGATCAGACACAGAACTACTAGTCCAAGACTTCATTCCCTTTCCCAGAACCTGAAAACCACTCAGAAAACAAAGATGAGCTAACATCTCAGCAAGATTACAATCGCCAATCAAAATCTCCAGAAATTCACAACAAAAAAATACATCAGAATAGTAGCTGTACAGAATTCAGATAATCATCAGAACAAATATCGAACAGAAATCAATTAGCCGGTATAGAAAACTGAATTCATATTACATAGCAGAACATTCAAATCAGATTTCACAGAACAAACAGAATCGTACGGAACAGATTTCGGATCAGATAAAATCACATTTCAAGATCAGATCACATATCACATAACACTTATCAGATTCCCGGACCATGACAGAATCTCAACGGATTCTGCTATCTTATGCCTCCCTTCCCTGAGTACAGAATTCAGATAATCATACAGAACAAATATCGAACAGAAATCAATTAGCCGGTATAGAAAACTGAATTCATATTACATAGCAGAACATTCAAATCAGATTTCACAGAACAAACAGAATCGTACGGAACAGATTTCGGATCAGATAAAATCACATTTCAAGATCAGATCACATATCACATAACACATATCAGATTCCCGGACCATGACAGAATCTCAACGGATTCTGGCCCCTTATGCCTCCCTTCCCTGACACAGACAGAATCTCAATGGATTTCTGACCCCTTATTCCTCCCTTTGTGCTTATAGCACCAAAACAGAACAGATATACAGAATTTTCAGAACATAACTTGTTTTCTTTTCAGATTTCCCTGACACAGACAAAATCTCAAAGGATTCTGGCCCCTTATAAATCTCTTCTGATATCACAACACATCAAAGCATTCTAATCAGAAAATCGGATTACGTTAGAAAAATCGTTAGCGGCATAACGACAATATACGGCATAACGGCAGCATGCTGTTCAGGAGACCGAGTGGAATCTCTGAGGAATGATTGGAGGGGAAATTCATGAAGAGGCTTAAAGAGGACATACGGGCAGAGTTTAGGGTACTGAGGTCTAGGGTTGAGAGAGATGATGGAGCTCGCTTAGAGGGTGGAGGAAAAATATAGGAGGGAGGACAACATAAGCAACATCATGGAAGGGGCCTATAGGAGTACCTCTACAACTCTAGCACCAAGAATCCTTACAGCATCCTTTCAGAGAGAAGCTCTTAGAGAGAAAAGTGGTGGAGTTCACTCAGGTGCAACTTCAGGCGACTCACTTAAGCGGGGGTGCAGGATAAACGAACAAAGGGGTTATGTTTTAGATGTGATGAGAAGTGCACGCTGAGGCATAGGTGTAAGAACCAAACTCTTCAGGTTCTCACCGTCTTTCCTAACTATACTGGGGATCCATGTGAGGGTTGATTTTTTCTCATTGGAGCTGGGGAACACTGATGTCATCCTAGGTATGAGATGGTTGCAGACCTTGGGGGATACTAAGGTGATTTTTTTTTTTGGGTCGGTGGGGGGGGGGGGGGGACTTACAATGGAGCTGATGGTGGAAGGGAGCAGGATGATGATTATGCAGGGTTATTCAAAGCCATGGTGTCTCTAAAAACCATGGTAAGGGCCTTACAGGAGGTGGGAGGAGGATTTGTAGTAGAGCTATAGAGTTTGGAGGGGATCAAAGGGGAGAAGGGGGAGTGGGGGATCCCTCTTTCAGTATAGCCGGTTATGCTGTAGTACAGTGAGGTTTTTCAGCCATCTCAAGAATTGTCATTGCTGCGGGGACAGGAGCACGCCATTACGTTGAGGGAGGGGTATCACCCATCGGTATCAGGCCTTACAATTATCCCCCAAATCCAGAAGGATTAGAATGAGAAGTTGATCCGGGAGATGTTGGAGGTCAAGGTGGATCTTTGGGAGGGGGTATTATTAAACTGGTTCATGAATCGGTCCAGACCGGCTCATGTTTACATCAAGCAGAACAAAGGTTCTGTCCAGCAGCAGGTGAAACTCTTTGGTGGCGCCCGACAAAAATCAAGCACTAATTAAGGATGGGTTTGGGAGAAAAAAATCAAGTAAAGGGTTGTTTAGAGATTAGATGATTGTGTTTTGCTTTAAGTAGATTTTACTCCATAGGGTTAGGGTTATGTTTTGTTTTTCTGAATTAGTTTTCTTGGGCTCTAGCTGTTGGCTAGGGATTGGGAGAGCCAGATCTTCCTCTCGAATTGAAAATTCGTTGTATCTTAATTTTTTTTTTCATCCATCTTTTATTAATTATCATGTTTTCCGGTGTTTTTCCATCAAAATTTTCTCAATTTCTGTTTTTTTTTCTTGCTGAAATTCCAAATTTCAGCCACGTTCTTACATTTTTTCGATTTTTGCAAATCTTTCCTAACATTTTCGTAGCTTTGTAGGATCTAGAAAGATTTTGTTCAATGCATATATTATTGTAGCATTGGGTGTGATAACTTGGAACTTCAAAATCATTGTATAAGAGTGACTAGGGTCTTTGAGGACTTTAAGGGAGATAAAGCCTTTTAAATGTCTTTGAAAATGCCATGAAACCTCTTGATTTGGTTGAACTGATAAAAGTCCAGGTTGTTGGAGTTAGAGAATATTCTATTCCAGTTGAAATATAGAGGTTTCAAAATCTCGATTGATATAGTTGGGTGGTCTTTACCACTCTTTACTGCATTGTGCATTTCTGGGGTTATATGCCCTTATAAAGTGCTTTTAATGGGGTGTCTATCTCGCATTTGGTGTCCTTCGTGGCTTTCAAATACGAATGAACTCCGATATCCTACCACTATATCTCTTGTGTTAGAAAATGCTCCCCAACCACTATTAGGGGAACTTTGTTGGATCTCAGTGTAGTTGTCGTATTAGGGATGATAACCTTGTACTTTTACCCTGGTGTGATAGTGACCAACAATCTTGCCATGAGATATCTCTTAAGGTTTAGAGGTTTTTTTGGTAGTTTAATTAAGCTCCTTGAACCATTGCCCTTAGTTTTTCTCGAAGACTAGTCTATGATGAGGAGAGTTGTGAGGAACTCCTTAAAAAAATAGGCTTATCTTAGATTGTTAGTCCTAGGTGAGAGATTGTGTATGTTTGGGACAATTTTTTGATTGCTATGCTTTTCAAACTGCAACCACACTTTTGTTTGGCTATTGCTTTCTTTATATTTTTTTTTTTTTGCTTTTTTGAAATTTTTCTCGTGTTAAGTTGCGTTTTATAACTAAATCCACTAATGTGTGGAAGTTGTAAGAAAGTTACCGCTCGATTTTTCAAAATAGAACATGTTAGAATACCCACAACAACTTTCTAAGAAGTTATTTTTCTCACAATAACTTCACAACAATCTTTATAAAATGCTACAACCACCCCCAAACATACCATAAGTGAAATTCATTATGCATTTCTTATCTTTCCTTGGTTATTTCACTTAGTGTTACTCGATAACTTCAATTATAGTATAAGTTGTCAAATTAAATACCCATGGGATCAATTATACCTTGGTTGGGATGCAACAGAACTTGCGTGTTTCTTTAATCAAGGGAAATATTTGGCTTTTCTTTAGGCCATTACTACCCTTTTGAGGCAATGAATATCACTCTGCTCAGCAAGTAGCATTCCATTAAGAGACTGTATGTTGAGATGAGATTCTTTCAAAAGTTTATTGAATAATTTTTTCTATATGCATGAAGTCTTGTAGAAATGGTAGTTGGTCAAGCTCTCCTTCAACTACAATCATTTCCAGACATCAAAGTGAATATTCCCTTGGGACAACAAACTAGAAAGTATCAAGCCAACTTTTCCAATAATATGAACGACCATCTTGAAAAATTTTAAACTACTTTTGGCGATGTGGGGCTGCCTTGATGCTTCAACGGATAGTAGAGGGAAAGAGTTGCTTGATTTTAAACCTGCTTGAGACTTTAATGCGAATGTCTATTGCTGGTTGTACTAGATCCGCCCCTTAGCACTGATTTAGTTCATAATGGCAATGCCAAATTATTGCATGTTAGAATATTTTTAGCGGTAGAAAATGGAGTTTATTGTCTCAGCATTGCATGAAAATCTCACATATATATAAATGAACCACAAAGCTCATGTGTTATTGCATGGAAAATTCTGAAAGAAAAAAAAATTCTTAAGGCATAACTCAATTAAAACATTCAACTTTATAGGTTAAAGATTATAAATAACTACCGGTCTCCATAATTAAAGGAGGTGGGATTACAAGGTTTAATTGTAAGGGATGCCAATGATGTAGAGTGTATTGGTGTTTGTTAGGTAGATGGGGGAAAGGTGACGGATGTTGGTGTTGACCAAAGACATATTATGACAAGCATGTTATAGTGGTTATTGGTGTTATTTGATGATGTATGACGAAGAATGAGTGACAATGATTGTTAATGTGTGTCAATGTCGGGTGATAGAAGATGGATGACAGTAGGTGGTAAACGTTGACGTCAATGAGAACAGGTGTTGGTGGATGGGCAATAGAGTACTCCGACGTTGTTTGACTGCAAACAACGGGGGATGAGTGATGATGATTGTCGATGTGGTTCGATGATGGGTGATGGACGTTAGCATTAGTTGTGGTGGACGAGCAGTGATGGACATGGCTTTGGTGGGCGATGGAGGACTAGAAACTATGATGTCAACATGAGTCGATGGTTGTTGATGACAAACAAACGGTTGTGGATGTCACTATTGGTCAGCTGCATATGATAGATGGGGGATGGTGGATGGAGCTCTTGAATTTTCTATGAATATCAGATTTCTTTTTATTGAGAATCTTCTCCTCTAGGTGCATAAACATGATCTATTTATATATTTATAGAGTTTGTTCTGTTCATTTCTATCATAATTTGGGACAGCACATCTAACGGTTTGGAAATGCACCCTTTGATTTTTGATATTTTTGGGTATCTCAATGCCTTAATTAGCTTGAAATTTAGTGATTTGTACTTGTTGGATTTTCTGCAGTGACTTTATTATGTTGCATTGAATTTAAAGCGCTGTGACTGGAAATCAAATTTGATCTTTTGATGTACCTGTGGTGTTAGCAACACTAAAAAAATACTTGGGTATTTGTGATGATTTTTAATACCAAACATGTGTGGGCAGGCGGAGGTGAGAAAAAAAGAGGAACGAGATGCTGCTGAAGCTCTGAAGCGTGAAGAAGAACTTCGAGAAGCAAAGAGGCAGCAGCAGAGGCTGAACTTTCTACTTTCACAAACTGAGCTCTACAGTCATTTTATGCAGAACAAGGCTTCTTCACAATCCACTGAAACTTTACCTGTGGCAGAGGGTGAAGATACAGAAAGGACATCAAGTGCAGATGTTAAATCTGTGGAAGAAGAGGATCCTGAAGAAGCTGAATTCAAGAAGCAAGCTCTAAAAGCAGCACAACATGCTGCTTCACAACAAAGAAAGATAACAAATGAATTTGATAGTGAATGTTTGAAGCTTAGGCAAGCTGTGGAACCTACAGATGTAGCAAATGAATCTTCAATTACTGGATCTTCAAACATGGATCTCCTGCACCCGTAAGATCAAAGAACTCTGTTCATAAATAAGAACTAAGAATGTAAATAGAAGAAAGGGTGAATATATTACTGATTTTTTGCTTGGCACTACCTATTCCAGTCAATGAAAACCCTCATCTTCATGATCCCACGCCACTTAGATTTCTTTGTGGAATTTCACTTTGAATGAACTAAATAGTATATTATTATTTGCAGATCAACAATGCCCATAAAATCTTCTGTGCAGACGCCAGAGCTGTTTAAAGGCACGCTTAAAGAGTATCAATTAAAAGGGTTGCAGTGGCTTGTTAATTGTTACGAGCAGGTAATCTTTTGGGCCAGGAAAAAGTATTGTCACCTTGCTAACGAGATTCTGAAGAATATGAGCTTTTTTTAATTGACATTTTTCTTTTCTTATATATAAAGGGTTTGAATGGCATCCTTGCTGATGAAATGGGATTAGGAAAGACCATTCAGGCCATGGCATTTTTGGCTCATCTAGCTGAGGTTTGTTGTTTATGTTATTTAAGAGAAATTTTAGTTTTTGTATTGATTATATTTAAAGAACCAACTGGCTTTTCCGTTCAACTAAGCAATAATTCAAATTAAAAAAAAGCAATAATTCAAATTTTTTGTTTTTTATAAGTTCTTATTGCTCTTTATTCTTTCAGATGCATCATTAGCACCATGCCCTATGATTGTATATAATGTTTTTCTTCTATTGTTAAGCTCCAAAGGTATGCCTTCTTGGAAGCCTATCTGCAAATGCTAGGGCCAGGGTGTGTACAACAACCATTCCCAAACCCCGCATTGGTGGGAGCTCCATGGATTGGGTACATGATGTTGGATAGTTTAGGGTTAGGGTTTTTAAATATAACTACAATGCTGCAAAGTATATAAATCACACAAGAGAAGTAAATATTTATAGATCGGAGACCAATATTTATGCAAAAACATACCTTCTTTAGATTGAAATCAACAAATATGAGAATTGGAACTCAAAAAATAATGCACAGATCAAATAGTTTTGAAGAAATTAATGAAAGTTCAAACCACACAAAATCAATTAAGTATTATAATTTATTTACCACAATTAAAATTCCCATTGTGTAAAATTTAGACAAAATCAGAAATATTAACAACCAATAATAAGTTATGTTGAAGAAATTATGCCAAAGAAAGAATTTACCCAATTAAAAATGGCAAGCCTTAAACTAATATTTGGAGACAACTTTTCTCAGAATTAGGTAATCTCATTTTGTCATACTAATGGGAATCACATATCCAACTTACACAGACAAGATAAACAACTGAGGAATTTAAATGAATCAAAGTTATCAATTACATCTCATATCATTTATTTATAAATTACTTGTCCTGGTAGATACACTTGGCACAAGATACGCCTAATTCAATTTCAATAATTATCAAGTTTAACTTAGGTTTTATCCATAATTCATATATGTTGGCCTAAGAAAGTTGTTGATGTGGGAATTAGTAACAATACCTAGAAAATATGGTAAATAACACTTTCAAGAACCAGATATATAACAATTCGATAACTCATAGTAGTTTGCCCCTCGATGCAGATAGTGTGGTGTAGTGGCCCCAAGTTATAGAATTCCCATCCAACCATATTGCATAACAACAATAAAGGAGTAACATTTGCAACAACCTCCATTAGTTATAGCTACAATAATCGATGATAAAGCAACTATTTTCTGACATCAATATTCTTGACTTGAAAAAATATTGCTATAATAAATTGAACTTTTGATATTCATCAAGCAAATCAATGCTTAAAAATCGTGCTTCATGTAAAGTCATACATAAATTATCACAAATAGGTTTGTAATTACACTAAATATTTCTAAAATCCACCCTAAGCTGTGTGCACAGTCTATCTTCAATAACAAGCTGAGTGCAATTATGTGGCAGAGGAATGGATGTAGATTCACTCATTCACTAAGAAGAGATGAAAAGAGAGAATAACCAAAGGAGTTGGCAGTGGGCTCATGAAATAAGACCAAGTTAGACATATTGAATTTAGATTAATTCTATAGTTTTTTTAATTTTTAATTGGTAGGATAATGTACTGCAAGAGATGGCCCTGCTTTTCTTGTATTTAATTTCTTAAAGGTTCCTAGTTATAACATTTTAATGTACCTTGACCTAATGACTAGGTTTAAATTCAATGCATCTTCTGTTAACGTATTCAAAAAGCTTATAATTTTCATATATAGTAGCAAACTTTCAATGAATAACCTTATGGACATCAAGAAAATCATGCAAATGACTGAAATGATATGAAATAAGTAATGAAAAATGTTAAAATTCTATTTTGTGTTTGAAGTTGTACTAATAAATACCTCTATTTAATTCCTAAATGAAGTTATGATGAAGAACTTAAAATAAAATAAGCCATGATTATATGATATGCTTATAATATCGAAAACAGTTTTAAAGGAAATGAAGCCAAATTGTTTAAATATGACTTGTGATGATGAGTTAGACACTTATAGTATTAATTGGGTGCATGGAGTTTTAAATTTCAAATTTCTTTTAAAGAATTCATTTTAATGAACTGTTTGAAATATGATGCAACTTAACTTTCTCTATGAGGTTCCGTTTATAAATTAGGGAACCAAGGAGCCTAGAGCCTAACATGAAATCAAATTTACTTTTCATTCATCATAATAACAATGGAAACAAATAATTCATTATGAATTGTCTTTTCAAGCTTCCCATTTGATTCATCAATTACAGTATTCTTAATAAGTTCAGTTTCACATTCAGGCGTTGATAGAATCTCGCATATAAGTTCAAGTTTATGTGTGTTCTCATGCTCAAATATTGCTTTCAAATTCCAATTCTAACTATTGTGAGTGTGTAGGTTTTAATTGAAATATGATCTATTGTAGACGCCAATTCAAATCTAATAACATCAAATTTAGACTCATTATATAACTGCTAATCATATTTTGCATTTAAAAAATCCTCAAACAAGCATAGGTGAATTGTAACTTCGTCCATGCAATTATATTGAATCACATGTGATGTAGGACTACGTGAGGATGCAATGATTTGGTTTAGAATTTGCACAACTCTTGATTAGAATAAAAGTGAAGAAACTATTAGCAGCTTGAACAACGAAATAAAACGAACAAGGGGTCACGCCCGCTTAGGCTAAATCACATAACCAGATATTTGAAACTTTCAAAATGAAATAAAAAACAACGTTATGCCAGAGTAGTAGTTTCAATAAAAATCTCTAGTCTAACAGTGAGATTAGTAAGCACATAAATACATTCAAAACCCTACGTTTACTAAACTTAGCAGAAGCAAGAGGAATCGTCCTTCGTGACTACAATCAAACACAAGATAAAGTTCGACTCAAGAAGTATGTTGAAAGGGAAAAGCATAACCTTTTGTCAAGGATCGGTAGAGATCCTCCACTCGCCTTCAAACTGCTCTTCGATTGCTTCCACCAAAGTATCCAAAATGTGCTCGATGTAATCCTCAACAGTGTGATCGACCCTTGTATCAACGTCAAAGAAAGTGGATTGGAGAATGTCTATGAAATCGTCCTCGTCGTAGGTTAGGCCGTATTCAGTTTTCGGATCGGCCATGCATGGATGCTTGATGACTGAAGTCTTCCCAAGGCTGCTAATGCTCTTGAAGATCGCGGACGAGAAAGAAGTTTCTCGAGAAATTATGGTGGGGGCAGGAGGCCGGCCAAGGGAGAAAAGGTTTAAACGGTTTTGCTTTGGACCTGAGAGGGAGAAGAAATATAACCTGAAAATAATTTCAGATTTTGGTGAAGAGAATTGCTTATTCCCTCCTTTAATTAATTCCCTTGGGTTGGCAATAATTAAAGAGAAGGAAGAGGGGGATTTGGAAATTAATTCTGAATAGGAGAGGATATTAATTGAATAGGGGCAAGGGGATTTCGGCCAAAGAGGGATGAGAGGATTTTGATTTGTTTCCAATAGAGGTGGGGGGGGGCGAGGGGGGGGGGGGGGGGGGGAATTAGGAAGCAGTTCCTAATTTAAATCCATGATAGGGGGCAGACGGCTATAGAGGGAGGGGAGCAATTAATGAGAGCAATTATGGCTTCTTAATTGAGGTTTTGGGAATTAGGAAAATTTTATTTTAAATACAATTGAATTTAAAATTCAAAATAGACTTAGAGTAAATACTTTCCTAAAATTGAGGAGTTAAATTATGAAAGATTTTGAATTCAAATTCAAATGATTTTGAATTTGAAAATTATCCTAAATTAATCCTCAACCCAATTAGGAAACTCAAGGGAGAAGGGGAGTGGGGGATGGCCGGCGGCTATGGAGCTAGGGCCGGCAACAAGGAGGGGATTTCGGGTAAGGTGGCTGGTGGCTTGTGGGGAAAAAATTGTGGAGCTCGGTTAGGAGGAGGTGACGGCTTGGATATGAAGGTGGTTTGGATGCAAGGGTGTCCGGGAGCGGAGGTGGAAGGGGAAGGACAAAGAGATAAAGAAGAAAATCACGAACTCGGCCTTCTCCAAGGTTGGTGGGTGATCCGATCTACCTCTCCTAGGGATTTCTCTCCAATCACACTCTCAAGCTCTCACAAGAACTCAATGCACGGAAGAAATTTTAATTAATCATTCATTCATTTATTACCTCAAGAAAATAATACAAGGGGCTATAAATTTCCTAGTACATGAGTCTCAAGAAATAAAAGATGAAAATGCCCTCGGGGCTTACATACAACATCCCTCACTAAAAGGGTACAACTGAAAATCTCATAAAACAAATCCACGACACTGAAAATAAGAAAATACATAAAGAAGAAGAAACATAAATAAATAAAAAATACAATGACTCGATCGTGGCCGTAGATCGATGACTACGCCTCTGATAAACCTTCCATGCTCTGATGTCCCCATCAACATGATTTTTGCATTACTTTCTTTTTCTATTGGCTTCAGATGAAGTCTTATTGAGTTTTCTTATAGCATTGACACATGTGCGACAACCCTAATAAAATGCTCATAACATGCCTCAATATTCAAATATCTTGATAAAGCTTTAAATTGTGTTTTCGGTGAATTTTAGCTTATTTTATTACTAAAATATTGCTAAAACTTTTAATGAATAGCATAGTAATGACAAAATAGTCTAAAAGCAATTCCAGACGTGCAAGCCTTGCATAATATTCAAGTAGAATATAATCTTTTTGCTTACAACTCTAAAATTGATATGCTACTTATCCAATATTCACCAAATGGTTGATATTTTCCTTTAAATTGTTAATATTTTTGTTTCACCAACTTATAACTTTTTTTTAATCAAATAAATGATAACTTGTCAAAAAATTTCTTTCAAATTATCATTCTACCTTGATAATTCCCCAAGATTGTACCTCGCATTAGATGTAGGGTTGTGATTTTGAACCTCATGATATTTCTATTATGATGTTTTTTATTTTGTTAGCTTGAACCTCACACGTTTTCTATCTCATTAAAATTGCATCATATGCTATACTTTTGAGTTGACAAATAGATGTAGTCATAAGCTTTATTACCAATTTGATGCATGAAAATCTTGGGCTTGGGTTTTGTAATGCAATTAGAAAGATGGAAAGTATGTAGACATAGCAAATGAACCAAGGTTCACATACCAATGGCCCCTCTAAATACAAAAAAGCTTGATTTATTTGTGTCTGAACTAGAAAATCTGAGAATTAGAACCCAAACGATAGTAAACAACAACAACATCATGCATTTATCCCATTGTGGGGTTGGCTACATGAATCCTTTTTCTTCATTGTGTCTTGTTAAGAGTCAATTTTCATTCAAATCTAATAAAGAATGACCATTTCTAATATTTTCTAACCATGTCTTTAGGTCTACCTCTACCTTTCTTAACATAAGTCAAATCTAATACATTTACTCTCCTAATTGGGCATCAGAAGGCCCCCATTTTATGTGAACAAGCCATCTAAGGCAATCTCTAATCTTATTTTCCACTGGAGCTACTCCAACCTTTTCATGTATATGCTCATTTCGTGTCTTGTCTCTAAGAGTAAAACCACTCATCCACCTGAGCATCCTCATCTTTGCAACATTTAACTTAATATTATGCTTATCTTTTAATGGACCACATTCTGCACCATAAAGCATTGCAGGTCTCACCACCATCTTATAGAATTTTCCCTTAAGTTTGAGGGGGACTTTTCTATCACACAACAAGCCCGATGCATTCATCCACTTCAACCATCCAACTTGAATTATACTAATAATATCCTCATCTATTTCACCATCACTCTGAACAATAAACTAAATATATCTAAAACGTGTACTCTTATTAATGACTTGATCGCCTAAAGTCACAATCCTCCCACTAGATCTATTATTACTAAAATTACACTCTATATATTCAGTTTTAGATCTATTCAAACTAAAGTGTTTATACTCTAAGGTTGACGCCCATAATTCAAGTTTACCTTCAACTCCCTCTCTAATCTTATCAACAAGAAGAATATCATCAGCAAAAAGCATACATCAGGGTACAACCTCTTGCAAATGTCTAGTGAGAACATACATGATCAAAGCAAAAAGATATGGGCTTAAGTCTTATCCTTGATGTAATCCAACTAAAATAAGAAAATACATGGTCAAATCATCTTGTGTTTGAACACAGCTCATGCATATATATTACTAATGACTATAATATAAGCATTATTGACACTTTTTTTTTCTATAACTCTCCATATTACTTCTCTTGAAATTTTATCATATGTTTTCTCTAAATTAATAAATATCATTTGTAGATCCTCCTTATTCTCCATCAAACCTCTTAATAAATGTATAGCTTCTATAGTAGAGCTATCCGGCATGAATCCAAATTGATTTTGAGAAACATTAGTATCACATAAACTAGCTCCATAAATCTCTCCCAAATGATAATAAAATGATAAATATATTCGAATGCATCAATGAGAAATTAGAACAACAAAAAATCAACAAGAAATTACAGTTTATTTGCCGCATTTATAATTTCTGTTGTGTTAAATTTAAACAAAATCATAAGCACTAGCGAAGCCAATAACACGGTAGGCAGAAGAAATTAAGTCAATGAAAGAATTTACCAAAATAAGTAATATGGACCTCACGCTAGTTCAAGTAGATGGCTCTTCTGGGTGTCAATTAGTCACTTGCACCATACTCGAATAAATCACGCATCAAACTTGTAGACATAAGATCAAAATTTTGAAGAAGAAATTCTATTTAATCAAAGTTATTAATTAAATGCCTCATATTTCTCATTCCTATTCTAATTTATATGGTTGGCAAAAGATGAATTCTCTTTAATTTCAAAGAATTATCAAATCGAACTTTTAAATACCCCAAGCAGAAGTTAAGGCGCAGAAGAAAAATGAAGCTACGGATGTTGGAGTAAGTAACAGCCCCGGAAAAGATGATATGATAGCACCGGAAAAAACTGAGGTGTAACGACAGACAACCCTTAGATGTAGTTTGCCCGTAGAAGCATTGAGTGTTGTGGCTGGCCATAAGTATAGAGGAATTCCCAAGCGAATGGAAGGCATATCAATGACAGGAAAAATTATTCTGTGCAGAGTCCATATCCCAATGAAAATGGGCCACGTCCGGTACCGAGCTAATACTGAGCGGTACTCAGTAACTAGACGGTTCTCCCGTCCAATGTACGTACAAAATAATCTCTCAAATGACAGAGACTTAACAGTGAGGACAACCTCCAAAAATAGCAGAATTGAATTGTAACGGAAGCTGCAAAAATTGGCAGGCATAACTAACAGTGGTGGAACTGTAGCTACAGAGATGAAGACTACATAAGATTTTAGGGTGTATCATAATTATTTTTCTTAATTCCATGCAGGAGAAAAATATATGGGGCCCTTTTTTGGTTATTGCACCTGCATCCGTCCTAAATAATTGGGCTGATGAAGTCAATCGTTTCTGTCCTGATTTAAAGACGCTTCCATACTGGGGTGCACTTCCTGAAAGGATGGTTCTTAGGAAAAATATTAACCCAAAGCGCCTGTATAGAAGGTACGTTAATATTCCTCTTTTTTTCCCCAAAATGGTAAATTTCCTGAGAAAATCCTGTGTTTGAATTCTTTTATCGCATTGAATAATTTTTTTTTTTCATTCTTAGGGAAGCTGGATTTCACATACTGATTACGAGTTATCAGCTGCTCGTGACTGATGAGAAGTATTTGCGTCGAGTGAAGTGGCAGTATATGGTTTTAGATGAAGCACAAGCCATAAAGAGTTCAAATAGGTTTGCTGACCTGCATTTCTTTGTGTGTTTTGTCTTGACGTTTCTTTCATATGTAACATGAATATTGTCTGTAATCTGGTTAATCATTGTCATTGGTAAAAGTGGCGCTAGGTTGATTAGATTTAGGCTTAATTTGAGACAGCTTTCTTACTATTTTCTAAAATGACTTTTTAGTACAAAGATTTCTAATTTAAGAAATTTTTTACTAGAAAGCCGTTTTAGAAAGCAACAAAAAAATTGTGCCAAACAAAGCCTTACTCATGGTTTAGGAGATTGTTTTACCTGATGCATTTCTGCTTTATTGATTCATCTGTGCAGCATACGTTGGAAGACATTGCTCAGCTTCAACTGTAGAAATCGCTTGCTTTTGACTGGAACCCCCATACAAAATAACATGGCAGAATTATGGGCCCTTCTTCATTTCATCATGCCAACACTGTTCGATAGTCACGAGCAATTTAATGAATGGTTTTCTAAGGGGTATTGCTTCTTACTTGTATCTATTTTTTTGTGGCAAATATTGTATTTTTCTTATGCTCTTGTTAACTTTGGCAGCATTGAGAGCCACGCAGAGCATGGAGGTACTCTAAATGAGCATCAGCTTAACAGACTGGTATTGTTTATTTTTTTGTTGATTTTGATAGCGTTATTTTGAGTAAATGGCATAGAAAATACTTGTTTAGGATGGAGTTAACACCACATGCACTAATTAGAACGGAGAAGGGTTAATAAAGCAGATCCTAAATTTATTGAAATAAGGCATATGATGATGGCGGTTCTGATTATAATGACAATCATATCAAGGGAAATAATGGAGGATGAAAAGATTTGATGAAGAAGAAAATGAACTAGTTGCAGTTTTTGAATCTTATGCTTTTAGTTTTCCTGATTATGAACCTGCTGGAGCTTATCTGAAACTGTTCGTTGTTTATGATCTTTTTAAAGAAGACACTACAAATCAAGCTAGAAAGATATTGCATACGTTATTTACAAATTTAGCCTTATTTTTCTAAATTTTCTGGTTCTTTTGCGAGTTAGATTGATAATGATGTGTCATTTATTCAACTCTTCATGAAACTGCAATTTTTATTTTACTTTTTGACAGCATGCTGTCCTCAAGCCATTCATGTTGCGGAGAGTTAAGAAAGACGTCATATCAGAAATGACTTTGAAGAAGGAAATTACGGTGCATTGTAAACTAAGTTCACGACAACAAGCTTTCTATCAGGCTATAAAGAACAAAATTTCATTATCTGAGCTTCTAGATGGGCATCGTGGGCATCTAAATGATAAAAAAATTGTTAACTTGATGAATATTGTTATTCAATTACGAAAGGTACTTTTTATTTCTTCGACAAAATGTTTGTATTTTGGTGCATTCTAAGAATCAGGCTATGACATTGTGTATTGCTTTTGCTGTTGTTTCTTTTGCTTTATCTGTCCAGTGTCAAGTTGAAATTGAGAAGCTTCAACGATTTGCACTTTTCTGTTCTATAACCTGCTTTTTTATTTTTTAGAGTTCAGATGATTCTGACTTATGAAACTTTCGCTTCCTGTTAAATGACAGGTGTGCAACCATCCAGAGTTATTTGAACGAAATGAGGGTAGCTCATACTTGCATTTCGCAGATATTCCCAACTCTCTGCTTCCTCCTTCCTTCGGGGAATTAGAGGACGTTTGGTACTCTGGAGATTGTAATCCTATATCATACAAGGTACTTTTTAACTCTTTAATTGATCTCTTATTGTGCGCTTTTGACCTTTTATTGCTTTCCTTTTCTTTCATTACATGACCTCTTTGGTGAATTCATATTTTCAGGTTCCAAAGCTTCTATATCGAGAATTTGTTAGAAGTGCTGGAACGCCTTTTCCTGTCTCTGGTCTTCCACCTAAGGAATCTCTAGAGAGGCTTTTTAATATATTTTCACCCCAAAATATTCACCAGTCAACTTTTTCAAACTGTACAGATATTTCTTCAAGAAGTTCTGGAACCTTCGGTTTTACCCGTCTGATAAATCTTTCTCCCTCAGTGGTCTCATTTCTAGCAAGTTGCTCTTTACTTGAGAGGTTATTTTTTTCTGTAATGTGTTGGGATAGACCATTTATAGATGACATACTGGACATTTTTATGAATTTGGAGGGCAATGACCTTGAATATGATAAATTGGAGAAAGGGAAAGTAAGAGCTGTTACACGAATGCTGTTGTTACCAACAAACTCTGAGGCTAGATTGCTCAGGAGAAGATATGCAACAGGTCCTGGAGAAGCTCCATTTGAACCTTTAGTTGTTTCTCATCAGGAAAGGTTAACATCAAACATCAGGCTCTTGCGTTCATCCTATGCATTTATTCCTCGAGCAAGAGCTCCTCTGGTATGCTTTGAAATAAAAGAAAACTAGTCTCCTTTTTCATGAAGATCATAGTGCCTTAGAAATTCTAGCAACCTATTGTTGCCTTCGTGTATTACATCTTACTCTCATCTTATTTGTTCTCTTCACAGATAAATGCTTATTGCCCTGAAAGAAACTTTGCATATCAAACGGTCGAAGCATTGCACCACCCTTGGGCAAAGCGGCTATTTGTTGGGTTTGCTCGTACATCTGAGTTTAATGGCCCTAGAAGGCCCATCAATCCTCATCACTTGATAGAAGAGATTGACACTAAAGAATTTTCTTTCAAACCTGTTCTTGAGCTATCACATAGAATCTTTGGTTCTAGTCCTCCCATGCAGAGTTTCGACCCAGCTAAAATGCTTACGGTAACAGAAACACACCCTCTCGAGTATTTTTTTTAAAAGTGTATGTTTGGTGTGATGCACTTGCACCACATTTGCTAGTTATCTGAAGAATGGAGAACATCATTGGCATGTAAAGCCTTCCTCGTGGTAATGGCCATGTTGTGCTGGTTCTTTCCCTGAAACCATGTGGAGTAGCATGTCGCTGTGGTGTATTAACATAATATTATACTTCTGTTCCAGAGAAGATGAAGATTTTTAACTCAGTTAACTAAAATTCTTTTTATCATAGGATTCTGGTAAACTTCAAACATTGGATATACTACTGAAGCGCCTTCGTGCTGAAAATCATCGCGTGCTTCTATTCGCTCAGATGACAAAAATGTTGAATATTCTCGAGGTATTTCCATTCTTTTGTGCTTGTTGCTACTTTGTTACCTTCTAGAATACAATACTCAACGGTCTTCAAATTTGAAAATGTAAAACATTTTCATGTTAGAGTAATGTTTGTATGCCTGTGTGCTGAAGATGGTTGATGGATTAGGATTGCATTACGCAAGAGTCATCCATGTCATACTACTACCTTATCACTCCCATGGCTCTTATGATTCTATATTCTAGCTTAGTATAAATCCATTTCCAATATGCAAGATGATTCACCTTGTTACTCTCATGACTCCCATGCTTCTATATTCTAGTTTAGGTATTATTACCTCTTCAAAAGCTTCAATAAAAACTGTTCCTAGAATCCTTCCACTCTAATTTTTTCATGATTGATTTAGTTGATCACATGGTCTAAGGGCTTGTTAATTGTGCTGTAGGATTATATGAATTACAGAAAGTACAAGTATTTTAGACTTGATGGATCATCCACCATCATGGACCGTCGTGACATGGTCAGAGACTTCCAACGCAGGTCTGCAAATCCTTGTCTGAATTGCACTTCTTTAATGTTCTTTTGACAATGCTTAGCATGTTTTTGCCCCTTATTCAAATTATTAGTTAATATATTCCCTGAACTTTTTGCAATTTGACAATTTTGTTGCATGTTGCAGGAATGACATTTTTGTTTTCTTGCTGAGTACAAGAGCTGGAGGGTTGGGAATAAATCTGACCGCTGCTGATACCGTCATTTTTTATGAAAGCGATTGGAACCCAACTTTAGATCTACAAGCGATGGATAGGGCGCATCGTTTAGGTCAAACTAAGGAGGTAAGCAAATACAAAATTGAACTTGGTCACCTGCCATTTTCTGCTGTGGATTAATTAATAGAATGGTGTGATAACAGTTTATGTAGAATATTAGCTGTTATGTGTGCTTCTTTTTCTTTTGAATCATTCATGTCTTTCCTCTTTATTTAAGGTAACCGTGTACCGGTTGATTTGCAAAGAGACCGTTGAAGAAAAGATTTTGCAAAGAGCAAGCCAGAAGAACACTGTACAGCAGTTGGTCATGACAGGTGGCCATGTTCAAGGTGATCTATTGAAGCCTGAAGATGTAGTTTCCTTGTTACTTGATGATTCCCAGTTGGAGCAGAAACTCAGAGAAATACCACCACAGGTTGATTGTCTTCATTCTCCTCTTGAGTATTGATTACTAGTACATTTAGTTGCCTATTCATATCAGGAAAACGAGAAAGGAATCTACAGAACATTGACCATGCTGTAACTGATCATTCAAGGAAATAGCTTTTGACACTATTGACTTTAGGGTCCGTTTGTGGTAATTTCAGTTGCATGTCAGTGCACTGACCGCAGTAGGTATTATAGCTATTTTATTGCAACTATCACATTAATGGGTCTGGTTGTAAAACCTCTTTCTCACCATGAAACATTTGTGAAAAAGTATTAAGAAAATTATAGTCAAATAGTTGTATAACAGCTGCTAAAAGATAAAATCATATAAAAACTGTTCCAATTGGGAGAAATTATTCCGTGCGGAGTCTGGACGGTAAAGAACCGTCTGGATGTGAGTGTACACAGTGTAAAAAAAAACCGAACTGTGTGCAAAATTATACTCAGTGTGCACACTGTGTATAGTCACATCCGGACGGTTCTTTACCATCCGGATTCCACATGGAATAATTGCATCCAATTGGACCCTTAACTCAATTGATGACTCTTGCTGATGCTGGTTCCTCTCTTCTGGAAATTGGCCTATACCATTAGAACTGAACCATGCTATGTTTCTAATCAGAACCGCTGGATTCAAGTGAAAGTTGCTGTTTCTTATTAGTATTTTCGCAGATTAAGGATCGGCAGAAAAAGAAGAGAGGAAACAAAGGAATACGAGTGGATGCTGATGGATTGGTATCTTTGGAAGAACTTGAAAAAGCTGAATTGCGAGTTGCAGAAGATGAATCTGCTCAGCAGCAGAGTGGAAAATCCAGTAACAAAAAGGTATCTACCCTTTTTTTGTTTAGCAACAAAACGTCAACCTGTCTTTATTTTCTCTAAACCCCTTATTTTTTCAACAGAGGAAACGAGGTTCTGATAAGAAAAACTCTGCAAAATCTCAGAATCCTCAGGAGTCTTCCACCCTTGCAAATTCACCTATGGAGGCAGATGAAGCCAATCCCCTGGCTTTGGAGGAGAAGCCATCCAGACCAAAGAGAGCAAAGAAAAATGTCAACAGAAACCTTGAGCCATCACCTTCTTCTGCCTCAGGATCAGTCACTGTGAACTCTTCTGACCACACTCGCGCCATTGATGAAGCCATAGCTCAGGAAGCCATGGGATTACAATCTGGCAACACAATAGAACACTATTGATAACATAAAAAATGAGCATTTTAGATGATTTCCGAAACGACTGAGAGAACCAGGCCTCGAAGCCATGAGCACAGATGAATAAAGTTGTGCTCGCGAGGAATTCTTTGATTTCAGCTGAGTTTCTTCAGATTTGGCATCACCAGCTGCATTGAAAATTGATGTACAGAGTGCTTAAAATCAATGGAATCCTGCAGAGATGTGCGCTTTCCCTGTTGGCATTTTGTGGGTATCTGGAAGATGTTGCGTTGTATATTTAAAATTTTGTCTACACTTTGAGAGTCGTTGTTGTACAGCTGAGTCTAACGGATCTTTCTTTTTTTTTTTTTGACTTAAAGTAGAGTGCACGCTGCACTTTACTTGTTGGGAAAAATGAAAAGAACTTTCTATATGGTGTAATTATTTATCTGTAATTCTTTACTTGTGCGTGCGTTATGGTCTACACTAATACCTGAACAAGTTATTAGTATTCTTCTATCCACAGCTTTTCATTATACTCAGTTTGATTGCTTGAACGAGAAGTTGCCCTTATTTTTTTTTCCTATGGGGAGAACTAATGATTAGTGTTTGAAAAAAAGCCAAACAAATAATGCCAACAAAAACTCTTAATTTTTCTATGCGCAATTGTAGCTCTATATCCACGACAGTATTACAGCAGCAAGTCCTTACTAACAAAGTATGTAGAAAAAAAACATATATTTCCTATTATGTATAGTTTTATTATGTATAATTATGCTATATTTACTCTAATTTTTCAATTAGATTAGTTATATTAGTGAGTAATTTTAGCTTGATGGTGATTCTGATTTGCTAAGTCATTTTGTAATGAAGAACTGTTGGTATTCTTTTTTTTTTTTTTTCTAGTATGTGTTTCTAATAAAACTGTTTGAAAACATATAAGAACTGTATAATGGAAAAGCAAAAGAAAGGAAAAAAAGAGAGTAAATTAAACTGAAATTCAATCATAGGAGTAACTGGAGTTCATTCATGTCAATTGAGGGATTGGCTGTTGTAAGTACTTTTGTGAGGTTATTTATCTATTTGTTGTGATTATTAGCCATTATAAGCACTTCAATCTAATCAAATATAGGTTTTGTTTGGAATAATTTTTTGTTGCTTTTAAAAAAATTTATATTAGAAAGCTGTTTTAAAAAGTAATAAGAAAATTATCTCAAATGAAGCCTTATTTGATTTGGGATAATTTTTACCACTATTTTTTCACAACTTTAAATTTTTTGTGTGCTAAACAACTGCTTTAAAAAATAGTAAGAAAATTATATGAAGCCTTAGTTCAAAGCTTCCACTTCACATTTGTTGCGTCCTAGAATATTTGCAGCTGTAGAGAAAGATAAAGTTTAACGTCCAAGCTTTATACAAAAATCCAGCACACAAATATGAAGAAAAGATGGTTGCATCAATCACAAGAGACACCGTAATTTTTAACTGGAAACCCCCTGAATAAGAGAAAAACTACGGGGCCTAGCCTAGTTTGAATGAATCCACTAATGTTTGCAATTGATTACAAATGAGGCCCTTCCCAAGAAGGAAGGTCTTGGCTCGATGTAACAAATATACATCATACATAATGCATTATATGTTGGGAGTTAGAAAAATCAGTGTTGATATGTTCGTTTGGGTGGTAGGATCATAGTCGGCAAGCGATGTAGGTCGAAAGGACAATAATCGGATGGTAGTGATCGGAAGGACCGTAGTCGGGCGACGGAGGTCAGGATGGCCTTTGTTGGGCAGTGGTGGTAGGAAAGACTGTAGTAAGTGGGCGACGGTGGTCAAAAGGATTGTAGTTGACAATGTTGGTCGGAGAGGTCATAATTGATGATGATCGATGGCCGGGTAGGAGTCCAGCAAATTCCTGTGATTGGGTAAAAGTTCAGCAATGGTCAAGAAGAACTCTAGAGGTGGTTGACAAACAAGCAGAAGTCTGATGGTGGTTGGCGGACTGGCGGTCATAATTTGTATGATATTCCAATTTATGCGTTGAATCCTCCAAATATACTTTGGACCCTTGATTTGGGCTTATTTGAGCTCAGATTTTATTGATTTTGCTGTCGTTGGGTTCATCTTTTCAAGAAGTTCAATCGACCATAAGTTTGTTGAAATCGGAGTTTGGATGATCTCAAATTTAATTTTAAAAACTTTCAACTCAATTTTGTCTGAAGATTCATGTCTAATTAAGATGAATTTTTGATGATATATCAAAATTAACAGATAATTCTATCTCTTATTCTATTGAACAAGTTGAACTGTGTTGGTCAATATTCAATGCAATAAAATCATTCCTGCTTCAAATATGATAATTTTTGCTTGAATATATTCATATTATATATTTATAATTTATTATTCATTATTTCAAAATTATAAATTATTTTTCCAAAAAAATGTAATATTTTTATCACATAAATTAATTGTCATCTAAAATAAAATTCTAATGTCATTGTCTTATGTTCCAATGAAGCCAAGCCCACTAGTTTTTTTTTATCTCTTATTCTATTGAACAAGTTGAACTGTGTTGGTCAATATTCAATGCAATAAAATCATTCCTGCTTCAAATATGATAATTTTTGCTTGAATATATTCATATTATATATTTATAATTTATTATTCATTATTTCAAAATTATAAATTATTTTTCCAAAAAAATGTAATATTTTTATCACATAAATTAATTGTCATCTAAAATAAAATTCTAATGTCATTGTCTTATGTTCCAATGAAGCCAAACCCACTAGTTTTTTTTAAACGAGACAGCTGTACGACATGGTTGGACATCGACTTTTGGTTAGTTAATCCAGAACAGCCAAACGCGTCGCCTGCACCCGATCGAGGGTTCTGCACAGCTGCGGCAGCGCTCCATCTCGTCGCTTTCATCTCTCGCAGCCATTTCTTCGTCTACCGCTCTCCACGAGAGATCCTGGTCTAAAACCCTAGTCAGTTCCAACTGATTCTCGCTAACAGTTGAAGGGGTTAGTCCACGAAGGGCATCTGATCTGTAAAAGAACTTTGGGAGGAAATTTCAGCTCTGCATTAATCAGTCATGGTTACTTCGAGGGCCGGCTCTACTACATCCCTTCCTCACATTCTTACTATTGAGGATTTTAAGGTAATTTCTATTTGCGATTGTTTTTTGCCGTCAATTCCTGGTTCTGGTTGATTTCCGTATTTTTGTCTGTTCAGGGTGATTTCTCATTCGATGCATTGTTTGGAAACTTGGTGAATGAGCTGCTACCGTCTTTCCAAGACGAGGACGCGGATTTAATTGACGGCGCAACCGGGCATGATGGCCTGCCCAATGGCCACATGAGGGTGCCGTCCGACACCGTGAAATTGGATCAAGAACCTCTTTTTCCGGAAGTTGACGCACTTCGTGCTTTGTTTAGGGATTCTTTCAAGGAGCTTGTCGATCTTAAACGACAGGTACCCAGCAAGAACTGGAAATTTCGTACAATATTGATTGATCTTTACTTTTATGATTTGTGAAAATTTACTGGTCATCTAGCATTTGCTTATGCTTGCCTGCATCTCCTTTATCTTGAAGATTGATGGCAGGCTTCAGAATTTGAAGCAGGAGGTGGCCATCCAAGATTCCAAGCACCGGAAGACTCTCTCAGAGGTCAGCTTTGTTTTTGTTTTGGCTTCTCAAATAATTAGATGAAAAGAAAACTGCATACTTTGACTCTCTGCTCTTTAAGTGAATTTCAGCATTTTACCGCTTTCACTATAGTGTTTAGGCAGCTGATCTCTGATTATGTGCTTTTTTGAGCCTCTTATTATGCTCCTTTTTAGTCTCCACATACTGCTAGTTTGTTGCTTTCGTACGTATACATTGCTTTTTATATCACAGAAGTGTTATGTGCTAATATAAGGAAAAAACAAGGCCTGTTGATCCAATCGATCCAAGATCTCAGGCATCTCTTTTTGAAATATGCATCTTTGTTATTCATTCGAGTTCATGGCTCATGCCATGACAAGCTGTTGTTACAACAGCAGATGCTGCAAGTGAGCTTATTATGCATGTTTATTATTAGCCTTTGGTGCCCTCCCACGTTTGAGTATACCATAAATAATCCATATGTTGCATTTGATTATGTTTCTATTTCTGTTCACAACTTCACATGTCAAAATTCTGAAAAGATTACCTGTTTTGCAAGTGCAAGTATATGGTAAAAAGATCCCATTTTCCAGTGGAAGATGCAAATTATTTCTGTATGCTCAGTAAGTTTAGTGCTTCTCTAATCTAAGACTAAGAAAGTCGTGTATTTGAAGCAGTAAACTGCTCATTTTGATAGAAAGATGAGTATGCAATGATGAAGCATGATTCCTTTTCATTCTCGGTTAATATTTTTTGCTTTTATTTGTGCATGGTTGAGTCTGGCATGATATACAAATAGATTTCCATTCTTGTAAATTTTGAGCACATGCATTTATGGGTTTTATTCTGTGCCATAGATCTATCAAATGCAATATTAGGTTTGCTTCGTAAGTTGAGTTGTTTTCGTTTGTTTCTTACACAGCTAGAAAAAGGCGTCGATGGTTTGTTTGATAGCTTTGCTAGATTGGATTCTAGAATTTCTAGTGTTGGGCAGACTGCTGCAAAAATTGGAGACCATCTCCAGGTAAATTGGCTCTATCAAATTTGGTTTTATAAAGCCATTGTTATTGTTTCATGGTTTCTTTTCCATGATTCATTAGTACAACTTCCGATCGCTACCACTTGTTAAGAAACGCAAAAGTTTAGATTTCTTAATTTTCAGACTGCAGATTCCCAGCGTGAAACAGCCAGTCAAACGATTGATCTCATAAAGGTGACTGATTGATCTCTTCTGGATGCTTTTAGTTTTTATCTATATTTTCTTTTTAAATAGTCATCCTATGCTTTACATAATCTTGCAGTATCTGATGGAGTTCAATAGCAGCCCTGGTGACCTGATGGAACTTTCACCTCTGTTTTCTGATGATAGTCGTGTTGCTGAGGCAGCTTCAGTTGCTCAAAAATTACGTTAGTTCCCTGTTTTACTTTTTTCAGGACTAGCTTATTTATTTTGTAATACTCTCAGGACCCTTAAGCTGTTTTGAAAACAACAATTCTGCAGCATCTATAATAGATCGATTAATTTTGTTGTAATCTTTTATATCTAAAACTCCCAGTACTCACAAACTGTTGGGTTGTATCTATCAAATCATCCTTTTATTCACTTGTCTTGAACAATGCTATTTTGAAATAGTTTAAGATCTTCAACTGTCCCGAAAAACCCAATTCAACATTTATTAAATTCCATTTATGGTTAAGTTCATTCCATAGTAGACCTACCTGCCATGAATCCAAATTGATTTTGAGAAACATTAGTATCACGCCACAACCTATGCTTCATAACTCTCTCCCATAGTTTTAAAGTATGACACATTAACTTAATTCCTCTATAAGTTGCACAATCTTGTGCATCACCTTTATTCTTAAAAGTAGGAATCAACACACATTCTCCACTCATTTGACATCTTTTTAGTTTTCAAAATAATATTAAAAAGTTCTGTAAGCCAAGAAATTCCTTCATCTCTTATGCATTTTTAGATCTCTAATGGAATATAATTGATGCGGGCGAAGCTAGATTTTTTTTAAAATTTTCTTTATGTTTCCTTGCTTCCAAGTTGGCTATATGAGTATTTAATATTTGGGTTGTTTTTTTCTTGATGGGCTTGGCCCATATCTTTCCATGATGGCTGATTGTAGTGTGTTCCCTAGGCAATATTTAGATTCCATTTGCTGGATGTTGGTTTTTCAAGAAAATTTCGGATAGCTATTGGAGTTCTCCAGGCAGATTTCGGTTTCTCCTATGCTAGGAATACCTGCTACTGGTTTCCCATGTTGTTTTGGTTTTCCTTGGGCTTGGTTTCCTGCTGTTGGCCGTTCCCCTTCCCTCCTTGCTGTTTCCTAGAGTAATGTTTGATCTTCTCAAGAATTGGCTTCTATTGGCTGCTTGGGGTGGCACATTTATGTGGGCATTTGGACCTTTTTTTTTCCCCTATTAATAGGGTTGATTTGTTGCTGGAGTTTTGGATGTTGAATGGTGATAATATTTGGACACTATAATTTGCGGGTTATTTAGCTTGCGAGCCATCTTCCTCTACCTCACTTCTTCTATTTCATCTCAGTCTTCTATCTATTCTTCTCTCCATGGTTTTCATTTCTCTTATATCTTTCTTCTAAAATCTTTGATAAGTTGTTTTTATTTTAAGTTGTAGGGTGTCATTGAGTTGTGTTTTTAATTTAAAAATAACATGGTTATATTATTTTATGTTTGTCAATGTTTTGGGAAATAAAGTTATTTTTAGTTTGCAATATTAGTTTGTGTTATATTTGTATTTTTATTTCATCAATAATAAGGTCCAACAGCTTTTCCACACTTGATTTTCTTTAAAGCCTCTCTAACTTCGGTTTTACCTATGATGCACGGACATGGACACGGCGACACGGACACGACACGACACGGACACGGAACACGGCTTTCTTTTAAAATATAGGACACGGGTACGGCGCGGACATGACAATACATTTTTTTATATAATGTATATATATTAATGTAATATCATATTAAAAATGACAAACAATAATAAATGAATGACATGATAACTTGTCTATCTTATAATATAAAAGATTTAGTACAAAATATCTAGTACAACCACAAAAATATAAGCAAATAATCACTTACTACAACAACAAGCATTCAAGCTTCAACTTTTATGATTAGCTTTAGAGGTTTGTTTTTGGCCTTCAATATCATCATCATTGAATATCACTACTTTCAACTCTGATTCAATAAGAGAAAGATTTGTAATTGTGCAAAAAGAGAGGAGATAAAAATACCTTCACTGCCAAAGAGAAATGAAAATGAAAATATTCGATGAATGGGTATTAAATGCAGACGTTGATTTGGTGTTATGGATATGAAATAAGAAATTTAGTTTAAATCTCGCCAAATATAAGAAATTATATTTTTAAAAAATTATAAAATATTTAAGATACGCGTGCATGTCGGACACGCGTGTCCAATTTATTTTTAATATTTTTTTAATCGGACACATTTTCGGCGTGTCCGACACGTGTCGGAGGAGTGTCGTGTCGGACACGGCGTCGGACACTGCACGCCTCTTTGAGGAGAAGTGTCGGTGCATCATAGGGTTTTACTAATACACATGTAAAAATAAAAATCTTTATTTTCATTTAGGATGCTAAGGTCACTAAAATAAATTGCACTCACAATCTTTATTGAAAACTTTAGCAAAATATCTTATCCGTCTTTATTGAATATCCTCTTCTAATAAAAATATTTTTTGATTTTCATCCTTAATACACTTCACTTGAACTAAATTCTTATTACTCTTATATCTTTGTTTGACTAATTTATACATATATATTTCACCCTCCTTAGTTTCTAATCTATTAGATAATTCATTAAAAGCTAAAATCTTTGCATCGCATATTACTTTCTTAGACTCTGTATGAGCCTCCTTATATCTTTCCCAATTATCAGAATTTTTACATTTAAATAAAATTTTATAATAAATCTTATTAGTTTTTATCTTTTCTTGCACATTTTGACTCCACCGCAAATTATTTTTACTATTATGAGCTTTTCTCTTTGATACTCTAAGCACATCTTTTGTATAGAGAGAATAAATAGGATCTACATATGTTATTTATTGATTTAGGGAAAACATATGATAAAGTTCCAAAAGAAGTGCTATGGAGAATTTTAGAAAGAACGGGGTTAATAATGTTTATATTCAAGTCATCAAGGATATGTATGCATGAGATGTTACTTGTGTACAAACACAAGATGATTTGACCAAGTATTTTCCTATTTCAATTGGATTACATCAAGGATCAACCTTAAGCCCCTATCTTTTTTGCTTTAGTCATGGATGTTCTCACTAGACATTTGCAAGAGGTTGTATCCTGTTGTATGCTTTTTGTTGATAAGACTAGAGAGGGACTTGAAGGTAAACTTGATTTATGAAGGCCAACATTAGAGTCTAAAGGCTTTGGTTTGAGTAGATCTAAAATTGAATATATGGAGTGTAATTTTAGTAATAATAGATCTAGTAGGGGGATTGTGACTTTGGGCGATCAAATCGTTAATAAGAATACACGTTTTAGATATCTTGGGTCTAATGTTTAGAGTGATGGTGAAATAGATGAGATATTATTAGTAGAATTCAAGTTGGATGGTTGAAGTGGAGGAATGCATCAAGCTTGTGGTGTGATAGAAAAGTCCTCCTCAAATTTAAGGGAAAATTCTATAAGATGGTGGTAAGTCCTGCAATGTTTTATAGTGCAGAATGTTGACCATTAAAACAGAAACATAATATTAAGTTAAATATTGCAGAGATGAGGATGCTCAAGTGGATGAGTGGTTTTACTCTTTGAGACATGATACAAAATGAGCATATACGTGAAAAGGTTGGAGTAGCTCCAGTGGAAGATAAGATTAGAGAGAGTCGCCTTAGATGGTTTGGTCACATAAAATGGCGGCCTTCTGATGACCCAGTTAGGAAAGTTGATGTATTAGATTTGGCTTTTGTTAAGAAAGGTAGAGGTAGACCTAAAAATACTTGGTTGGAAAATATTAGAAAAGACTTTTCTTTATTAGATTTAAATGAAAATTTGACTCTTAACAGGACACAATGGAGAAAAAAGATTCATCTAGCCGACCCCACATAGTGGGATAAAGGCTTGATGTTTTTGTTGTTGTAAAGTTCTTTGGGTCATGAAACTTGAAGGTCATATTAGAGGTCAAATATTCTTTTAATATTCCATACCATTCTCAAGAAAGAGTCCGAGGCTCTCAGCCATGCTTACTATTTATTTACTTTTGTTCAAGTATAGAAACCAGTAATCAGCATGCAACAAGTCTTTTTCTTAAAATTTACATAGCCATCCACCTTAAGTTTGCAGTCACATACTTATATTTGTTGTAGTGTTATGTTATGCGGTCATTTTTATTGTAAATTATAGATCATAATTTTCAAAACAATTGGATGTTTATCACTCATACAGTTCCAGTTCAATAAGTTATAGATGGGTTTGTTCCAAATGATAAAATTCTTCTATGCTTAGTGACCTATAGTTCTTCTGTACTTCTTATTCCTCCACAAGTTGCTACAGTCAGAGCTCCTGCTGGATACTTATGTTGGGACAAGATCATACAATGCTTAGCGGCTGTGTTGATCAGCAGTTTTCCACACCTACCTTTATAAATCTGTCAAATCTTATTCTTTGGGTTTTTTTTAAGATAATATGGTGTAATTTTCAATCTGCTTATCTTATTTTCTATGAAAGAGATGTTGAATATTAGTAGACAATCTGTACAAACTTCTTTTTCAGCATTCCCACGTAAAAAAGTATTTTCCACATCATATTATTGCATAAACCATCCAAGGTTAGGAACTAGAAAAATTATGACGCAAAATTTATTCATTTTAGCAATAGGAGCAAATGCTTTTTGGTAGTCTACTTTATAGAATTGTGATGTGAAACGTAATGCATGGAAACAAAAACTGCTTGGGAATTTTAATATAAGATTGTTAAAGCTTTGCTAGTTATAGAATTAAAGCTTACCCAAATTAAGTTCTCGGAATTATCAGTCGAAATTAAGTAAGGCATGCGGTTACAACTAGATTAATGGGACAATATCAAATTGACAACATAGAATTAGATAGTAATGTTATGGAGAGCAACAATAATCCACAATTAACAAATATAACTTTTCACCTTGGGTCTCTCACTCACTCTCTTGTTGGTGGCACTTTTAATCGAGGAAGATTGAGAGCAACCGAGCGATGTCACTAGGAGACAAATGGCGCACAAAGTGTAGTCCGTTGGAGTGGGAGCCGATGGCGGGTAGTCCATGGGATGACTAGAGAGCATCCAACGTCTTATCCTTTCTTCCTTGATCATCAAAGACGAAGTCGTGGTTGATGTCGGGATCGGCCGTCTATGGATGTGGAGAACTCTCTTCTTGATCCCTTGAGCCGACCACTTGTTGAAGCAAAAGAGGAGAAGAGGGGGGGGAGGCGGCTATGGTGGGGGCTAAGAGGAAAATGCAGGAAATTTGAAATAAAATTCAAATTTTAGTGGTTTAGGAGAGGGATTTAATTTGAATTTCAAATTAATCCAATGAGGGAGAGAGGGGCAGCAATGGGGAGAAGATTTGGGCTGAATTTGTGGAGCTAGTAAGGTGATTAGGAGAGAGAGAGGTGGCCATTAAGGGGCCGGCCATGTAGGAGGTGAGGTGGCGTTGAGGTTTTGAGTAGGTGGGGACCACTAGTCTTAATTTCAAGATTTTAATAAAATCTGAAATTAAAACTTTGGTTTTTATTTGGGAAGAGATTCCTAAATTAAAGACATTCAATTAGATTGATTTCGAATTTCAAATTCGAAATTTAAAATCCAATTAAATTGAGGGCATGATTTAGGGAAGCAATTTAGGAAACAATTAATGGCTCATAACTATTTGAATTTCAATTTTGAAATCCAAAGGAGGGGCAAGAGGTGGCGGCAGGAAGGGGGGAAGAGAGCCGGCGGGCTGGTGGGCTGGCCGGCAGCTGCTGGCCAGCGGGTTGGGCTGGCCGGTGACTGCTGGCCGGCGGATTGGGGCTGCAGGCCGGCGGCTTGGGCAATCCAGGGAGGGGGCGGCGGCAAGAGCAAAGGAAAGAAGAGAGGGAAAATTTCTAGGGATTCGGCGAGTGAAAACGCAATTTCCCACGAAAAGCTTCAATCCAAATCTCCACAACACGAAGTGCTCAAGAGAACTAAAGAAAAAATGAAAGACAAGAAAAACCTAGAACTCACAAAGAGATCTAGTTCTCCTACGAACTCACTAAGAGATCGAGGAGGGTGAACTCACAA
Organism: Dendrobium catenatum; assembly: GCF_001605985.2. Lineage (NCBI taxonomy): Eukaryota > Viridiplantae > Streptophyta > Magnoliopsida > Asparagales > Orchidaceae > Dendrobium > Dendrobium catenatum. Next base: position 2,096,166 of record NW_021318775.1, read on the forward strand.
AGAGAACTCAAAAATAAAATTTTCATTTCATCAAAAACTAACTATTACATAAGAAAAGGGCCATTCAAAAACTAACTATTACATAAGAAAAGGGCCATATATAGGCCTCCAAATGACAAAGAAAATAAAAGACTAAAATATTCCTTGGGCTACAATAGCGACCAAATACCCATAATGGCAAAAGCGGAAAAAAACTGAAATTAAAAGAAACTACTACATAAAATGACTCAAAATAAAACTCATGATCGTGGTCGTCGATCTCCGGCGTCTCCTGATCGTACACGTGTCGAAAATGCTGAAGATGTCCTCATCAAATTGAGTATATCATTTTACAATTAGCCTTGCTTTTTGCTGTTCCAAACTTTCATCTGCTTTATATTTAACAAGAAAACACATTTGCATCGTATGTGTTTTTTCACTTTTGAGTTTTGATAGCACAACAATCTCCAAGTTTGATTTTATTTCAAAACAATCATCTCCTCTGTCATGAAATACTTCTAATTCTTATTTTATAATGCCTCAAATAGAATTTGTAGAATTTTATGGCATCTAAGCTAATGTTTATAAGGAACGCTTTATGTGCAAAAGAAAATTTTTGAAAAATGTGGGTGGATTTTGCGGTAAATATGAGAATATGAGATAAATGTTTGGTCATTGTTATGAGAATTAACTGACAACAGTACTAAATCTTTGGCTTGCCATAGACTTAGGGTAGGCTTTGTCCTCCCTGTATAGAGTTTAAGAGATTTAGTGATAGCAGTAATATTATTCTTGCATTTTTGTAGCTAAGATGTAAAGAGAGAATATATTAAGTTCATCAAACTTATCTTCTATTTGGTTCTCCCTTGAAAAGTTCGAATAAATAAACTTTGTTTTTCATCAAAAATGATATTTTTCAGTGAAAGATTGTTGTAGTTAGATGATACAATTGATACCATCCTTAAATGAATGTGAATCTAAAAATGACACGCTAAAGTGCTCAAGAATCATACTTACCCAACGTTGTTTGTGTATATGAACATATGACAATTAAAAATATTTAGAGAAAGTTTTCATTAAAAATTATTTGTTAAAAAAATTTCAGTAGATAGTTCATGGAAATCAATCATTTTTGATTGTATTTTATTAATTAGATATGTAGAGGTTAGAATAACTTCTCCTCAATATTTTTTGGGAAGTCAGATTTTGAAAGAGACGAGTCATGGTGACTCCTAGGAATGTCAATTTATGATCCAACCCGAAAACCCTACCCGAACCTCGACTCGGAAAATTCGGTTTCGGGTCATTTAAAACACTAAGTGACTATACATGAATCGAATGATATAAATGATAAATTAGATTTTTATTAAGAAACCAATGAAGTTTTTCCCATAGTCAAATAAAACCTTTCTAGTTGCCTTATAATAGAAGTTATACCTGTCATTACATCAGTTGCCACTCCTGCCTCCTGTTGTGTTAGTGAAAACATGTGGTGGAATCAATTTGACTCAAAATTTAGTGATTTTAATTTGACTGGAGTTAATTTTGATTTTTAGATGAACTTGAGCTGGTCATGAATTGGAATTATCAATATCGCTCAAGATGAACTCGCCCTAGCTTTGAGATATAGTGCTTGACTCCAAATTTCCTTTGAGATCCAATTAATTGCTACCACTTTAGAACCGGTCCAAACAATATAAAAAGGCCCTAGTTATCCATGCATTTGCACATATACTTTTCCAGATGGGAGTCCATGAATTTATTAAAATTTTCCCAAATGCATAAAAATTCTGGAACTGTATCCCAGTTTTGTCTTTCTTCCCGTATTCATAAATTCAGTGCCAGCAAATCTTAGTTAATTATTTGGGGAGAAATCCTTAATTTGGAGTTATTCATTTAAAAGCCAAATTCTGATAATTATTGAAGTTAAATCAACCCAATACATGGGCTTATTTGGTTGGTTGTAGATATAAAACATGTTTACAAAATAATGACTTTATGTCCCCTGATTTTGTATGTGAAAACTTCATCATTACATTGAGGGGTTTGAGGAGATTAAAATCTATGCTGCTTTCTATATGCATCCAACCAGACGTAGAATCTAGTAGATTTGTTCACTTTTTACATTGCATTTTTCACCTATAAACAACCAAATGGTCCCTAACTTAGTCATTTATGAACTAGTAAGTTTACAAAAATTTAATTTTTAACTAAATTTCAGTCTAGTTGTCCGATAGCTATCACTATTAAATTAATTAATTGTTAATTAGTTAGAATAAGAGGGGAAAATTAGACAAATTGAGAATGACTTATTGTTGAAAGTGATGGCAGTGTCACCTCCTTGGTTTTTCAATGCTAAAGTGGAGCGATCCACACTTGTGGCTGCAATGATGCAACATTGCAACCTGACTTCAAGGCTGCAAAAAATGCAGCAATGCCACTGAGATGCTTGGGTCGAGCTGCTTAGTCATATTTTGATTGTTACCACTATAATCAACTACTTTATATCAGCACGAGTCGGAGAATCTCTTGCATCCACCATCAAGGACTGCAATGTGCGTTGACATTGCTTTTTTAAGTAGACTATCTGTTTATTTTAATGTTGCTAATTTGACATGTTTTTCTTTGATATTGGGATAAAACAATTTTTATTTCATACATTTTGAGGTTTACTTGAAGGAAATACTTCTTTGTATTGACCCTTCTCTGAGAGGCTAAATTGACTTGATTATGTATAGGATCATTTGCTGAAGACGATGTTGGTAGGCATGGTATTAATGTGCCATCTACTGTAGGAGCTACAAATGCAAGCAGAGGTTTAGAAGTAGCTGTTGCAAATCTTCAGGACTATTGTAATGGTCTGTACGTCTGAGTTGCTTCCTATCAGTTTGTTGCAGTTAGTTTTTATCCTGAGTTTTCTTAAGGACTTTTTTTGTAAATTTGTTTTCTGCAGAATTGGAGAATAGGTTGTTGTCACGGTTTGATGCAGCTTCACAGAGGAGAGAATTATCAACCATGGCAGAATGTGCAAAAATTCTATCCCAAGTAGGCTTCTCTATTTAATATGATAATTTTGGGTTAAATTAGGTTAAATAATAGAACAAATAATTGAAGGATGCATGGACGAATCCTACAGATTTTATCTCAGCTTTAAATATATTAATAACCAGTTTGTTGAAATAAATATGGTGCAGTTTTTTTTTTTTGGGAAAGATCTTCAATATTAACATATCTGGAAAGTTGAATTTGACATTTGATTCTATCATGCTTTATCACATTTTATATGTATCTATTGTCCTTTTGGCTTTAAATATAGCATGTTGCTAATTTATTTTTAGAAGCAATGGAACAATATCTTGCTGTCAATGGCGTGGTAGTCTTTAAGAAACATCTATGATCTTCTCAGTCATCCTACTTCATACCATATTTTTCTCAAAATATACTTCAAGTATTGATATCTTCAGTGTAAGTTTATGTGGACTTTTGCCAACGAATAATGTAGATTGGAATGACATCTCTACATGGCTTGACATGGAGACCCCATATGCCAAATTGATGAAAAGTGGTGCAAGATAAAGCTGGAATATGGTCTTTGATCTAATTATAAATAAAAATTAATGGCACTTGTGTCGAGATGTGGATATTAATATGATAAAATAGTCATGCCTGATAGCTATGTTAATTACAAAACTTAGATGCAAAATTTGAGAGTATGATGATGCAGAGAATAAAAGTGAAAGGGAGAGCAAGGTGTATTCTGGATTTATTGCATTAAACTGGAATGGGGTATATCTCATTTGCCTCCAAAATGTGTCTTAGGTATGTGCAGGGATGGATAAGGAACGTTGACCATTTAGTTCAGTGTGTCAGTTGTTTGACATTGACTATACATGCCTTTGGATTTATTATTTGCTTCATATAGTTTTAGGTTAATAGGACTACTGATATACAACGGTTAAGGATATAGGATTTTTAATGCCACCTAGGATGAAATTTACAAATAAAATTCATTATTGATAGACTACTAAAAGTTTTAGTGAGAATTTTGTGGCTTTTAATATAAGGATGACAAACATTACAAAATATAATTTAACAATCACCCAAATTGCAAAATTTAATGAGAAAATAATGACAAACATAAAATTCCATCAATAACTTAGTTCATGATTAAAAAAAAAAAGAAAGGGCACAAATCTTACTTGACAAAATTTAGATTGCATATGCAAAACCAATCACTTAAGGATATAAATTACCCCAAATGGATGAACCCGATTCTATTTTGATATAAGGAGTCTCCCTCCGAAAGTAATTGTTGACAATTGTGAAGCACTTAAAGAGTACACACCAATACGCACATATAAGAGGGGGAAATTGTAATTATATTTCAATATTCAATGCTCAATAATTTTAACATTCCTTAGGATTCTTATTTTAGTGTACAAAGGGCCAAAAATGAGAAACTTATTGGGATCTGTCAAAATCTACTAAAAATAATAGGTTTAAATATATCTTTTTTAATTCAAGCGATTGAAATTCTTTCATAAGTTTCAATTCTTGAATTGCTTAGGTACCATTGGGAAATAGGAAATTATTTACTACAATACATAGAGGTTGCAAGGAGGCAATATGGATCTGAGTGGCTCTAGGATGCTAAGGGGGGCATTGCATGAATAGTGACATAAATAGAGGCGGAAGGCGGAACAATTGGAAGGCTTCAATAGCGGGACATGGAGGCATCAATAGTGGGTAGTAATTAGTTGCAAAGCTACACTTGAGATTGTAGTAGTAGTTGTGATGCAATAGAAAGCAATCATTTTACCAATAAAAACTTCAAATTTACATAGGTTAACCAAAAGTAGTTGAATTGGGCGTAAAGGAACAAAGCCATACCGATTTTTAGCTCTCTTCATAATCATATTTAATTTAGGGGTGTCAAAACGGGTCGACGGGTTGGGTTTGAGTCGAACTTGAGTTGACCCGGGTTTAAACGGGTCAACCCGAACCTGACCCGTTTTTTGCAAACGGGTTAGATATTTCAACGCGGACCCGACCCGCTCGGGTTACCGGGTTGACCCGACCTGACCCGAGGACCCGTTTGATTCAAAAAATGGGTGAGTGCGATGGCAGGCGAGGTGAGGCGGTGCCCAAGGACCCGCTGGCTCCTGGCAGTCGAGGGCCAGGTTGGCCGTTGGCAAGGGTGACGGCGTTTGGCGAGGGCAGCGGCGTTTGGTCCCGAGGCCAGCGTTTCCCGAGGCCGGCGTTTGGAGAGAGCGATGACGTTTGATGAGGAGACAGTGTTCGGTCCAAAGGCGGCGGCAGCGTTCGGTCCAGAGGTGGTGGCATTTGGCGAGGGCGACGACGACGTCATATTCACTATTCAACCGCGTACATGCAGGCGTACAGACGTCGTGCAGACATAACTCTTTTAAACGCTTGTAGGCATGCAACTTCATATTAATTATTCACTATTCCAGAGGCAGCGGGACCAGGCGTAGTCTTGATATTGCCTCTGCCAGGCGTAATCTTGATATTGTTGAAATCAAATCATAAATGAATAGCTTTTTAATGCAAGAACCTTTTTTTTTTTAAATTTGGCAAATGGGTGTAGGAGATTGCTAGAATTTTTATTTTATTTTTGCAAATGGGTTAGTCCAGGTCAATTTCGGGTTAGCAGGTTGACCCGAACCCGACCCATTTTTTCAAACAGGTCAAATTCTGTAACCCGAACCTGACCTATTTGCAAAACGGGTTGACCCTAACCCGAAATTTTCGGGTCGTGTCAAATATTGACACCCCTAATTTAATTAAGATTGTTATTATGTTGAATTATCTACTTTGGATAAGTTTATGTCTGAATTTTAGATAAAGATTGTTTTGATTTTAAGATATGAATAAATTTTTTAAAATTCAAGCATATTTATATAATCTTATATCTATAAACATAGATTTTGATTATTGGTTTTAATTATTATAATAATAATAATTATTTATATTGAATGAATAACAGTATTTGTGACCAACTTAGTGTATTTAGATCCAAGTTTAGCACGCAGATCGCTCCAAACTATTTGTGCAAAGTTTTCATTTTCTTTTTATTCTTCATCGAATTAAATCAGTAGATTCAACGATTTTAGCCCAAAAAATTTAAATTTACATAAGCCAATCAAATTGAGTCAATCTGGGTCATAAAGGAGTTGAACCAAACCAATTTCTAACTCTTTTATTAAACCAAATTTAATTATGGTCGTATTTTCAGTTTTTTTTTTTTAAATTTTATTGTGTTGAATTATCTACTTTAAATAAGTTTAGGTTTTAATTTGAAGATATGAATAGATTTTATTTATAGGTCAGACCTTATATATGTAACCCTATTTCAATAAAATAGGGATTGATGGCAAGTAATTTTGAGTTTTTTTCCTCCCCCTCTAATTTTGATATGAGTCTGAAGATCTTGTCCAACAAATCTCGCATGTTCGATTTGTGTGACTTTCGGCCTGATTCCCATGTCAAATCCTATAAAAAAAGATAAAAAAATCCCATTTCACATCCTTCTTCAGTTGTATGCGACACAACATTTTGACCCATTCTCTTTTTTGATGATGCTTATGTGTTTCTAATGATGAACTAAACCTGAGGGAACTAACTATTTATCAGCACGTGAGATTCCTATTTAGCTTGAGAATGTTGTTCAATGAGGGACAATGCCCCCTTCAAATTCAATTGAGGATTCTGCTTCAATTCGTTTAACATTACATCTGCAGATGTATACTGCTTTGGATGATTATAATTTGCTTCATTACACCTTCCAAAGATTGAAATTGTGTTGTTATTGTCAGCTTTGTCATCTAATATACTCTTGTTATGTATTGTATTGATCTTGTGAGTGTATGAAGTTTGTAGCCACCCATGACATAAACCTCAAAATCTTTTTGTGTCCATTCGACTTGTTGTTGTTGTTTTCTGCATTGTATGAACGCTTCTTCCATTAAATGATCCAAAGATGCCACTCCCTCTACCATGGCCTCCACTAAACAATTGAAGGGAAGAGTTTTTGTTGAGTAGGTGAATTAATTCTGTACAAATCAACTGTTTTAGATTAGAAAAGTTCAAATTTACCTAGCCTAATTAAAAGAAGTTGAAATTGGCTATGAAATAGTTTAAAAAACTAATTTTAGTTCTTTGCAGAATCATATTTAATTATGGCTAATTTTCCTATTATTTTTAATTTATTTATTTTGCTAGGTTGAATTATCTACTTTGGATAAGTTTATGTTTGAATTTTAGATGTGATTAACTTGATTTCTAGACTAGATTATGTTTGATTTTAAATTCAGGCCTTATCTATGTAACTTATTTTCTCTAATAGGGATGAATGATATGTAATTATGATTATTTTTATTATTTGTATCGATATAGAATGAATAAAATTATCTGTGATCAATTAAGTGTTTTTTAGATCAATTTTGAATGTGGATCGCTTCATGTATATGCTGAGTTTTCTTCTTTTACCTCCATTAAGTTGGTAGGTTTCAATAGTGGAAAAGAAAGTCGGAAGTCGGAACAATGTGATAGTGATATCAACAAGAGGAAACATAGTTACAACAAGGGAAATTATATATCTTCAATAGTGGAAATCATCAGGTCAGCAAGAACATTGTGAAAATGCAATAGTAACTAGTGAAAAATAGGAATAAAAGTGGGTAGCTGTTTGCTCTTCATATTATGTTGATGATTTTGAACTTCATATGTTGATTGGAATTCATTATGCGTAGGGCTGCAAATGAACCGAGTCGAGCCATGCTTCAAGATGTTCAAGCTCAAGCTCGTTTGCGAGAACCTTGTTCGAGCTCGGCTCGATAAGAATCGAGCTTTTTTAGCCGATGTTCGAGCTCAGGCTCGTTTAAAAAGCCCATGCTCAATCTCGGCTCGTGTTCGAGTTTTAGCTCGATTATTTAGGCTTATCGAGCTGCTCGTAACTTGTACAGGGCCTTATTTAACAAGCCGGTCATTTGGCTCTTTTAGCACAAAATAAATACTTAAAATCACAAGTACCAACATCCAATCCATCTGCACCCGCTGCCCACTATACAGTAACTGTTCTTCAGCATGTCTTTTCTTTTGTGGAGCAAAATTAAACTGATCCATGCGATCTGGGACTAAATGTCCCACTATTTTTTTTTGGGTTTATAGATCTGGCGGGCGGGAAAGTAAAAAATGGAAATGAAGGGGAGAGAAGTGAGCGGGTCCGACGGGAAATAAAAAAAATGGAATTTTTTATAATATTTTTTAAAAATGAGTTAAATAAGGTGATATTTAATCAACTTATGAGGTATAATCTTATTTTTAATTAAATAAGACATAATCAAGCTCTAATATAGATTTAAATGAAGTCTAATATGAATCCTAATCGAACTTCTTAAAGAGCATGTTCATGAGCTTTAAATGATACTGTTTGTGAATATAAATGAACCGAATGACAAGCTGTTCAAGCTCGTTTATTTAGCGATCGAGTATTTATCAAAAGTGTTCAAGTTTGTTCGTTTAGTTTATCAAACAGACATAAACAAATTTTTATCGAGTCGAGCCACGAGCATCTTATCGAACGTTTGGTTCATTTGCAGCCCTAATTATGCTAGGTTGAAATCATGTTGTATTGATTTAGGCCTAATAAACTTCTTAAAATATTAGAGCATACATCCTTTTTATATAGGAATCATCATAGGCATATCTTTTACACTTGAAATAAATTAGAAAACAAAAACTAGGAACTAATGTTTGCTTTGAAAACTCGTCCTTGGCTCTTCTGAGAGAGTTATATTTTGTTTTAAATATTTAGAAGACAGATTAGATTGTATATAAGACACTAATAAGTGATTTTGCTCTTATTTTATGAGGATTTGTGATTAGATTGCATACGTCCTTATAGTTAATTATTTGTCCCAGTGATAAAAGAAAACTTTTGATTAATTTTGGTTAATATGCGCTAAGAATTTAACATATAGCAGCAACTATTTTGGTTTTAGGATTAAAAAAAACCACCTTTACCTTAAAGTGAATGGTAGGGGAATGAAGATGAAGTCGATCAAGATGTGTTGATCTCTTCGTCCCGTGTTGTTATGATTTCTAGTCTATTTAGTCAGTAGTGGTAGTCGGCCCAATTTGACTAAAGGATCATTGTCAGCATTCATAAGTTGTGTTATCCAAAGGAATCTAATAGACTTGATGTGGATGTTTGTTTAAGAGGATAATTTTAATTCAATCTTAAATAAAAGAGAACCTTTTGCCTTATTAAGTGCATTATATAATTCACCAATTAGGGGATTTGGGGCTATTAGAGAATGTTTAGGCGTTATTTGTGACTATAAATTAATGATGTCATTTGATAGCGAAACCACTTGATTAGAAGGTCTTGGTCATAATCGTTATTTAGTGGATCCCATACATGTCAATAATGCAAAATGGTACGTGCCAAGGCTCATGGCTTGACGCAATGCAATAGTTCAAATAGTGTATGCTAGTTGCGTCATATTTGAGCAATAGTGCTTGGTGCAAAGTGCAAATTGAGCCACAATTTATTTTAACTTATTATAAATTTAAAATTATAATTTATATTTAAATTTATTAAATTATCATTTATTATAAATTAATTTTCCTAATATATTATTATACTGAGCCACAACCTAATTCCAAATCCCATCGACGTAGCTGAGGAAGATGCGCGACATTCATAATTTGGAGGTTTGAGATCAAGTCACATGGCGTCGGTCCAATGATCAGTTAGTAGTAGCTAACTGACTACTTAGAACACCAGAGAACGCACAAGGTTCATATTGGAGCTGGCATTATAGGCATGCTTTTATACTGGAAATGTACTAGGAAACAAAAACTAAAATGTAATACATATGAATTGTATTCCGAATTGACATGGACTTAAAATAACTTATTCTTCTCATAAAATTTTGTGGAATTCCAAGTAGAGTTTTTGTTGGAGTGGGTGGCCTTTTCATGGGGAGGGAACTTTATATACTATATACTATATATATATATATATAAAAAAAATTGTATTTTGATTATGAATCTTGTCATATATTCCACGAGATGTTCGACCGAGAGTTTTTTGCGGACCTTTACCATTTAATTTATGTATTATCTAATTAGGCGTAGCATCAGTTATTCCAATCAAAATAACTTAACAACCTTCCTAAAGTCATGGTATTTAGTGCCAAATTCTTCATGGGAAGTCTTAACAGCAATGTCAAATATCTCAAAAAATGACGCGAGAAGTAAAACTTAAGTCTGTGGGTTAGCAATAGGTTCAAATTTTCTTGGTAGACTACCATTTAAAAATTCCTCCCCTTTTTTTTTACTGATTGCAGTTTAACAGGGGCACCAGTGCCATGCAACATTATGTTGCATCTCGGCCAATGTTTATTGATGTGGAAGTCATGAACACAGACACAAAAATGGTTCTTGGTGATCAAGGTTTGCAAGCAGGCCCAAGCAACATTGCACGTGGCCTTTCTACACTTTACAAAGAAATCACAGGTTAGAAGAGTTTCTTTGAATCAAGTTTAAATGTGATTAGTAATTAGTTATATGTGACCTAGCCTGCTATAACTTTCTTGCAGAGACTGTTCGCAAAGAGTCAGCAACTATACAAGCTGTGTTCCCCTCTGCTAATGATGTCATGTCAATTCTTGTGCAGGTAACTTAAAAGGGATTTTTTTTCCTGAAGATTGAATGTTCATGTAAAAAAACTTGCAATTCACAAATGTAGCATTCCACGTAATAATATATTATCTTTGTGTGCAGCGTGTTTTGGAGCAGCGTGTGACAGCCATCCTTGATAAGTTATTAATAAAGCCATCCCTTGTAAACTTACCTCCGGTTGAACACGGTGGTCTGCTAATCGTAAGCGATTATGTTGTCTATTTGTATTTCCGAGTGTAATATCATCGCTTGGGGTTCTTTTGATGGTAACATATGTGATTTTGAATTCACTTTGCAGTATTTGAGAATTCTTGCAGTTGCATACGAGAAGACACAGGAACTGGCTAAAGATTTACGAGCTGTTGGTTGTGGAGATTTAGATGTTGAAGGTAGAGATAAACTTTTGTTGCTTTCTGAAGTGAGACCATCTTTATGCTCCATGACAGTCATTTCATAGATTTCTCATTCATGATAAATAACCAGGGAATGATAGGTTTGAAGTAATTTAGAGTTTGTAGCATTATGGAAAGGGGTTTTTAACTAGTCTCTATTGACCTTCGTATCAATCCCTTGATCAATAAGTTCAATAGCGATGAAAATGGTGGATAACAGATGCACTGTTACGGGGTTCCATTTTGAAACACCTCAAACATAGTTAAAATTAGCCAACCATCATTTGTTTCAAAACTTGACTGCGTTGACGTGCCTGGAATGTAAACAATATATAGAAAATATCTCTCATGACACCAAATTGTTGTACTACCAAAACCGACAACAAACGTATGTGACATTGTTAAAAATTATTCAACTGGTGGTCATTTCATGAAATGGGCTGATTGTCATGTCTGGAATGTCGAAAATACCCTAGGACACCCATATTGCCCAGGTCGCCACATGAGAGAAAAATGTGGAAAGTTCATCTACACGCGAGGTTACATGTAAAAAATCAAAATCTGTGAACGGTGAGAGTTCGCAAATGAGATTTGATAAATGCGTAAGTTTTAAATTTAATGTTATTTATTAATTTATTAAATAGAATTTCATTATGATAAAAAATGTCCATTTATATGTATATAAATTTATTTTACATATAATAACAATTATTTAAAATTTAAAAAAATCTAAAACCTCTTGCACCCCATGCCAGCCCCTCCTCTCTCTTTCTTGATCTAGTCTTCGCACAATCTCTCTCTTTCCTAGCCCACAATAACCCAAAAACCCCTTTTTTTCCTTGCACTACGCTTCACCACAACACACTGCAAGCACCCCTACTCCTTCCCTCTTCAAAATTCATACAACCTGTAAGCTACCTTTGCCCAATCACTCTCCTCTCAAAATAGCACTTGAGGCCCTCAAATCTCCCTATCTAACTCAGATGCACGTATCTGCTTAGCCTTGCCCCATAGTCTAACTTGTGCCCAGCCTGCAAATTAGTATTGTAAACATTCTCTCTCTCTCTCTCTCTCTCTCTCTCTCTTGCACGTTAGCTCTTGCTTGTGCAGGTACACACACCTCGCGCCTCTTCTCTTTCACTCCTACCCGACATCCTGAAACCCTTTCTTTTGACGGTAGGGTAGTTAGAAGGCCACAATCAGAGCTTGTTGGACAAGGTTTTGACAAGATTGACTATGTATAAAGAAGAAAAAGAGTTTGTAATGCTTGCATATTTGAGTTGAATATGTTCAAACCTATCAACTATGACAAACCCATTGCATTTTACTCTACAATGTCGACCCCAATTGTCTCTTCCCCGCATTGACTGGTGACCCATCATCTCCAACTCTTTGTTGACCACAACTAACAACCACGAAAGGCATCTCTTCCTCACACGAAAACCGCAATGTCTTCCCTCCAAATGCTATAGATCTCCAATGCCAACCTAACTATCCAACAAGCTTAATATCTATTTTCCGTTGAACTCCAGCTATCATTATTGCCGACAACAAACCTGCTGACAAGTTCCCAACCTTGTAGCTTATTCTAAACCTTGCTGGAAAACTCACACAACCATCCCGTCAATTCTTCACTTCGTCCAAACCAACAAGCTGCACCATCTACCTTCGCTTGATATGCGGTCCTTTCCTCGATTTCTTCAAATTCAAGTTGTCGACCAATTGCTACCAACCTTCACCTAGCCAAACTGCCTTTTTCATCACATTATCTCAAACTTTCATTATCCCTTTATATCACTTTCTATTCTCTATCTACCTTTCTCTACTTTCTCTCTCTCACTCTCTCTCTCTCTCAAAAGGAAAGTTTTTCGTAAAAAATAAGTGAAAAAACTAAGGTCCAAAAGAAAAGAGAGAAGGAAAATTTTGTATTATGTTTGATCTCCTTGTTGCAATCTTGTCACCTCATGTTGTCATTAATTGCCTCATATGTGAGGTAAAAATGCAAAAACTTCTATAAAATTTAAGCCCATGCTCATTTTTCCAATGTGTCGAAAGAACTCTCAAATAATTACTCATATGTACTATTCTAATGGGGCGAGCAAACCCAGTTGTATGCATTTTCGTGTGGGAGCTAAAGACATGCACATTTTTTTAAGTGTGCTGGGTATGAAGGGGTTATGATGTCCTAGACATTGACTATGCTTTTGTTTCTTAAGTGTTTTGGGAAGGCCTAATACTCTAGTAGATTCCCTCTGCACTGGGGAGACGATGGGTTGAAAATTTTCCTAAATGAACTTGTAAATAACAAAGTTTATATGAACTTCTAGGAATAAAAGTGACCAAAAAGTTAATGAATGAAAAATGAACAAAAAAAAAAGTACAAAAATTGCAAGATAAGACCAAAGTTGAGCATTCTACATATCATGATATGTTTGTTGCTTTACAAGTGAAATTGAATACAAAGAAAACTTATAGGGAATTCGATAGTTCGCTAGCGAGCAAGAATAGAACTTGGTAGCTTGCCAACAAACACAAATAGTATGCAGGAACCCAGTCTATAACACAAATAGTATGCAACAAGAATATGACTTAGTTCGCACTGTAGGAACCCAGACGAAGAAGCCCTGTTCGACTCCTCTGCTTGTGCTCGTGCCTCCAACCCGACCCGCCTTCGTCCCGCTCGATCCCAGACGCTCGCTTGTTCCCTCTCGCCCGATCTTCACGTACACAACCAGCTCGATTCTTCTCCTTCTCGATTCCCTCTAGTTGAAGTCACCCAGTTAGTTGATTGCAACCCGATCGACTGCACAAATCCCAGTCCATCAACTTGATCCAAGCCATCAACATCCGATGTCATTTGCACATGACCACATCCGCAACTCTAGCCCTACCCGTCATTGTCTTTATCAATATTTTTACACTAAAATGTATAAAATTATATCTTATTTGCTTAAACAACAAGTATCGAAGACTTGCATTTGGTTGTATCTTTGAGTCGACCTGGAGATAAATAAAGAGAACATATGAAGGCTTGCGCCGTCATATCTTTGATATGGCTAGGAAAAATTAATTATGCGAAGACCTTGCATCATCGTTTTTTTTATCCGGCCGGCATGAACAAAGTCAAGTGCCTACCTGGCATTTTCTACATAGGGGGGTGGGATATAGGGAGGCTGTCAAAATTTTAAATGACAAAGGATCCCTTCATAATTAATTTTAAAAGTAAAATCATACACATCTAATTTAATATTTTAACCAACTGAAAATATTTATCATTCGAAATGATTGTTGGTTAATGTACTAAATGACATATTCTCAATCTATTTTTTAATAAAAGGACCTTGCTATGGGGAAGGCAATCACTAACTAATGGTGTCATCGATGAGATGAAAGAGAAGTGAAGGCACCATTATTAATTTTCATACTTCAAATGTAGCTAGCATAGAATCACATATGTTTATTTATGCTCATCTAGTATCAATCGAGTATCCAATTGATGTTACAAAAGAGCAAGCAACACTTAACTATGTTATTTTGTAGTACATAACTTATATGAAACATAATTGTGCGTTTCAGTTTCAAATGATATTAAATCACTCATTATGGGCATCACTTATGTTTCACTAATGCACACAGCCTCAATTGGACTTATGCTTGCATGTACTAGCACTTAAAAAAAGAAAAGGCACAAGGGATAGAAGAAGAGAAAAAAATGTTGACCATATGTGCTTATTTGACTCATGTGCGTTTTACTTTTAATTGGACAATTACAGCCAAGTATACTCTTTCATCTAATATGATTTTCCAAGCGTTCCAACATGTTACACGTTACACGAGCACACATTACAAGAATGATATGTTAGATCAACCTGGTGATTATTTACTTAAGAGTTGGATTAACTTGGAGTTTATTCATTTAGAAATAGAGTAAAAAGAGACTTATCAGCAAGACTCAAGTGCAAAGTACCAAGTTTAGTGTCTAAGTATTATATATTTTTTTTTATGGGAAGAATATTTAAGAAACACATCAAGGAGAGATGAAATTAAGATAAATGAAACATAATAAAATATTTTAGTTTGGTAAAGGGATCATAACATCCACCCTTTTTTGAGCTCAACAAGCTCTTACTCTATCTAGTTCGATTCTTTTGTATGTAACCTGCCCCAAGTTACATAAGGGCTTACTCTTAATGAATTCTTAAGCTCAATAGCAATTTCAAAATGTGGAAATTGGAATTTTGGGAGGTGTAAATCATTATCATTTCTTTCAAACTACAAATTAATCTTTCCAAGAAATGCACCAAATATGTAAATAATGAAACTTCCCGACTACTTGGATGAGTAGGTACACATCAGAATTTTATCCAAGTTCCGTATGTGCTCCGATCTATACGTCAAGCTCCTAAATGTGAGATCTGAAAATGCTTCGTGGATTTTCTAAAAGTGCTCAAATACTCTAACAATAGACTTGTTGATAGAAAATTTAATCGGAGATAGCTATTTAATTTTGAAAATACGCTCAAAATTCTAAAAGCCATCCCGTCAAAACCTAAACTCAAATCCTACTAAGAATTTAAACACTTAGAATAAAATTCGTCACAAGAAACTTAAAAACAAAAACCCATATACACTTTGTCAACGGTTTGACGAGGATGATGAATTAAAGAATAACTTAATCTCATAAAGAGTAGGTGTCTTGTGGAATATATTACTACAATTCATTATCAATCGATTTATCACTAGCAGGGACATGGCATGTGCCCACTAACTGGGTAGTTTTGTCGTAAAATGGCACCACTATATTACAGTCACGACCTAAGTCTGTGTGTTCCCTAATGGTTAAATGCTCATTGAGTGATGAATTATAGAGTGCGCTTGATAAAATATGAAACCCTGTGTTAGCTAAGGTTGACTTAAATTTACCACCTTAGATAAACATCTATCCCAGGTCTATAAGGTACCTTTGGATGATGTAACCAATGGCTGCTGATAAGGATCATTCCGTCAGGTTGAGTCAACTACCTCCTATGACGAGAGACCATGACAACATGTCGAGGGTAATAAATTTGAGAATATTCTCTACTTAGAAAGATTAAATGTCTTGTCAAGCATCTATTTACAATTCATTCTTAAACTCTCTCGCCAATAAAGATGTGACATATGTTCATTAAGTGATAGTTTTGCCACCAAATGGTATCATAGGTAAACAGTTATGATGGGGGATCTTTAATAAGATATTTTTGTCGCAAAAGGATACTATTAAATTATTGTCAGGCTCAAAACATGTAAGTTCCCGAATTGATAAAAATTATTGAATAATGAATCATACGATGCACTTTATATGACAGAAATCTCTCTGTTAACTAATGTCAACTTCAATTTATCCCTTTAGACAAATATCCACCCTAAGTCTAGAAGCTTCTTTTAGGAGAAGCAATGGTTCCCGATAAGGATATTTCAGTTAGATTGGGTCGACTATCTCCTATGACTGAGTAGACTAAGGACTATGACAACTCATGATGATAGAATCATGTGATCTTGATTGAGTTTGTCATTATTCTCAAACCATCTGCTTTAAATGTTAGATGGTTAACTAGAAATTTTAGATCAAATTGCTGCTATGATGAGGACATCAGATTTCGACACGTGTACCATCGCCGGAGACGCAGATCGACGGCTACGATCCATAGTCTCTATTTTTGATTTATTTGCATCTTATTTTTATGATTGTATTTTTTTCCTTATTTCCTAGTTTACCCCTGAGGGCATTGAGTCTCTTATGTAGCCCTGAGGGCATTTATGTCATTTTAGTTGTGTTTTATTTTTGCCTACTTATATGAGGCCTCATTCATTGTAATAGTTTAGTTTTGATGAATGAAAAACCCTAGCCCAGCTCCTTGTTTTAGCTGCCGGCCCCCACTTCCCCCTCTGATTTTCAAATTTGAAATTTAAATTTGTTTCACGAGGCCTTGAATGCTTTCCTAAAATAGCTCCTTGATTTAAGGCTTCAATATTAATTGGATTTAAATTTGAATGACTAATTCAAATTATTTCTAATTGCTAGCCTCAAATTTTTGGAAACTTTCCCTCTTACAAAAATCTGAAAATTAATTCAGATTTTATTAAATATTTGATTAGTAATATGGGCCCCACTTATGATTTTTAAATCCTTTCCCCTCTCTATGTGGCCGGCCCTTCATTGGGCTTAATCTCTCTCATATTTTATTAATTGCTCCCCAATTAAACTCCTTGATTCCTCTTAAACCGCCGGCCCCATTATGGGATTAATTTGAATTCACAAATTAATTTCCCTCCCACCTCATTTAATGGAAATTCAAATTCAGATTTCTCATCAGTCTCTGTACTCTCCACCCGTCCGCTCCCCTCTTCCTCACCACCCAAGCCCTTGCCCCCACCCGTCCCCCTTGGCTCCACCTCCCCTAGGTGGCCTTTCTCCCTCCTTACACCACCTCAACGCCACGATCTCCCGTGATGCATGGCGGATCCCGAAATTGATAGCGGATTGGTACTCGACGTCTACTGTTGAAGATTATTTGAACCCGTTCTTCGACGTCGGGTTTGGCTCCGACGACACTGTTGAAGATTATTTGAACCGCATCCTTCCCACTCTCGTGGATGTCATAGACGATCAATTCCAGGACTACGATTGGACCATCAACGACCATCCACCCGCTTCTCTAACTCCCATTTCCTCCCCGGCGACGAGTCCTCTCGGCATCACCTGTGTACTAGGGGTAACGCTAAGTTTGCTTACAATCATCTTCCGTTAGCCCCCACTTTCAAGAGCGATTGAATGACCTCCAGGTGAAGGATCTATATGTTAAACGTGTGGCTTTGTTAAAATAATCTTTTAGCATCATCTGTATTTTTGGTTATTAAGTTTGCAAGTTCTCGTTATCTCAATTGTAATCAATTACTGTTGCTTTGTCTCTCATGCTATTTTCTGAAACCCTACTTGAGTAAACGTGTTTTTATTGGAAGTACGCTAAGTTCAAAATAGTTATTAATTCTTAAGTGCAATCCTGGCTGTCATTTTAGATTCACATCATTTCGCATATAGTTTCACATCATGCTATTATACACTAAACAATTAGCATCAATCTAAAGGTTAGTCTTAATTGAAAATTCTTTGTAATCGTTGAGATAGTTAATAAACTATAACAGTTTGCGCTTATGTGACATTTGGAACTATATTATAAAGTTTTTGCGAAATGAGGGCGAAATATTTTGCTAGTATTTTATCTATAATCTAATTAGCCTTAAAAAAAATTGACCAAGAAACATTCAAACTCTCTATCATAGTAGAGATTAGGGCATGAATTTTTGGAGCCCACAATTTCATAAGAATTATGGGTGAGATACGATTACAATTAGTACTCTACTATAAGGGTGCACATGCTGTCATGGTTCATGCATACATAAATTCACAAACTTTAAGCAACTTGTGATCATTAAGCTTAGACTAACCATTTGGAGTCAATTTTATAAGCCCTTTCCTTCTTTGAATAGAACTTAATTTATCGGGAATTTCTTTGACTGTGTAGTGTTTTGTTTTGGTTCCCAATGTTGTACATTGAGAGGTTTTTCTCAGATATTTTTTTTTATCTGTAGAAACTGTCTTGCACATGCCCAAGTGCATAGGGATAAACTTGAATGAGTAAACTATACTTGATTGTTAGAGACGTGGCATGAATAGATAACTTTAATTATATATCTATATTATACATTATTTTAATTTTGATTGTATACATAAAACACTTTTATTTATATTAGATGTATTCTTATATTTTTTTTGGCTGTCTCTTGATTTGAAAACACTGAAAAAATTTCTCCCTAGTGCGGGTTTAGGTCTTTGATTATACTGGATCCACTGTGCTTAAGAAGTCATATGGTCTAAATCAAGAAAACAGCCTCTTTGCAAAGCAAGAGTAAGACTGTATATAACCCCTTCCTTTTCTGAGTTGGCGGGGTCTCTGCACAGTTGGTATAGTCTGAAAAGGGCAACTCAATTTGGTTTGACTCCATCATAATTGACAAGCACCTTATATACATATATATAAGGATGGAGTTACTTCTTACACATCTTTTATCTTTCATAAAAAAATTGAATGAATAAGATTTGAAGTTGATAAAAGTTATTAATAATTAGGGGTGTCACAAAATGATCCAGCACTTCAACTTGATTCGAACTTCTCCTGAAAAATCCGGTTTGGATTGACCCATTTAATAAACGGTACGAGGTCAGGTTGACTGGTTTAATAAATGGATCGGGTTCGAGTTGACTTGCGAAACTATTTTTGTCCCGAAAATGATTTGTTTCTTATTTGTTTTCCTTAATTTTTGTACTAGTAGGTATAATCTTCTTATTTTTGATCAAATATGTTAAATTTATAGTTACTAAGTTATTTAAAAAAAATTAAACTAACATTGGTTAATGGGTCGGGTTCAAATTGTTCGGGTTGCTAGCAGATCGGGTTTATGTTGGTGTTTTTAACTCATTTATTAAAAGGGTTGAATTCAAGTTGATCGTAGTTGCGACAGGTCAATTTTTTGGTCTGATCCGAACTTGATCTGTCAACCCATTTTAACAACCCTATTAATAATGTAAATAGCTAGAGGTGTCTTTTAGACGGATGCTTCCCTTGCACATTTTCCAGCCTCCAACAAATTTGAATGGCTATGCTTTGAATGTGCTTAAATATAACTTTTAGCTACTTCAAATCTTTGCCATTTAAATTTTATGGAGGGTGAAAGATGTGCAAGGAGAACTGAATCGTTCCTTCTAAAATAATTGTAGCCTCACTCTATGTACATGCATTTATTCTCGTATAAGAAGGCAAATCATCCATAAGTATATGTGACCCGCCCAACAATCTCCCAGCCTTCAAATGCCATAACCACAGCATTATATACATTGAGATATGAACCCCTCCTTGTTATCACTCCCTCGCCAGTCCGTGAATGCCTGATTATTCTTGCCACCAGATGCCTGACCTGCATGCAAATGAGGTCCTCAATGAGTTTTTGCTAGATTAAATTAGATTGGATTCCATCTCTACTACTTTTAGGGATTTGGTCCTTGCTTTTATTTTACTAAAGAAAAATTATGCTTTCAATTTTTGGGAAGGGATGATCCTGTGGAACTAAGGGCCTAACCTGCTCTAAAAATTTATGTCCCAGATACTCATCTTCTTTTTAGTTATTGCGTGCAAATGCGTCTCTCAATGCCTCACCTACAATTTTTTTTCTGTCCAGGTCTTACAGAGTCTCTATTTTCTGCTCATAAAGATGATTACCCGGAACATGAGCAGGCATCTCTCAGACAACTTTATCAAGCGAAGGTTATTTATATCCTTACTCAAAATCTTTTTTATTTGATTTCATCTACTATCAGATTGTTAATTAGCAGCAACAAGCCAATTTATGACTAAATCTTACAGGTGGAAGAGCTGCGTGCTGAAGCCCAGCAGCAATCTGAAGCAGCTGGAACTGTCTCACGCTCAAAGTCAGGCTCCAATGCATCTGCTCATCAACAAATATCTGTTACTATAGTAACCGAGTTTGTCCGCTGGAATGAGGAGGCAGTATCTAGATGCTCTTTATTTTCCTCACAGGTATGGGGTGCATTATCATTTTTTTCACTTTGAAGGTTTTTTTATTGAAAAATTAGGTAAGCTTAATTAAACCTGGGAACCAAGTTTATTTAGTTTTCAGCATAATGCAATGGAAGATAAGATTAAGTTCATCTCATGAATTTCTCCCCTCAACCACATTGTCTCATCTTCAAGGCCAGTAAATTGCTTATTGATGACATTTCTCATCTACAAGGCTATTGAAACTGCCTATTGTGAGTGATGGAAGAAGGCATGCAAAATTTTTTTTTAAAGCATTGCATTTATTTGATAATGTATGATTTGTTTATTACTTGGGAAATTTGATCAAAGAGGGAGTGAATTAACTGGTTTTTTGCCTTTGTTTATATTCTTGGTAGTGGTTAATTGTTTGAAGTTTCATTCTTTTGCTTTGATAACTTATGCTGTTTGTGTTCATTATTTTATTTTCGTGTAATATCATTTTTTATGAGAGGAACCATTTCCTTTTTTTTTAATTTATTGCTAGCTTTTAAAATTCTATCTGATATAGGGTTCAATGGAAATTTCTGAACAAAATGAATGTGGTTTCACCTAATGAAAGCAGAAATATCGTTCAAGTGACAAGGATTTCATTTGAACGATGAGTTTGTGGTGAGCATAACGCACCATTTTTCAGCACCAAAATGCATAGTAGGCTAGTTTGATACTCATAAATACAATGAATTGGTAAATCCTAATTGGTGAGCCATATGTTTAGTAGTCTTAACTCTTAACCAAGTTTCTATCATATTAACTACATAAAGCTTTCATTTGCATAATTTGTGATCACATTAGAATGATGGGAGATGAAAAATTGGATTGTTTTATGATATGGCGATCTGCAAATCATCATTTGTTAATTTGATTTGATAGGCTACCCTTTCACCATAAAGGTATGATATCTTTAATGTATTTTCACCCCTGCTGTATCTTGGCAAAAATCACTTAAAGCTAACAAATTAACTTTCGATGCCTCTTACACCTCTAGTATCTCGATCTTAAAAAATGTCCTCATCCTTGCCTTAACATGATGCGGACATCCAACCATCCATGCCTATCCGAGGAGGAGCTGAAGATCGACGGCCGTCATCGTCCCACGTTATCTTAAATTTTATCTGTAATTTTTATTTTTATTATGAATTTTTCATTTTTACCCTCACTTAAGAGAGTCGTCCTATGTAAGCCCTAGGGGCATATGTGTCTTGTTTTAGTTTCTTAGGCCTATATATAGAGGTTCTTGCTTGTGTAATGTAATGATGGATTATTAATAAAAAAAAGAATTGGAGCATTTGTCTTGATCTCTATGTGAGTTATGGAGAGGAAAAGTCCTATGGGAGGACAATATTGTTTCCACCAGTCGCAGGATGGATCCGAGCTCGTGGATTGAAGTCCCTCGGGGAGGGCAATGTAGTATCCACCAGCCGCAGAAAGAGTCTGGGCTCGTGGTTTGTATCATTTTTATTTTATTTTTTCTTTGTTTTTCGTCCTCTCATCTCTAGTCTTCATCATTAACCATCCGTTTTTGTTTGATTTTGTTTGATTTTGGTTAACTTTTCTTTTGGTGTCAAACATCAACCCCTCCACCTCCATAGTCGGCCAACCACCTCACCCCTAGCCTCTTCCCTCCTCTACAAATTTTGAATTTTGAATTCAAAATAGCCTCTTTATTACCTTCCTAAATTAATCTATTGTTAACTTGGAAATTTTCTAATTTGAATTCAAAGATATTTGAATTTCAAATCCTTCCCGAATTAACAAATCTAATTTTGGAAGCCTTCCCCTAATTCCTCTAAATATGAGATTAATTTTAGATTTAATATCAAATCTCATTTAATGCCTTGGGCCACATACATCGTATGTGGACATCTCTCCCCCTCCTCCTTTGGCTGCCCCCCTTTTCCCTCACATATTAATTAATTCCCCTCAATTAATGCTCTTAATCAAATCCCTTTCCCTCTAAAATTTATTCTTTCCTAAATTAAGTTGTTCTAATTTTTGGTAATTTTTCAAATTCGAACAAGTTTGAAATTTCAAATTATTTCCTAATCATTTAGCTTAATTTTGGAAAGCCTTCCTTCAATCAAGGATTGGGTAAATCAAAATTTAATTCAGAATCAATTCAAATTCCACATTCATTGAACCTGGACACCCTATCTCCTTTTCCTCTCTCTTTGGCCGACCCCTTCTCTACCTTTTTCAATTAATTTGAAAATTCAAAATTCACATGACCTCGGGTAAATCAAAAATTAATTCAGAATCAATTCAAATTTCACATTCATTGAACCTGGACACCCTATCTCCTTTTCCTCTCTCTTTGGCCGACCCCTTCTCTCCCTTTTTCAATTAATTTGAAAATTCAAAATTCACATGACCCCCCCCCCTCTGGTTTCCTTTCTTTCACTTTAAGTTGTATTAATAGCGGATTTTGGCATGCATTCTTGTCTATATGATTTCTTTGAATTACTGTACTTTCTTTTTCTTCCAGCCCTTTCACTTTAAGACTTTGTGTCACTTCGTTGTTATTGTCAGTAAAGTAAGCTGAGAAGCACTCTGGTTAAGCTGAGAAGCTTTTGCTATCGCCTGAAAGTCCTATTGTCCGGGTGCCTATAACTCCAAAAGCGAATGATTATTTTCTTAGGTTGCCTTGCTAATGTTGTTTCCAGAAAAATGACTGAAATGCCTATTTGTTGTAATACTTTGTTAAAATCAATCGGAGGCCTCACGCTGTGGGGAATTGAAAGAAGAAAATAGTAAAAAGTTATGGTTACCTAAAAATTATATTTTAACAAAAAAATAGGTTTTCAAATGTTTTAAATGGTACGTGACCTGTTGATTTCTATAACACCTGACAGGAAATTTAATGCTGAAAATACACAAGGCCCAAGCATAATACACACGTCATAATGAAAAAGATAATACACACGAAAAAAAAATTGTCCTATTTGATTGTGCTTGGTGGACAATGACAGATTTTTAAGACACATCTTGTGTCTCCCATGATGACTTTGCTACTATTTCTCAAAAAGAGCGACTGATTCCTTTCGTTGCCTTCCATGGCTTGATGTAACCACTAACCTAGCCAACATAATGTCACGCTTCATTCCTCCATGACTTAATGAAACCACTAAACTAGCGAACATAATGTCAAGTCCCATTTTTGTTCTATCTCTAGTCAACCATGAGGCACAACAAGGGCGGATAATTTAGGCAGATGATTTTCCTACATACTCCTTGATATGAAAACATGCGTAATTTAAATCATTAAAATAGATCATAGAACTTCTTATACTTTTATAGAAAACTTATACATACTAGAAGTCTTTAATTTATCTCACATGCATTCTTTTTTATATTGCATCCCAAAATTATACATCCATCCATAATATCAAGGTATAACATAAGTTGGGTCATATGTCTATGGTCATATCTACTCCTTTGACTTCCCTGAAAAATAGTCATCGTAATATCTGATGAGCTAAAAACCCAGTCAAATAAATAATTTTGATGTGAGTTTCAAATATATAAGAGAAGTAATAATATGCATGTTGATTCTTTGAACTAATATGAGCATTTTTATTATAGATATTAGTTTAGTACAATAATAAACTTTAAAAACATTTCTTTGACATTTGAATAAATAAAAGACTTAATTTTAAGCAATGAACATGAATATCTATAAGAACATGATATCATTTGTGAAGTCTTAAATCATGAAGTGTACTTATCAATTTCTTACACCACTTTCACCAATTTCTTTTCTTTTTCAACAACAATAATAACAACATCAAACATTATCCCACTATGTAGTGTTGGCTACTTGAATCTTTTTCCTCCATTGTGTCTTTTCTTTTTTGTTATTACTAATTATGTTTTCTTAGAAAGGTCATATAAGCTTTCACATTTATATTATTGGTTGTCCCTTGGTTCATTGACTTTGAAAATCAATGATAAAGTTTGGACAATCTAACCTATTAATTATTAATAGCTCCCTCGACCTAAAGCTTGAACATTATTTTTTCAACTTTCTAGGATCAAGAAAATTAATGATAAAGTTTGGTCGGGCTGCGTTTGGTGTGAGTGCGGGATATGCATGATGTTGGGAGCTTCGACGGTTGTGGGAGCTTGGGTTGCACAGTATAATACACTCAGGAGCCATGGTTTGTGTGTACCGCGACTTCAGTTGTGTGAGGCGGAGAGGTCGAAGTCGCCATTCGCGATTTGCACGGAGGTTGGCCGGGATGTGTTCGCACAGGCATATTAGGCTCGAACGAGGTGGTTACGTGGTTGTTGGCGCGTGTTGTGTGGTCACACGTGGATTACCTGGGCATACGGGCCGATAGTTGTGTTTGCGGGAGACTCGATCGCGCAGGTCGGCGTGAGATCAGAAGGAACGGGCGTAGCGACTGGTTTGTAAGAGTGAGGCGCTTCCTGGGCGTGTGAGCACGTGGAGTGAATGCTAAGCCTGGGCGTGTCGAGTGTGCGATTTTGTGCATGTGGACAAAGGCTTGGAGTTCGGGCGGTGCTGGAACAAGTGCCGCAGATCGGCGGTTTCGAGAAGGATCAATAAATACAAAACACAAAATATTGCGGCGTGAGAATGCTCGATCATACATGCGGTGCTGTGGTGAAACTCGGGCGAGAATCGGGCTCAGAGGGGGGGGAGTCGCGGGCTGATTAGAAACAAGATTTGCTTGTTCTTGATTAAAGATCTGTTTAGATCTTTTTGAGGTGGAGCCTCCGGGTTAGAACGTGAGCATATCAACAAGTTCAGATTTGGCGTGTCAGAGCAACGGAGACAAATGCAGTGGGTCAATTACTTCGGGCGGGAGGATCAAGAACCTTGGAGCTAATCACGCAGGAGTTAGTCGCGTGCAGTAGTGTGCGAGAAGCGGGCTCCAAGCTCGGGATCGAATAGGTGGCTTGTGCGAAGTCTTAGGTCGGAGTGCGCACGAGTGTCTGGGGAAGACAGGTGAGCTGAAGGTTGCTCAGTGTTAGAGCGCGGGCACATGAATCACAGGAGGAACAATGATGTACGCAGACGGGTGTGGGTTAGAACACGCGAGAGTGCGAGTTGGGGTTGTGGATCAGAATGGACGATGGAGGTCGGGCGTGAGCGGGATTGGGCTCAGCTCGGCTGGTCAGATCACAGTAGGGGCGGATTCTTGCGAATAGGTGGTTCTTTGATATTTATTGTAAAATCTGGATCAAGGTGAAGATTGTTAGGATTGGTCCAGTTTTAGGTTAAGTTATTCCTGAAGCATCACGCCATTGTCAATCCTATATATAGATGTTATAGTTTGATGTATTGGTGGGAAAAATTGAATAAAACTTTAGAATGTTTTCCTCCTAAAAATCTGCTCTCTCCTCTCTCTCTCTCTAAATCCAAGAAAGATTAAGGTCTCCTCTCCTCTTCAAGAAATCCCAACAAAATTGCTTGTTATGAAATCTTGAATGAGGAAGAAGATGCTCCTTGAGCTTCTTAGAAGAGAGAGAGAGAGAGGCAAGGAAGGGAAAGAGATTGCACAAGAATTCTTTATTCCTTATTCAAAATGGGCTATTACAAGGGGCATCTATACATCATCATATCCTTTTATATATAGGAATTAACACCAATGTGATGTCCTTATAGAACCACTTAATTTAAAATTGGATAAATCCAAGGTTTAAAATTGCGTAAATAAGCCTCGAGGCGGTCTGAGGCGTAAGCCTCACGGACGCAGAATTGCGTAAATGAGAATTTAAGAGTTTTAGCAGGTAAATAATATTAAGATTCAATCATACAATAAAAACATCTAAATGATAAGTGGAACTAGTGGAAATTAAGAAAAAAGATGCAATAAAAACATGTTCTAAAGCACAAAACCACAAAATTATAGTCTATCAGAACTCCCAAAATACAATTAAGGAGCATATAATATCCAATCATATCCCATCACTTTAAGTAGGTGGGCGTCACAGGTGTAAACGAGTCAGAGTCAAGTCGAGTATCTGACTTATCAAGCCTGGCTCGTTTAACCCTCAATGAGCTTGAACTCGAGCTCGATCTCGAATTCGACCTCGATTAATAAGCTCGAGCTCGACTTGTTTAAAAAATACCAAGCATGTACCGCTCGGTACCGAGCGGTATTGGAAGTTTAAACAGTGGTCGAACAGCTTATACTGATTGGTGCGGTGAATTTTAACCCACTGTGGGACCGGGTTGATGAGGCGTACGCCTCACCTATAATTGCGCAATTGCGCCTTAGAGGCGCGCCTCAGACTCGGTGAGGCGTACGCCTCTGCCAAGAGGAAAATTGCATAAGCCTCGAGGCATATTTGGGGCAAATTGCGCAGAGGCGCGCCTCTTGTTGCGCAATTTTAAACAGAGGATCAATCCTAACAATCTTTACTTTGGTTCATATTTTACAATCAAAGATCAACGAATCACCTGTTCGCAATAATACATGCTTATTGTAATCTGACTGACTTCCTGTACTAACTCTATGAGCAAATCCGTCGAGCTGAGCCCAATCATGCTCGCGTTCGACCTCCATTGTGCATTCCCATCCATGACTCCAGCTCATGCTCCTGCGCATTCTAACCCAAGTGCGCCTGTGCCTGCTACTATTCCTCCTGTGATCCATATCCTCTTGCCTTGTGCTGTTGTGCAGTGCCTCTCTTCCCTAGACACCTTTGCGTGCTCCAACCTAAGAATTCGCATGAGCCACCCATCCGATCCTGAGGCGGACGCCTACTTCTTGCGCACTCGTGTGCGTGGTTGCCTCCTGCGTGATCTATTCCGAGGTTCTTGATCCACTGCTTTGACACACCAAATTTGATGACCCTGTTGTTGCTTTGCTCACGTTTTGATCAGAAGGATCCACATAAAAAAGATCTAAATAGATCTTTAATCAAGAACAACCAATTCCCGCTTCTAATTGGCCCGCGCCTTCCGCGCTCCGAGCCCAAGTCTCGTCCGGGTCCTGCGCACAACACCGCACATCTGACCCAGCGTCCCTATTCTCACGCTGGAACTATCTTTTTTCTTTCTTACTTGATCCTACTCGAAACTACTAGTATGCGGTCCTTGTTCCTTGCCCGCTACTCGGCCTGCTCAGCCTCGTGTCACAGCTCTAGGCATTCCCACGCCCAACCTCTGACGCGGCCAACCTGTGACATAATATGCTCCTTCGACATGGCCAGCCTGCGACCCAGGCTTTCGCCTTCCTCACGCGAAGTCTGCATGGGTCGGCCTGCTACCAGCCCCACGTGCTCCATTGTGCATGTGGTTTGTTCGCACACCTGCCTTCCTGTGGCTGGCCCAACTCAGCGTAAGTCCTCCCATCCACCTCCTCTCTTTCTTGGACAAGAACCTTCTTCCACCTTGAGATCGCCTCTAAGAGGCTCTGATACCACTTGCTATGAAATCTTGAATGAGGCAGAAGAAGCTCCTTCAGCTTCTTGGGAGAGAGAGGCATGGAAGGGAAAGGGCTTGCACAGGAATTCTATTTTCCTTATTCAAATTGGGCTATTCTAGGGGGCATCTATACATCATCATATACTTCTATATATAAGAACTGACATCGATGTGGTATCTTTTTGGAATCACTTAATCTAAAATTGGACCAATCCTAATACACTTTCTCTTTTTCTAATAATATCATATTTAGTGCACCTTTCATTTTTTGAAACATTAACTCAGATGCACTGTTGAGGAAAATCATGCTAAACTAGCTTTAATTCAAATCCTTAATTAATTATTTTGCTAGCCTTCTAAATCTTTATTCTTACTAGGTCTTACATACGCTTTTTCTATTGGTTCAACTTTATCCTTCCCCGACTAAATATACAATACTTCCTGGCATCCATTCTCTAGTATCCAGTTTACTTAATGTTGCCTTTTTTTAAAAAGAAAAACTTAGTGTTGCCTTATTTTTTGAGTAACTCTCTAAATCATATTGTGCAAGTCTTATTCATTCGATTGTGTAATTCTGTATCAGTTTGCTTATAATCAGTTATCATGTAACTGCTGGACCTCGTGACCCTTCTTAAATTTGACCTACCAGGCTTGAATCCTCTTAGAGTGTGTCCTCAGCCATATCCTTATAGTTCTGCCAATAACTCAAAATAAATTAATCTTGTATGCAACAGTTAAAAGTCTATCACTACTTCCCGGGCATTATCTTTTATCTTGTAGGTTAAAGGTGAATGCTAAATACTCTAACTTCAATCTCTTTGAAGTGGCATAATCTTCTTCTTCTATGGCATCTACAGATACATCTACAAATACTTTGTTTTTATGCAAGAAATAGCATGAACTCTTGAAGTAGCGCAATGTTATGGAGAACAAGAGGGACAGAATTCAGAGACATGGATGAGGAAATTTGTACTTCCTTTCTAAATAACTTTCATCCTTCAAGGCACAAAAATCGTTATTATACTTCTAAAAGTGTGTCTGGAGTTTATATTGACAATTTGGGGGTGTTGCTTAGGTTTGTTTCCAATGGAGTACCATCTTCCTATTGATTTTGGGTACAATGTACTTCTCATCTTTTTATGAGGGTTATGTAAGACTGCTGTGTATTAATCTTAATGTGCTCTATTGCTACTGTAATATTTTTCTAATGGAAACTGTGTATATTCTTTTTGCAAGCTCTTCTTGCACTTTAATGCCATCTTGGTCTTCTATTGGACAGTCTGCCAGTCTTGCTGCTACAGTAAAATCTGTTTTTAATTGCTTGCTGGATCAAGTAAGTTATGTATGAAGTTTTTTATTCTTTATTAGTATTATTTTTAAATGTCTTCTTTCAATTAGGATGGGCTGTCTTGAGGATCTTTCCAATAATTTTAATGCTGGTATATGTGCAGGTGAGCCAATATTTGACTGATGGGCTGGAGCGGGCCAGGGAGAGTTTGAATGAAGCAGCTGCATTGAGGGATAGGTTTATGATTGGGGCAAGCGTTAGCAGAAGGGTAGCTGCAGCGGCTGCTTCAGCTGTATGAACAATCTCTTGCTCATTATTGTCCATATCGACCTCATAAATTCAGAAATCCTAATTCAACAGTAATTCGATTTATTCAATGTATTGGATACAAATAGGACGGGTTATCATTGAGCTTCAATTCACCATGCAAGAAAATAATTGTCCTATCACCTAAAGGAGTTCACCTGGCTTAATTTCACCCAAATAATGTGAGTTTTTTGGAAGTCAATCGATAGTATTTATACTGGCTCGGGAAGTGGAGAGGGGAATATCTTAATACGTACAGCATGAATTGCTTTATATATTAGTTCAGTTTTTATGCCGTAAAAGAATGTCTGACACCAATATTTGCTTACCAGATAAATTATAGATCAGACAAAGTCTATAACATTGTCGTATGTATACAATGGAGGAGCTGGTTTGATTCTTGAACTTTTGGTGTCCTGGAGCTGTTAGGGACTTGTCCTATAATACCATAGTGAGCTTGCCTTTTGTCATGCTGTTTCATTTTTTTTATCAAAAAATAGATACCATCTTTTGAAATGTTTAACATACGCCAGAGTTAGAATAGTTGAGAAAATTTTAAGAAGGGTCTTACAAATAGAAGAACAATGACTAATTTTATGATAAATTATTTTAGTGGGTATGAAATTAATAGTTATCAATCAATATTCACCTGAAGATCAAGTGAAGTTTAGTTGATTGATTTACTTATTTTTGATCTACCATATAGAAGATGGAAATATAAGTTGCTAAGATTGGGTGGTTAAAATTGAAAAATATCTCAATTATTATGGACTAATAGAATATCTTGGAGACTTAAAGGGAAATGTCCTAAAATTACTATTAGAACTAAAATTACTATTAGAACCGATAATGCTATATCGATATACATGTTTGTGCTTGGAAATACTTGTAGTTCTCAAGTATTCCCTAACAATAGAGGCACAAACAGCAGGAAAAAATGCAAAATCTGAGGGAAATTTCAATAAAACAGTTATTTTATATCAAGGATAGATCTAATCGAGTGACGAAAACAAGATACACTTGATCCTCAATTCGAGAGAATGATCGTTCTCTCCCAATCTCTAGACAAAGCTAGAGCCCAACAAACCAAGGAACAAGACTCCGAAATTAGCCACCAAACAAAGCATAACCATAACCCTAAAAAACCATACTATTTAATACATTAATTTCCTAATTCAAACTCTTAATTCAAAATTTCTCTCTCATGCCTAGCCGCCCCCCTCTCTTTCTCTAATTGGCTCCTAGTGGGGCCCACTAGCTTGGGTGGAAAAATCAAAGGGGCGGCTTTTGTCCGCCTCCTGTAAACAAGAGGTGGCCTTTGAGCCGGCTGGGCCGGTTCAGGCTGAACCGGCCTAACAGTTTGGTAATAGAAAGTCATTGATAACTTGTGATGGAAATGAGAATGTAGAGGTGGATGTGTGAGAAAACGATCAATACATTGATAAATGAATATATTAAGGGACAGTAGAAATAGCGCCCGCTAAATGGTGGCTTTGGCATGTACAATGGAGAGCAAAAAAAGTACCAATAAGATGGATAGAAAAGATGAATTTAGAAGAAAGGAAAAGGGATTGACCAAAATCAAATGGTTGGAACTGGTATAAATTTTGCGTAAAATAAAGTTGAACTTATTATACAATACTCTACCTGAATGAATTAATGAAAAATAGGGGCTTGGATTAGGCTAGTGATGATTTATGATGATGATCTAAAACATGTTAGAGCATTCCTATTAGGTGCCATTGTCCAAAAAATGTTTGAGATATACATTAACAGCTTCTAGAAGTGTTTTATATCCTAGCGTAAATGTGAGAATCTTCAGCAAACACTTTGAAAATCTGAAGTAATTATCACAATATAGTTGTTATCCACTGTTCAATTCTATGTTTCTTTCTGATACTTTGTTGCAGTTACATTATGCATTGAACTGTGCAGTGAAACTTTGTTAGAAAATTTTTAAGTTCAATTTTTTGTAGGCAGAGGCGGCTGCAGCTGCTGGTGAAAGCAGTTTCAAATCTTTCATGATTGCTGTGCAACGTTGTGCTAGTAGCATAGCTATACTTCAGCAGGTAACCATTTGCATGTTACATTGTTTCTTTTTTAGTTATAAATTCGGCGCCAACAACTTTTTTTTTTTATAGTATTTTTCAAATAGTATTGCCCGTCTCTTGCTTCCTGTGGATGGTGCTCATGCGTCTTCCTGTGAAGAGATGGGGACAGCTATATCCAATGTTGAAGTTGCTGTGCGCAAGGGGCTCCTACAGTGTATTGACACTGTAATGGCTGAGGTGTGTACCTTGGGAACTCTTCCCGAAAAAAATTACATATCTACATGATATAGGCACTCGTCTTGTTCTTATATAAGAATAATATTAATTTAAACAATGATGAGCATCAGTACCTGAGCATCATCCAGCTGTAGTTGCCTTTTCCTTACTGTTTGGGCTTTGTGTTGTTTACTATTCTTTGGCATTCAACATATTAAGCGCAGAAGAACTGCACATCGTCTGATACTGATGCTATTGAAAGCTCTGTTGTTGAGTTCTTTGAAAACCGTTTTACATTGACTCCAAACGAGCTGGTTGGAATTAATTGGGGTATTAGGCCATCCCCGACAGAACGTGAAACAAGGGTTTGCTGTCCCCCACCAGTTCCACCCGAACTCAGAATTTCAGCTGCATTTTCGTGGCGTGAACAATGCAACGCCAATATTGACCTCCCCAAAATTCTTCTTTTTGATAAGACTAGAGAGGGAGATGAAGGTAAACTTGAATTATGGAGGTCAACGTTTGAGTCTTAAGGCCTTCGTTTGAGTAGTTCTACAACTGAATATATGGAGTGTAATTTTAGTAATAATAGATCTAGTGGGGGATTATGACTTTGGGCGATCAAATCATTAATAAGACTAGACATTTTAGATATCTTGGGTCTATTGTTCAGAATGATAGTGAAATAGATGGGAATATTCTTAGTAGAATTTGAGTTGGATGGATGGAGTGGAGGAATGCGTCGGGCTTGTTGTGTGATAGAAAAGTACCACTCAAACTTAATGGAAATTCTATAAGATGGTGATTAGACCTGCAATGCTTTGTGGCGTAGAATGTTGGTCATTAAAAGAGAAGCATAATATTAAGTTCAGAGTTGCAGAGATGAGGATGCTCTGGTGGATGAGTGGCTTTACTCTTAGAGACATGATACGAAATGAGCAAATACGTGAAAATGTTGGAGTAGCTCCAATGGCAGATAATATTAGAGAGAGTCGTCTTAGATGGTTTGGTCACATAAAACGGTGGCCTTCAGATGACCTGGTTAAGAGAGTAGATGTATTAGATTTAACCTATGTTAAGAAAGGTAGAGGTAGACCTAAAAAGACTTGGTTAGAAAATATTAGAAATGATATTAGATCTAAATGAGAATTTGTCTCTTAATTGGATACAATGAAGAAAAAGGATTCATGTAGCCGACCCCACATAGTGGGATAAAGGCTTGATGTTGTTGTGGTGTTAAGAAATGGAATTCGGTTGGAAATAAGTTATTATTTGATGTGACTGTTATTATATTTTCAAGTAAAAAAATAAGTTTTTCAGTTAGAGATGCCCTTTTACTGAATCTGCAGAATGAGGTTAATAACAATGTTTTGACTGCTATTCCGGATAAAGATGAGATAAAGATATTGATAGTATGCTAATCCTTTTGGTGGCTCGAGTGATTTGGGATGAAAGAAATATCTGAACTTTTAATGACAGTTCTAGAGTTGAAAAAGCCCATTAGTTTGATATCATCAACAAGGTATTTTTCTGGATCAAGGAAAAATCTTGTACCTAAAGTAGTAATAACAAAGATTTTGAAGGATTTGATGTTGGGAATACGAAAGAGCTTGGAAAATTGTGATGTGGTTGCTGATGTTAGGATGTTGTACATCAACAGAATTTTGTTGTTTGATTTTCTGTTTTCAGCTTTTCTGTTAATATCTAGTTTCTTGAGTTTTTCACATCTGTACCAGGTTTATTTTTTCCCGAGTTATCTCTAACACTTTAGTTATTAATTTGTATTAATCTTTTTGTTCTTCTCTAATAGGAAAGGTATTACTACCTAGCTTTTACATTAAAGAAAAAACTTCCTTGCTTCTTTGCTGTATGTCTTATCCCAACTCCTACGCAGGTGGAGAGGCTACTTTCCACAGAGCAAAAGACAATTGATTATCGTTCACCTGATGATGGAAATCTTCCTGATCATCGACCGACAAATGCATGCATGAGGTATGTTTATCTTATATGTTATTTGAAATGCTAATATTAGCCCTTTCATTTTCCTCTTTTTGGCTTCAGAGTTGTTGGCTACCTATCTCGAGCTTTAGAGGTTGCATTCTCTGCTTTAGAAGGTCTCAACAAACAATCTTTTCTGACTGAGCTCGTAAGTCCACAGTTCTTTGAAATTGTATCATTATACTGTTGCAATAGATCTTGAGATTGAAAGAACAGACTGATAGGAAACACTGCAGAAATCCATTCCCCCTTGGTTGAAATTGAATTTCAGCACCCCAAAAACAATCTCCAAGACAAATTTAAGGGAAATAAGTGAGAAAACTCTTTGCAATTGATGAAATAGAGAAGAAAAATAATAAGATACAATGGATCCTTAATTGGAGAGGGGGATCCGGCTCTCCAAAATCTCTAGATGCCGCTAAAGCCCAAATTAGAGAAGAACAACTCAATTTAGAAAAATCCTCGATACCCTAACCCCCTAACCCTTGGAGAACATCCTACTTAAATCATATAATCATAAAGGAAATTTCTAATTAGCCCCTCCTTTAAATTTTTCCTTCCAACTCTCATTAATTCCTTCTTAACTGCTTCCTTTTGAACCCCACACGGACGGCAGAATCACTGGGGAGGCAGAACTCCTCCGCCTTTATTATAGGTGAGCCAATCCCATATGGCCTGACTGGACCGGTCTAACACATACTCAATGTCCAGTGCTGCATTATCCTGTATTTTTGTAACTGCCAGCCACTTAGTTGAGTGCTATTGCCTTTGACTTCCAAAGAGGAGGTTTAAGGTTCAAATCTTTGCCAAAAAAACATCCTGCATTTTGACAGCTTTATTGCTAGATGTAACTAACATATGTTGGAATTTTGCCACAGCTGGTGGAATAGAGCTTTTAGGATTTGCCGTCTATCCATCTAGCAATATAAAAATTATGGTGATAACATTGAAAGGGTGCAATGCTTTCTAAATATGGATTGATACTTCAATAATGAAACAAATAAATACATTTATGTCTCAAGTCATTATTAGGCATTGCAATCATTTCCGGCATTCAATTATTCTGTCTTAGGAGGGTCTGAGATGTCTCAGCATTGAGGTTAGGTGCTATTGATTCACTGATAGAGCATAATCTCAACGTCAAGGCCATGCAGTCATCATTAGTATACTATAGACATTGCATGCACGCAATTGCGGTTTCATAGAACTTTTTTTAGTTGTTACAAGCATATACTCTGCATGATCCAGCTTTGACTGGGATACGAGTGATTTCCTGCCATCATTTCTTTCATCCGTTCTGTACAACATTCGTTTGAGAATTATTGGAAATACATCTTTTCTTTGGTGGTAATAGTTCGTAAGCTAGTTTGGTTTTAAATTTTTGAACTGAAGACGGAATGCTTTACTTCAGGGGGATCGCTTGCATAGAGGGTTGTTATTTCATTGGCAGAAGTTCACTTTCAACCCAAGGTAATATTTCATGCCTGTTATGCTATCCATGTTTTGCTCTTAAAGATCTACATTCCTGTTCAGTTAACGTACTTTTGAACTTTTTAATTTTGCTAGGTCTTAGACTTCATTTGGGACGACTTTCTTACTGCTTCTTAAAATATTTTGTACTAAAAAACTGCTTTAAGTAGTAAGAAAGTCATCTCAAACGAAGCCTTAGTCCTTGATCATTGTTGGTGCAGCATTGCTTTAAATTGCATTTTTTTTTCTAAATTACTTGAAATTTTATACAAATTCTATGAAACATGCTATGGATGACATTTTAGGGCATCTATGACGCTAACTGAATTCTGCTAGATTTATGCTCTTCGTTGCTAAACATGAATTTCGGGGAGAAAGAACAGCTATTTTTTTATTCTGGTGTAGATGCGATTTTATAATGCAGTGCCTTTCAAAACAAAAGGAAATAGATGCGATTTTATAATACAGTGCCTTTCAAAACAAAAGGAAAAATAATTATTTTTCTGTACTTCTCTCCATTATGGGGACCATTAGCTAGGAGATTTAGTATTAATTTTGTGCCTGTTTTGTTGTGAAATGTTTAGCTATTCTATAATAAATTACCTGCAGTGGTGGTTTGCGGCTGAAGAGAGACATAACAGAATATGGGGACTTCGTCAGGCGTTTCAATGCACCAAGCGTTGATGAAAAATTTGAACTGTTGGGCATGTATGCATCACAACCGACCTTTGCTCTAATTTATTTTATTATTATGATTTTCATCATTGTTGCAGTTAGTGCTGCTGTTGACAACTTCTAACAAACTTCTTACTTTTGCTCCAGCATGGCTAATGTGTTTATTGTTGCACCTGAAAGTCTTGCTTCCCTATTTGAAGGAACTCCAGGCATACAAAAAGATGGATTAAGGTACGACCTCACCACCTAAATTTGCTTTCCAAATGAAACGAATAGCTTAAGAAATCATCTCTTAATTTGCAGATTTGTTCAACTTAGAGATGATTACAGAACTGCCAAGATTGCTTCCAGAATCAGTGGTATTGTAGCAGAGTCATAATCAAGATCGAATTTTGTTAAATTATGGCCAGGCTTTGTCTGTTCCATGTTCCATAGCTCCAATGGAGTTCCTTATTAGTCACATATATATATTAATTCTCCTTGAGGAGTTCTAAGATGATTATTGTTTATTCTACAATGTTAGTTTATCTTTTAATACCTTAGGAACTTGTAGAACTGAATTAGCTTACAATAGATGCGCTATAGTTCCAGTAATTATAATCCTAATTGGCCATGTACTGTAAGAACTCCACGGGCCAAAAAGAAACCTTATATTGTTCACTTGATTCTTTATTTTTTGCACTAAGTTGCATTCTGTATTGGATTAGTTTTTGTGCTCTCAATTACTGGATCTCAATATGTTGAAAGCTTGCTGTTGATGATGATGAGGTCCAATTTATTGTAGCTGTGACAATTTGCTTGGTAGACATTGAAGAACATATGTGGTGCATTATTTAACTGTTGATGTAATTTTTTAATTAAAAAAATTATGTCAGAATTTTCTGATGCTTATTATGTGAAAAAAAAAGTTTAACTTTTAGATTTGCTATGAAATTAGTGTTACATATGATATTTAAGGGCTGCATTAATGTCAATATAAATCTAAAAGTTGTTTAGCACCACTAAGATTATTGTTACGTTTTGACTCTGGCAATTTTTTTTCCTTTTCAATCTAATCGTTTGTTGTGGCAATTTGCTTAGCGGAGCAAGGGGCTGTTTGGTATCGGATTTTTCGTGAGATTTAAGCAGGATTTAATGTAAATCAGACGCGAGCGAAAGGGGAGAAAAATCTTTACCTTCGCGAAGAGGAATACCCAAGACTTTGGATAGCGGCACGTGGGGCTTCGCCGGCATTGGACAAGTTGATAAGGTGAAGAAGTATGTTCTCATGTTTTTCTTCACTCCATTCGTGTACCTCCGCCATGAGTAGAGGAAGCAGCAAGAGAGCTTCTGTCGTGTGAAGCACGCACATCACGAAGAAATGGTGATGAGGAAAAGAGTGGAAGTCAAACCATAGGTTATAAATTAGGGATTTTTACATACCTAACACTTAAAACAACTCTATTTACCTATTAAACACCTAAACTTTTCTATTTACCTATATACCACCTGAAAACAATTATCTCATCAAAAATAACACTCCGTCTCTTCGCCATCAACTCCAAATAGTAAACAATACGAGTAAAGGTCTTATACAACTAATGTAAAGAAAATCATATATAAGAACTCATTTACAGTCCATTCATTCAGAAAATAGACTTGTGCATTTCATCAAACAGAAAATACATATATTGGCATTTCATCAAACAGCAAATGTGCATCTCTAACTTTACAAACACAAAATAGTTGAAGAAGCTTGATACGTTTACCCTAAAGGACTAATGGAGAAGATCACCATCAACATTAAAAAAGTAAATGATTATAAATCTATTAAATAAATCTGGACTGAAGAAGATTTGTTTTCGTTACAGGCCATAGGCGGAAAAAGCATACTTGACACAGGGGAAGATGAGTGAAGTAGGGATAAGGTCGAAGGGGTGGCGGCCGGAAGTTTCGAAGGCCCTCTTGTCAGTCAGCACCGGCAATGAGGACGAGGGTGGCGGTGACAGCGTCGGGACCGGCGGTGACAGCGTTGGGACCGTAATGGAGAAGATCACCTGTTAGGACTGGCATGGAGAAGATCACCTGTTCGCACTGGAAGTGTCGCCGCGAAACAGCCGTGACTAAGGCTCGGAGAGTGGCGAATGGCCGGAGCGAAGGGAAGACAGAGCGAAGACGACGAGCCGAACGTAGCAAACTTCTTGAAGACGGAGTTGTATACGGAGTGGTATAAATGATTTAAAATGACTAATTTAGGTGGTATATTAGTAAATAAATTAGTTTAGGTGTTAAATTTGTATTTTAAATAGTTTTAGGTGTTATGTATGTAAAAATCCCTATAAATTAATAATTAGTAGTCAAACTATCATTACACTAGTTTAATTAATATTGGTAATTTATTAGTTGGATAATTATCATTAAATTAGTTTAATATAATTAGAAGTTAAGACTATAATTAGTTATTAGTTATATAATTTTCATTAAATTAGATAATTAGTAATATAATTAGAAGTTAGCTAAATTAAAATTAAATATTTAATTGTTAATTATCAAATTATTTATTATAGTACTAATTATCTAATTATCAAGCAGCCTTGCAAATTAAATTCAAAACATTGAATTAAGTTGCCAAATAGTTTTCAAAGATTTATCAAGATTTAAATACCAAACAGTTTTCCTGATCTAACAATAAAAAAGGGATTTACACAAGCTGATATGTGTAGCTAAATTCCAAGAGAAAGTCAACAAGAATAGATTCGGATTTGATATTAGAAATTTGGGACAAGAAGAGTTGGGCAATTGGTATATCTAATTTTCCTTCATTTCCGCATTTTATTTTATGATCTTTTACGGGCGAAATCATACTCGCTAGTTCATTTTGCGATTGAGTGTTCATGCAATTCTTAGCTCTCCAAGTTCTTTGTCCTTTCAAAATGGTGGAAGTAGGGGCTGAGGGTGACTTTCATTTATGACTTTGTGGCTGTGATTTTGGACTTTATAGGACTAGTTAAACTAGCATGTGTTAAAGTTTGCATCCAAAACTAAAAAAATAAGAATGTTAAAAAATAGGTGGAACTATTGGTTGATCATTAACTTGTGTGAGATCGAAGAGATGGAATTTGTTGTGGCTTAGGTGAGAGAGAGCGATGATATACTGAGTGTTTCTTATGGACTTGAGAGACAACATTAGGTTAGATTTAGGATTTAGTGTAGTATGAAAAAAGTGAGAACTTGAACTTTTGTTATTCGTTGTATTGATAATGAGGATGAGGGGTCGGCCATAGAATAAAGGAGGAGAAATTATATTTCTATCACAATGCAAGTAGCTTTTATTAATTCAGCTACCTCCAACTTCCAATTGGCTTCAAAACACTAAATTTTAACCGAATGTTGGAAACAAATTAAAACAATAAGTTTAAAGTAAAATTAGACAAGTGTTGTCATAAGCACTTATGATATAGTGCATAATGTCATTGTATCTTCCAAACCTTTCAAATATTGTTCCATTAGATCAATAGGTATCTCATAATTATTGTAGTTGCCAAGTTAGAGACTTCTAAACTTTGAAGGTATTGACTCCTCCAGCACTTCATGTTTGAAAAAAATTTTCATCTTTCTCTCCCCATTTGATCTTATATAGTCTTAGTGGAGATGTTAGAGGCATTACAAAATAAGTATTAGTTGAAACATTACACTCTTTGTTGGATGATCATTTTATTTTTTTAGTAATACTAAGGTTTATTAGGGATGGTTTTCTTACTGGTTTTTAAAGTAGTTTTTAGCAAAACTTTTTTTAAAATATTTTAGTTTAATTTTATTTTTGTATTAAAAAATTACTTTAAAAAGTAGTTAAAAGCTGTTCCAAATGAAGTCAAAGTAGAAATAATCAAATATTTTCTACCGAACAACAAACTTATAATCAATGTGCAAACAATTAGCAAATTTAAATGAATTATAATAAAAAAATTCATTTGTAAGAGCTACTTCAATATTAGCATAAAAATATCACACAAAAAGTTTATAATCTGATTCATATATTATTTGGAGCTTTCAAAGAACCATACTTAGCTCATCCTTTCAAATGTCTCGGCAGACATACATTCTTCATAATGAGATATCTTATATGAAATGAACTATTATTCTAATACAATTAGCCTTCAACTATTCTCAATAGTTTATATATATTCATATTTAAATTGGACCTTTTATATTTAAGTTGTAAATGTATTAAATTTAGATACGTCATTATAAAATTATCTTGGTCGGGCTTGAATCTCGAGGCAAAAATCAATTCGGAAATTTCAAAAATTAAATCCAGGATCACCTGAACTCCGATTTCAGCGAGCTTATAGTCGAACTGAGCGTCTCGAAAATACGAACCCAATGACACCAAATTCAACTCAATCCGAGCCCAAATGAGCCCAAATCAAGTACACATAGTGCTGTTGGAAAGCTCGTACCAAAATTTGAGTTACCAAACGGTCTTCGATTTTAACGAGGTTATAGTCGAATCGAACGGCTCGACGAGACAAATTCAACGAGCCCAAGATCGCCGAATTTCAAAGTCACTAAGACCTTCAAATGCCTGATAAACGGTCCACGATCGAAGGATTCAATATCGGATGTTCATCCTCCATATTTGCCCATGATCTCTCATCTATTTACGGGCCATGCCACTCCAGAAAATCTATAAATAGACCTCTCATTTCTCATGAGAGGAGGGGGAAGCAAGAGGAAGAAGGGAAGAAGGAGAAGAGAAGAGAGAAGATTAGGAGGGAAGAAACTCTTCCTCGACCACCGCCGGAGTTCCGCCTGAACTTCAAATGACGCCGAAATTCTGCCTGACTTCCACGGGACGCCAGAATTTTGCCCGACTTCCACGAGATACTAAAATTCTGCCCAATTAAGGACAGAGATCCCTCCTGACGCCGAAACTCCGCCCAAGTGATGTCGGAGTTCTCCTCGGCCACCAACAAACGTCAGACTCCTACCCGACGCCGGACATTCACTCTTCGCCAAGTTTCTACCCGTCGACGGACTTCTACCGGTTATCGGAATATCGCTGGACATCTATCCAAAGATGAATTTCTTTCCATTTTTGGACTTCTACTTGACGCCGTCCTTCTAATCTTCGTCGTCGGACAACAATCCTTCTGGCCTCCATCGCCAGCCGACTGCGATCCTCCTGACTTATGTCGCCCGCAGACTACGGTCTTTCCGACCTCCGTCACCCTCCGACTACGGTCCTTCTGACTTATGTCGCCCACAAACTACAGTCCTTTCGACCTCCGTCGCCAACTGACTACGGTCCTTCTAACTTATGTCGCCCACCGACTACAGTCCTTCCGACCTCCTTCGCTAACCGACTACGGTCCTCCTGACTTACGTCGCCCACTGACTACAACCCTTCCGACCCCTGTCACCAGCCGACTATGATCCTTCTGACTTACGTCTTTCGCAGACTACAGTCTTTCCGACCTCTGTCACCAGACTATGGTCCTCCCGACCAAACGAACACGTCAATAGTGACTCTTTGATATATATTTTTTCTTAAATTTATTTTCCTTTTGATTATCTCATTTTAGATGGTCTATGGATTCTGTATGCCTCAAACAAGAGAAATAGCCACTGTGGGCGAGATGTCAGAGCAAGACTCAACAACATTGGAGTGAGGCAATAACGACTCTTTCTTCGTTCGAATGGCCACTGTGTTAGTGCAAGTTTTTTATTTCTTATTAAGATTTGGAGTGTACAAGTAGATATTCAAATGGATTTGTTTTTTTTTTTTTTTTACTTTATATATTTAATGTGTCTGCGGAAATTTAAGCCAAGTGCAACCAAAGCGTATGTAAAACGCAAGTAAAGTACAGTAAAAGCGCAATAAAAAGTGCAACAAAAGAATAGTTAAAGCGCAACTAAAATGCAACGAAAGCGCATGTAAAGCACAGAAAAAAATGCAACCAAAGCATAGTCCACATATCATATTTTAAGTAGATGTCCGGACGTATCTCTACGTCCAGACTCTGCACCTAATAATTTCTCGTTGGGAGGTGGCAGTGAGCGGAAACAATGATGATGAATATATGATGTATTTGAAAGAGAAGACTTTCAAATAAACTAAAAAATAAATTTAATATGTACTAATATTTATAATATAATTTTTCTTTAAATTAAGCACTAATATTTTTAAAATCTTTATATTTTAAATACTCTACACTCCTCTTTCCCATATGCGGTTCGCGCTATTTGCACCGAAAAGGCGAAAACCAAACCAAGAAGGAAGGGACCTAACCCAGAGTCCGAAAAGACTCGCAAAACCCAAGTAAAACCCTAGCGTACGCAGGGAGAAGGGGAGCGTTGGCGCCGTATCTCTCTACGTCGTGTGCCGATGGTGCTCTACCTCCTCTTCGAATCGGCCTCCGGGTACTCTCTCTTCCTCGCTCATGGCCTCGACGAGATCGGCCTGAGCGTGGATGCCATCCGCGAATCGGTTCTCGACCTTAGTCGATTCGGCAAGGTCGTCAAGCTTGTAGCTTTCAATCCCTTCTCCTCCGCACTCGATGCTCTGAACCAGTGCAACGCCGTTTCCGAAGGTTTTGCTCTTTTAGCTCTAGCCTTAACCGTTGCTAATGTTTTCATGTTGGAGGTTACGTGATTCATGGTTTGATGATGCAGGTATAATGACGGATGAGTTGAGGAATTTCTTAGAGCTCAACCTTCCTAAGGGCAAGGAAGCGAAGAAGTCCAACTTCAGCCTTGGAGTCGCCGAGCCAAAGGTCGGGTCGCAGATCTTGGAGGTGACGAAGATCCCTTGCCAGAGCAACGATTTCGTCCTAGAGCTTCTTCGTGGTGTCCGGCTGCACTTTGATAGGTTAATCAAGGATTTAAAGGTTGGTTCTTATGGGGGCTCGGCGTTTGTGTTGATTTCTATTTGAAGTTTGTTTAATTTCTGCTTAAAGTTCCTCATTTGTGTTATTTTGTAGCCAAATGACCTGGAAAAAGCTCAACTTGGTTTGGGCCACAGTTATAGCAGGGCGAAGGTTAAGTTCAATGTCAACAGGGTGGATAACATGGTTATTCAGGCAATTTTTCTCCTTGATACCCTTGACAAAGATATCAACACTTTCTCAATGAGAGTGAGGTTTGTTAGACTTTGATGGTGCAGTGCTTTGAAATCTTATTGTTTTAGTCCTTTTGTGTTTTGTAAATGTCTAATTGTTTTGTTTAGGGAGTGGTATTCGTGGCATTTTCCTGAACTTGTTAAAATTGTCAATGACAACTATCTATATGCCAAAATTTCAAAGTTTGTGGAAGACAAATCAAATTTGTCTGAGGATCATATTCCACAGTTGGCTGATATTGTTGGTGATGAGGAGAAGGCGAAGGAAATTGTG
Source organism: Dendrobium catenatum (assembly GCF_001605985.2). NCBI lineage: Eukaryota > Viridiplantae > Streptophyta > Magnoliopsida > Asparagales > Orchidaceae > Dendrobium > Dendrobium catenatum. Next base: position 2,139,673 of record NW_021318775.1, read on the forward strand.
GAAGCTGCTAAAGCATCCATGGGTGAAAACTTTAAAAACCCTCTTATTTTGTTTAGGACATCCGAGTTATTCTGCTCACTTTTATGTATTCACAGGGCAGGACCTGTCTCCAATTGATTTGATAAATGTCCAGCAGTTTGCACAGAGGGTTATGGATTTGTCTGAATATAGGAAGAAGTTATATGAGTATCTAGTTACAAAGATGAATGACATTGCACCGAATTTGACTTCTTTAATTGGTGAAGTTGTGGGAGCACGACTTATTTCTCATGCTGGAAGTCTCTCAAATCTAGCTAAGTGCCCATCTTCGACCCTTCAGATACTTGGGGCTGAGAAGGCGCTATTCAGGTTGCTATTTGAAATTTTCCATCTCTCTCTTATAGTTTTTTCAATTGAACAAAAGTTAAAAAATGTTTATTTAAGCTTCTTTATTAAAAAAAATAAATTGTCAAGGGTTGTCTTTCATGTTTCAGTTATGAAATTTGATCTGTTGGACTTGATTATTTAGATGTAGTCATGTTCCTTGATAAGTTTGTTCCTATTGTTGTAGTATATATGCATTTTGTGAAGGATATTGACCATAAAGAGTAAATGCTACCTCTAATGCTTTTTAGATTTCCTATCATTTTTGTATTACTTATCATCACTAATCTATTTCACTATTTTTTGGTCTTCTAGAGCGTTAAAAACTAAAGGAAATACTCCAAAGTATGGGTTAATCTTTCATTCTTCTTTTATTGGGCGCGCTTCTGCTCGTAACAAAGGACGATTAGCTCGTTACCTTGCAAACAAGTGTTCAATTGCATCTCGTATTGATTGTTTTTCAGGCAAGCAAATCCTCATTGAAATTATTTTTCTTTAAATGCTTATATATTTAAGTTGCATTTCCCATATTTGACACATTCCTAAATTTTTTTCAGATATGAATTCCACCATTTTTGGGGAAAAGCTACGGGAGCAGGTTGAAGAGAGATTGGACTTCTATGATAAGGGAGTTGCACCACGCAAGAATGTTGATGTCATGAAAGCTGCCATTGAGTCTGCATTACAAAAGATTGAGGAACAAGGTTCGTGTTTGTCAGTTAATAAAATTTCTTACAATTAAATTTATTTATTTTAGACGTCAAAGTGCAACTGCCTTTATTTGCAATTACTATTGTTTGTAACATCTTGTTAGTGTAATACTAATTTGATTTCCAATATGATAAAGAGGTGAGATTGAGCTAATTTAACATTGAATCTATATTTACTCAGTCAAATTATAGATTGCTCGATATTGGCTCATGGATCATATGCATTTGGTTTTGATCTAGCTATGATTGATTTCGTTTTATTATGAGTTTGCTCGAGTGAATTGAGTTTCATTTGACTATTTGAGCCAATTGGAAATACAAATTAGTAGTTATTTATAGAGAGTTAGTGACCCCGTCAATAAATATTACAATATGGATGTTCTACACGTTGGTACATGTCATATTTAAAAAATTCCATTAATGAACCTTCAATTTAAATATCAACTATTAGCATGTTAGCACAAACATTTTGGGGTATCTCACCAAACTCTAGTTGTAGAAACATGAAGGCAGAAGCGGAAAGCCAAAAGCCCCATTCTTCTATTTTATAGCTCGGATCAGTTTTGTTCGATTATGTGATGGATTGAGTGAATTTAGAGTTTCATTCGACTATTTGAGCCAATTGAAAAAGCAAAATAATAGTCATTCTTAGAGGGGCAATGACTCAATAAGGAAAGAGAAAAAACATATATAATGTAAACACTGGTATGCTTATAGTTATCTTCAATCTAAACATTGTAGGGAAACACCTAACTATCTATCAGTTTGTTTACTTTGTTGTAAATATCCACAATGGTCCCTAATTAAGGTGTGTTCATTTCTCTCAGACATTTTAGGTGTTCAATTTACTCCTTTAATTTGGTCCTACCATTGACTTTGACATTTCTTTGGATATAAATTGGAGGGGGGAATTTTCCATGAATGTATTTTGAACTTTGTAGGGTCAATCTCACTACTTTATGCTCGCTTAAATTAATGATATTTACTCTCAAAAGTTTAAAAATGCCTTTGTAGACAATCTCTCCACCAATTTATCTTTCTAATAAGTGAAGAAGTTGTCCATAGGGACCAAATTGGGTCGACATTGGTAAGTTGGACTAAATTGAATGCCATTAAAAGTTTGGGATTACAGTTGGGAACACCTAATAATTCTGGGGATTATTTTGATCATTTAATTTGCTAGTATGTTAGCACAAGCGTTTCAGGTAATCTCACCAAACTCCAATTACAGAAACAAAAAAGCCAGAAGCATAAAGCCAAATATCCTATTCTTCCCTCTTCTTTTGTTGTCTTCCAAGAAATCAACGTTCATTGAAGATGCGAGTGTGAAGGAGAGTAAATTAAATGGGAGAAGGTATGAAAGAAGCCGAGCAGTGAAAAGCTAAAGGACCTTCTCCTCCTAGGATGTGAGAATAATCTTACCAAGTTTTGATAAAAAACTAGCAAGCCAACGGGCCAATAATGAAGAAGGAATGGCCAATGAGGAAGTTGATTTGATTTAGTCTTAGCTGGTTAGTGATGAGAAATTGTGGAATAATGGGAGGGAGATCGTTGTGCTGCTTTTATAGGACTAGCGTTCAGTTATAAACTAAGTCATACATTTAAAGTAAAAAATGAACGAATGGTTACTATCAACCCATGATACAGAAGAACTGGAAAACACCATCAATGAACATTCAATCTCAATATTGTAAACCTAGCTATTAGTATGTAGCACAAACAAGAAACAAAAAACCAAAAAGCAGAAAACAAAAATCCCTATTATTTCCCTCTTCTTTTATCCTCTTCCAGAAATCAAGGTTTTCAGAAGATATGACCTGAAAGGAGACGAAGATAGATAGGAGAAGGTGTAAACGAAGAAGCTTAGAGCTGAGAACGTTAGAGAATGGTCTTGTGCATTTGTGATGCCATGCAACATATCAAAGAAGGAAGAATAATAGAGACGAGGGAATGATGAAGGAGAGGAAGGGAAGCTGGTTAGCGATGGGAAATTGGTGTTTTTGGGTTATAATCCAGGCCGTACATTTAAGTAAAATTACTCTCTCACTGCTGGATATTGATATATTCTTTTTAAATATTATATATATATATATATAGTGGCACTTTCTTTTTTGTTTTTTGTTTTCATGTAAATCACCTTTTAAGTTGTCCTTCAAAATAGGTGGTGAAAAGAAAGACACAGAGGAGCCTTTTGCAAAGAAAAGAAAGAAGAATAAATCCAAAGGTGAGGTCCAGGAAGTGGAGCCAATGGAAGAGGATAAGCCTTCTAATGTGGTAAATGTATATGCATCTGCTGATCTAGGAATTGATCAAAAGAAGAAGAAAAAGAAGCACAAGGATGTGGATTTGGTGGAAGTTACCGTTAAAGAGGCAGTGAATGGGACAATTAGCCATGATACTGACCAAAACAAAACTGCTAAGAAGAAAAAGAAAAATCGGGAAGAGGTAAATGCTGGTGATATGGAAATGGCCACTGAAGGTAAGAAGAAAAAGAAGAAAAAGGGAAGAGCTGAACCTGATGAATGACTCTTTTCTGGAGAAGCTTGAAATTCATTACCTTTGAGAACCTCTGAACACCACAGCTGTTTGTTTTTGTTCTTCTTTGAAATTAATTCCAGTTTATTGTTGTATTATTTCCGCAGAAATCTTAGCTAATTGTGCCTCTCAAGTACTACAAATTTTTTGCTTCAATTGAAATCTAAGATGAAATTTTGTTTTGCATTTACCACCTTTCTGTGTTTCAGCATAGCTATAATGGAGTTTTCTTTCATCCATGATTCCATCCAGGATGGTATGCTTTATCGTGTCATTTCAGGTTAACTTAGCATGTCCAGAGAAATAACATTCGTTGCATTTGGTGGCATTTGCTTGCTATGTTTTTATAGAGTGAATAGGAAGCTGCAGTTACAATTCTCAAATCGTGGTTGTGAATCATGATGAAACAACTTGGAGTCCTGAACAATTAAAGGTTTCTTTCAGATATTTGAATATTCTATCTGTATAGGTTATATCTTTCTATTTGTAGAGGATATGTCCTATTTTCATGGAAAATATTTCGGATGGTAATGAAACTATTTTAGTAAAATTTAACTGTCGCAATTTCCGAGCAATGATAACTGCTGCATTGTCATCATCTTATATTGTTATGTCGTTGCATGTTAAGTGTTTTTTATGGACTTTGGGTGCTACAACAATATCAAGCCTTTGTCCCACTAAGTAGGGTCGACTGCATGAATTCTCTTTCTTCATTGTGTCATGTTAAAAGTCAAATTCTCGTTTAATTCTAATAAGAAAGATCATTTCTAATATTTTTGAACCAAGTCTTTTTAGGTCTATATCTATCTTTCGTAACATAACTTAAATCTATTACATCTATTTTTCTCAACGAGTAGTCGGAAGGCCACCATTTTATGTGACCAAACCATCTAAGGCGACTCTCTCTAATCTTATCTTCCATTAGAGCTATTCCAACCTTTTCACGTATATGCTCATTTCAAATCCTATATCTAAGGATAAAGCCACTCATCCACATGAGCATCCTCATCTCTGCAACACTTAACTTAGTATTATGCTTCTTTTTAATGGCCAATATTTGACACCATAAATCTTTGCAGATCTCACCACCATCTTATAAATTTTTTCCTTAAGTTTGAGGAAGATTTTTTTGTCATACAACAAGCCCGATGAATTTCTCCATTTCAATCATCTAACTTGAATTTTACTGATCATATTTTCATTTATTTCACCATCATTCCGAACAATAGATCAAAGATACCTAAAACGTGTACTCTTATTAATAACTTGATCGTCCAAAGTCACAATATCTTCTTTAGGTCTATCATTACTAAAATTATACTTCATATATTCAGTTTTAGATCTACTCAAGCGAAAACCTTTAGACTCTAAAGTTGACCTCCATAATTCAAGTTTACCTTCAACTCCCTCTCTAGTCTTATCAACAAGAAGAATATCATCATAAAAAAAACATACACTAAGATGCATCCTCTTGCAAATATCTAGTGAGAACATTCATGAGTAAAGCAAAAAGATATGGGCTTAAGGTTGATCCTTGATGTAATCCAATTGAAATAGGAAAATACTTATCAAACCATATTGTGTTTGAACACAAGTAATAGCTCATGCATATATATCTTTAATGATTTGAATATAAATATTATTAACTCATTTCTTTTCAAGAATGCTCCATAACACTTCCTTGGAACTTTATCATATGTTATCTCTAAATTAATAAATATCATAAGTAGATCCTCATTATTCTTTTTATATTTTTACATCAAATCTCTCAATAAATGTATGGCTTCCATAGTAGACCTACCTGGCATGAATCCAAATTGATTTTGAGAAACATAAGTATCACGCAGCAACCTACGCTCCATAACTCATTCTCATAGTTTTAAAGATTGACAAATTAACTTAATTCATCTATAATTCACACAATCTTGTGCATCACCTTTATTCTTAAATATAGGAATTAACACTTATTCTTCACTCATCTGGCATCTTTTTAGTCTTCCAGACAATATTAAAAAGTTTAATAAGCAAAGAAATTCCTTCTTCTCATAAGCATTTTTACACCTCTATTTGAATATCATTAGATCCAATAGCTTTTTCACACTTCATTCTCTTTAAAGTCTCTCTAACTTCGATTTTACTACTACTCCGATAAAAACAAAATTTTTTATTTTCATTTAGTATGCTATGGTCACTAAAGTCAATCGTATTTTCACATTCTTTATTAAAAAGTTTATCAAAATATCTCATCCACCAAAAAATTTAATTGTCGTAATTTCTGAGCAATCACATTAAAAATTCGAGCTTCTTTTGGATTTCCTTATTGCATTATCATATAGTTGTCACATTTGGGTTCTTTATAGACTTTAGATACTAATGGAACTATTATGATAAAATTCAACTGTCGCAATTTCCAAGCAATCATTCGAAAATTTTGAGTTCGGTTTGGATTTCCTTCTTGATCAATAATAACTACTGCATTGTGATCATATTATATTATCACATAGTTGTCATGTTTTGGTTTTTCTACACGTTCGTCTAATTATAGTTCCAATTATTTATGATTTTTCTAGACTTGTTGGGCACCACTTAGTAGGCTGATAGCAGTAAAAGATATATAGGTTTCAATATAGGTTTCAGTGGTGAAATAAGCAAGGTCGAGTCAGCCTATTTTCTATATTTAACATGGGAGCCTCTTGGAGAGATTATTACGTGTGATATCTGGAGACAGAAAATCATTCGATTTTGTGACTGTAAATAGTAAACACACAGTAAAAATGCATTGTTAAACAATAAAAGCATAATGATGAACAATAATTGTGCTTTTAATGCTCAAAGTCACAAAATTGAACAATTATCTGTATCCGGACTCCGCGTGTAATAATCTCTCTGCACTGAGAATATGACTAGTTATTATTACAAGGTGTAAGCATGAGATTTGAAATTTTTACTAGTGGGTATTAATTGATAATTTCAAAAAAGTATTTCTTGTTTTTTCCTTTGAGCTTTAGATTGAAATTGATAGTTAAATATCATTTAATAAAAATTTTTAATATAAATGTAATTAAATAATCATTTATTCAAGAATCTCTCAAATATATAGAATTCCCTTGTAATTGTTGTTGCAGCAATTAGTAATATAAAAAAAACTTTATGATTAAAAATGCTAAAGAATAAATATTATTCTTCATGGTATCTTCTAATTTTTGTGCAAGTTTTTCAATTCTCTTTAAATTTCATGTCAATGATAAAATTTTCAAGTTGATTGTTTGTCGCAAATATTTTAGAAAGTTTCATCGACTTTTAGAACCTTCATATTCTTCATATTTATCATGAATATGAAATAATAAACCTTGGTACAAATTCAAGCATACCCAATTAATTATAATATATGCATTATTCTTGATTTATCAGCTAGGGCTTTATTGTCCTAATTCGTTATTTGGTTAAGGCTACGTAATTAGTACATCTTCAACCGAACGTGATTCGTCCGTTTGCAGCTCCGGCGAATGTCAACTTGAAAGGCAAATGAAAACATAATTTTGCATTTTATTTCAGCAGTGTACAATGCGAAGCTAATATTGACGTCGCACTATTCAGAAACCCAATTTTGATGCTCGTCTTTTGTCTCCTTTGTTCTGAACAAGTCGAGCGACTTCCTCCACTTGCTCAGTTCCGTCCGAACCATATTTCAGCATTATTGCATACTAAAAGTTTACAATAATAAAGTAAGAGAGTTTTGAGTCTAAGATCCAACATAAAATTTAATATTTCTCTTAAAAAACATGGACATGTTATTTAGTTGTTGGCCTGAAGATCAGCCAATATATTAAAGTTCGAAGAGGATTGCAGTTAATGTTAGCACATAATTGACTACTACAGAATAATAACAACGAACATAAGCTTGATCTAATCTATCTGTTGTTGTATCTAGCTGCAAGCTACATATTTTCATTGCAGCTGTTTGCTCTTCCCAAAAGCATCATTAAGCTTTCAAGTATGAGATATCAATATCAGAATTTCGGTTCAACATACTTCCCTGTGAAAAATGCATAATATAATATAGATCAATTACGGACCTCCTGTAATTAAGTTTGAAGCACAAAAGATAATTAAAACTAAAGTCAATGAGAAAATGATACCTCATACAAATCCAATAAGGCCAAAGTCTCTGCAATTGAGAGTTCAAAGCAACATCTGGTAACATAATAATTGTTGCGTCTTGGAGTGTTCGCGGCAGTTGAGATATATAAAGTTTAACGCCCCTAGTTTTGTACGAAGTCCAACAAACAAACAGTAAATAGTCGAGGGTGAGCATTCATAAGAGACACTAGAGTTTTTACATGGAAATTCTAGAAAATGGGAAAAACCATGGGGCCTTGCTCAGTTTAAATGAATCCACTAATGTTTACAGTCGATTAAAAATGAGGCTTTTTCTTGGGGGGGAAAGCCTTGGCTTTAATGTAGCCAATATACATTTATATAGAGTGTATTGCATGGTGGGAGTTGGAGGAATCAGTGCTAACATGTTCGTTTGGTCGGCAGGACCATAGTCGACGAGCGATGTAAGTTGGAGGACCATAGTCGGGCGACGGTGACCAGAAAGATCATAATCGGGCAACTGAGGTCAGAAAGATCATAGACGGACGACGGTGGTCAGAAGGACCGTAGTTGGCTAGCAATGAAGGTCAGAAAGACCATAATCAGGTGACATTGGTTGGAAGGACCGTAGTCGTGCGACAGAGGTAGAAAAGTCCATAGTCTGTGGGCAACGAATGCCAGAAAGATTATAGTCAGGTGATGGTGGTCTGAAGGATCATAGTCAGTGGGCGACGAAGGTCAGAAAGACCGTTATCGAACGATGGGGTTCGGAAGGACCGTAGTTGGATAACAGTGGTCAGATATAATCGTAGTTGGCGGGTAACGGAGGTCAGAAATATCGTAGTCGGCGAGCAATAGAGATCTGATTGGACCATAGTCGAGAGACGACAGTAGTCTGAAAGACCGTAGTTAGTGGGCTTCAGATGTTAGAAAGACCGAAGTTAAGCGACGATGGTCGGAAGGACCGTAGTTGAATGATGGTGGTCAGAATGGACCATAATTGGCAGATGACGGAGGTCGGATTGGACTGTAGCCAGGTGACAGTGGTCGGAAGGACCATAGTTGGCCGGCAACAAAAGTCAGAAAGATCGTAGTAGGGTGACGGCCACTATAAATTTGTTGAAATCGGAGTTTAAATGATCAAAGATTAAATTTCAGAAGTTTCCAACTCAAATTTGCCTTCAGAGCGCGCATGATCAAGATTAATTTTTGATTATATCTCAATAATGAGGTAAAATTGGCATGAATGCATGCTCTTCAAGGAGCTTGCAGATCTTTCTGGGACGAATCCTCACTTGTGCAGGAAACATAGACTCCCCTTTGCACTTGAAATCTTTCCAGGTTGTTGGATCTATGTTAGAACCCCCAAAACTTGCAGCTTCGAAAATTCCATGAAGCCGACGAGTTCTGTAGTTGTAAAGGAAAAGAGGTAATCCTGTAGTAATTGCTCGGACAGAGTCACAGAATCTTCGAGGCAAAAAAAATATCTGAAATTATTTACTATTTTTTTTAGAGAGACATTTATTTCTTATCACATTATAATAAGTGCTTATACTTAATGTTAAAAATGAAAGAAAGTAAATAGTTTAGGGTATATTTAAATTATAAAATTTTTTATTTAAATATTTTAGATTTTCTATATTCGTTAACTTAATTATTTCGAAAGATAATACAAAATAACTTTAGAGGAAGTGTAATTTGATTAAAATCTAATTGTAACTTACTAAATTTTTAAATTTTAGAATATATTTCAAAAAATTAAGTGAGGTTAATAGTGAATTATCTAATAAATACTTAATTTTACTTTTTGTTGCAATTTATCGACAACCAATATATGTCGGTGAAAATAGAAACAAAATGAAACTTTCTCTTAAATTAACTAAAATAGAGCTTAACTTGTATTCAATGAATACTTTGTTGCTCTTTTCTACACTAAAGAAACTAAGGCATTGTTTCGTTTGGGCAGTTTTCTTAATGCTTTATAAAGTAATTTTCTAGCACAAAAATTTTAATTGAAAAATTTTTGTACTAAAAAATTGCTTTAGAAAACAGTAAAAAGTCACCCGCTTTGTTTGGGACAGTTTTCTTTCTGTTTTCTAAATCCGTTACAAAAATTTCTGTACTAAAAATTGCTCTAAAAAGCTATTTAAAATGAAATCTTACTGCTTCTTAAAGCAGCATTGATCTGCAGCAACAACTCCTCAGTGTAGAGCAACAAGATCAAATACAATATTTTACGGCGAGGCGAAATAAAATGAATATTTCTCCTAAAAACGCAAAGGGCAATTGCATTTTTCCTAAAAACACTTTTATGCTTTGCGTTTTTGGCAAAACGAGCTACACATTTACGTTTTTTACCCCTTTTAAATTTTAATTATATGTATCCCTTCTCTTAATTTATACCTAAAGCCTAATCCTTTTACAAATTTGCCCATTTTGTATTGTTTTGAGTGCACTTAATAAAATGATTGTCTCACTTTTGCTTATCATGGGAGGAATATTTCCTTAGGTTATTTTTAATTATGCACCAACATTTGACTCCTAGCCTTCTGGAATGCCACATTCAATTTTGACGATAACTTTGTGGTATAGACATTTAAAAATTAAATAAATAATGTTAAATTCCTGCTCCGAGCTCTAAGTAGTCTGATTGATCTCATAATTTTTAGATTTATTTATGAATAAAATACATACCAAGATAACTAATGTTATGATAATTTCAAAATAGATATACGAATTTTGAGCAGCATTCTTACTACTTATTAATCAGCACATTCGGACACAGATTTGTATGTGGGTCAGGTGCTTAAGGTGTTTGCGGGTCCTGTTTCTGGTTATTCTGCTTTTGTGGCTGAGTTAAAAGGGCTCAGCTATGGTATCAATATATGCATTAAGTTGGGTTATAACAGAGTTTGGATTGAGGTTGATGTTATGCTCCTTTTACATTATATTAACAGTAATAAGTTGTTTAATGCTGAGAATTTTTATTTGATTAGGCAGCTGAAGCAGGACCTTTCTTATATTGATTTTAAGCTTACTCATATTTTTCTTGAGGGGAACGGTTGTGCTGATGCTCTGGCTAAATTAGGTTGCAATTTGCTGGATTTTCGTGAGTTTAATGACTATGATATTCCTATGGTTGTTAAAGGATTGGCTAGATTGGACCGTGCTAGGTTACCTTATATCAGGCATCATTAGCTGGTGTTGTGGTGGTGGTTGTCATCTTTTGCTGTTATTTGTTTCTTTTTGCTGGGCTGTGCTTGCGGGTCTCGTGGAGGCTGGGAGTCTATTTGTCTGCAGGCGGTGGTATAGCTGTTGGGACGGGGTTATGCAGGTTTGTGTTGATATTGTTTGCTCCAGGTGGTCTGTGGTTTTTTTGAGCAGCTGTTATTTTTGGGGTGTTAGCAGGGTTAGGGTCATCTGGTTGTTTTAATGTGTTGATGATCATTATGTCAGTCTAATGAATGGGCACAGTAAGATGGTTGTGATCTACGCTAGCAGGTTTTTTAAGTTTTTAATTATTTCTGTTAATGATAAGAAACATGGGTATTTTAACAACAATGTGTGGTTTTGGAGTTTATTTGTTTTGCAGGACTGTAGCTCGAAGGATATCTATGCTGCTGTTGCTGTGGAAAAAATATTGAGATGTCGAAGACTAAAATTTTACCGAGTTTTGCTTTTAAGTTTTGTAGGAATTGTGCTCTGATTGTTAATTTTGGTCAATTCATTTTTTTGGGTGCTGAACTCTCTCAGCCCTAGCATGTTATTAGGTAATTTTGTAACTATTAGATTTAGGGACCACCGGCTTGTAAGTTTTTATTTTTCCTTTTATTTTGTAGCTCTTATGAGCAGTAGTAAGCTGGAGGTCCCTATTAAGGATTTTGTAATCTCAATTTTGTTATTAACGCGTAGGCCCCTCCGTGATTTTTGACCAAAAAAAAAATATTGTAAATGGGTGGATCATAATCACACGATAAAGGTTGAGAAACTTTATTAAGGTGTCCTTATAAAACTAAATAATGAACTTGTTGTTTAATCTCATCTAGTTCACCATTGCAAGATAAAATAGAACTTAATAAATATTTTTTCTAAGTATTTTACTCAACATTTAGAACACAAACTTAACTGCTCTCCATATTACCATTGTTCAAGCACTCGATGCATTGTTAGAAAATAAGACAACTCATCCTAATATGTTGGTTGGGAGCTTAGGCTGTCAACTAAGAGGTCTTAAGTTCGAGTATTGTGTAATGCAATGTGTGTGTAAGTCCATCTTAATTGACCTAAATGTCCAAAAAAAAATATTAGAAAATAAAGTGCTATTTTAAATACAATAAAAATAGAGTACCCGCATAATAATGAAAAGAATACAGTAGAGGCAGATTAGGCACCCGAACATGAAAGTTTATTAATAAAATAGACAGATTACACGAAATTCTCTGATTTTTTAGTTAATAGCCAATTAATTTAAGATTACTAATTATTTAGGCCATTTAGATTAGTTTAAATATGAGACTGAATTTACCGTCTAATTAAATATGAAATATTCTATTTAAAAATCTCATGCTTTCTTGTCCTAATTAGTCTGATTTAACTAAACTTTAAAGATTGTGTACGATTTAAAATTAATTAATCCGAATATAATTACCTGAACTAAAACTGTTTTAATTAAAAACTAAATAAGTACTAATGACCCAACCCCAAATGAGTCGGCGTTCTGCTTGTGAAGGTTGTTGACCGTTACGAAATAGGCGGAAAAAATAAAAATTCGAAAAGATTCGGAATATACAAAATCTTAAAAAAGGAAACCCGATCCTCTATATAATGAACTGTTGATCCGTCATTAATTAGTGAAGAAGAGTCTGGTTGTTTACTAATTCCTTCTGAAATCCTTCTTCTGCTTCAGCGTCTGCAAAAGATCGAGAAATCTCTGCTTATTCTTCTCAAGAGCACTATAATCGCTTCTGGTAAGCAATCGGATCTCCTTCTAGCATTGGACATTGGGGTTTTGAATCTGATTCCGACTTCAACTGAAGCATTTCTTCTTCAGTTCTCAGTTCTTCCTTATAATATTTTTTCCTTCTGAATAGTACTACATACAGCTTGATACTTCCACTATATTTAATTTTGATTGCCGATGCATAATCTGATAAAAGTTAGTTTCTATGTTTTTTTATAATGAATTTCATGTCAAGTTTCTTAATTTTAAAATAAAAGTTTTGGGATTTATCATAAAACATATCACAGTTTTAAAAACTGGTTTTTCTCAATCTTTCATCTTTGTTATCTTCTGCAAACTCGGAGCAAAGCAAATTTTCTTTTTTCAAGTGTTCATTTTTCATTAGGGTTTTGACCCCTCTCGAGAGCTCTAAAATCGCTGTTGCTAAACACGAGGGTTTTGATCTGATCTTCATTTAGCATTTTGCATTAGGGTTTTGAATCTGATTCTCATTTCTTATTGACTTGTCAAGTCTTTCTCTGAATAGTAATTACATATTCGATACTTCCATTAGAATCTATGATTTTTGTTGACAATGTGATAGTTTCTTTATTATTTTTTTAAAATACTTTTTTTCCGTATAAAATTTTTAAAAATTTTATATTAAAAAATTGCTTTAGAAAATTATAAAAGAGTCATCTCAAACGAAGTCATAATCTATAAATTGCATAAGCTGATTAAATACAAACAAATTTTATTATAAACATAGATTGAAGAGCTTAGGTTTTATTATTATTATTTGTATTTGTTGTTGCGTTTCTTTTAAAAGAAAATTTTGGTGGTTTAAGGGGAAAAAAACACCCAGAACTTTACAAAAATTCTTTTTTTTTTTTAAACATTGATGTTCTTTCTCTCTTTCTTTCTTTATACCCAGAAATAATAATAATAATAAAAACATTTTGTCAATAGCTTATTTTTCCTCAATAACATATATATGATAAATGAGGAAAAATAATTTCATATATTTATGTTTTATTTTCTTGTCAATGTCAAGTAGTTTTAAGTTTAATATTTATTTATTTACTTCAGATAAGAAGATGGAGAACAGCCTCTGGCAAATGGGTTCTGAATTTCGACCAGAACAATTCCCCAAGGTCTCAGACGATCGCCAATGGTCTGTTGTTACTTCCAAACTGGCAAAGATGACAAAATCAAAGGGTGAGCAGATCAAAAACTCCGATTATCCTCTGAACATTCCTGAGACCCAACCATGGGAAAAGCTTTATTTCCTAGAAGATGCCATTTTTGAGAACCTGCTGATGAATATGATGAATGAAGCTGCAACAAACACATCATTCAATGTTGAAAACTCCATGAACTCCACCTGCGAGAAAAGCAATGCAAATAATGTAAAAATCATAAATGGAAACAAGAAGAACAATAGAAAGCGTTTTAAGACATTGCCTTCAACTGAGACGCTGCCAAGAAATGAGATTCTCGGGGGTTATATTTTTATCTGCAACAGTGATACCATGAAGGAAGATCTTAAGAACCAGCTATTTTGTTTGCCCCCAAGATTCCGCGACTCTGTCAGAGCCATTACTCCAGGATTACCTCTTTTCCTGTACAACTACACAACTCGTCGGCTTCATGGAGTTTTCGAAGCTGCAAGTTTTGGAGGTTCTAATATAGATCCAACAGCCTGGAAAGATTTCAAGTGCGAAGGGGAGTCTATGTTTCCTGCGCAAGTGAGGATTCGTACCAGAAAGATCTGCAAGCCCCTTGAAGAACATGCATTTAGGCCTATTTTACATCATTATTATGGCAATAGATTTCGATTTGAACTGTCAATTGCAGAGACCTTGGCCTTGTTGGATTTGTATGAGGTATTTAGTTATCTTTTTTGTGCTTCAACGTTAATTATATGTATGAGAAACATATTTGATATGTATTAGTTAATGTTTTTTGTTACAGGGAAGTACGCGGAACTGAAAATCTGATAGTGATATCTGATACTTAAAAGCTTCATTAGGATGCTTTTGGGAAGAGGAAATATCTGTAATGAAGCATGTAGCTAGCCAGATACAACAAATAGATAGATTAGATCAAGCATTTGTACGTTGTTAGCATTATAAATCTGTATGTACGCTTTAATGATCAGCTCTTATTAGATTTTGTTGCATTCGTTCATCATGTGGTTGTCTTCTATCATCAATAGAATTTTGTATTGTTTCATGTGATTCTTAATAAAATGGTTGTCTTTCATTTGTTGATCGTGGATGAAATGTTTTCTTGGGCCTTGTTTGGGACAATTTTATTATTATTTTGCTTTTCAAATTGCAATCACAGCTTTTGTTTGGATGTTTTTTTTTTACAATAAAAAAAATTCTGAAATGAAGCTACTTTGTACAACAGCTTTCAAAAAAGTTACTTTATCCATCAGAGTTTTACAACCACCTTTATAAAAAGATACAACCGTTTCAAACAAACTCTGAACTTGCTATAGATAAAACAACTTTTAAAAGTTGGTATAGAAAGCAGTTTCCTAATGAATTTTTTTTTTTTTTTTAAAGCAAAGAAAAAAATAGGTGACCAAATAGAAATTATGATTATATTTTAAAAAATAAAATAGTAAGAAAGATGTTCCAAATACTTACCATTCTTCAATCCTATTCAAACTTAAATCAACTAGACGACAACTGAAGAACTTGGTGTTATTTTTTTAAGAGAAATATTAAATTATTAAAGAGAAATAACATAAAAGTCAAATTACAGAGAAAGAACTTCTTC
Organism: Dendrobium catenatum; assembly: GCF_001605985.2. Lineage (NCBI taxonomy): Eukaryota > Viridiplantae > Streptophyta > Magnoliopsida > Asparagales > Orchidaceae > Dendrobium > Dendrobium catenatum. The sequence goes on from NW_021318775.1 coordinate 2,155,108, forward strand.
ATTTTTATTTAAGAATCAAATTTAAATGAATCTTTTCGCTCCTGCTTATTAAAATATAATTTTTAATGACATATAAAAATCTCAAAGTATTAGATTTGAATTAATGATATTTAATAAAAAATTCTCTCCTCTTATTAATAAGTCACGAATCATTTAACGTTGGGTTCCCTTTCACTTTCGTGGCTTCAATGGATCTCATCGGTTCTAAAAAAGAAGTCTAAATAGCTTATTCGAGTATCAGAGCATCGCAAGCTTCTTTTATGATGTATATTCGGTTATAATATATAACATGACAAGCTAATTATCATAAGAAATTCGAAATTAAAATTTTGCTTTATATACAACTTTGAAAAAAAAGGGGAAAATTATGATTATATATATATAATGATACTTCATAAAAAATCATCTTATTCAGACACGAATCTCAAAGCTTATTTAAATTGGAAACTTTCACAATTAATTTTGTGATCATCCGAACTCCAATCTCAGCAAACTTGTAGTCAAACTGAATGTCTCGGCAAGACGAACCAAATTGCACCAAAATCAGTCCAATCTAAGCCTAGATGTGCTTAAATCAAGGGATTACAGCAAGTTTGGAAGATTCATAACATTAATTGGAAGACCGGAGATCTTCAAATTAGACATGCTTATAATCGAATTGAGCGGTTCGACGAAACGAATCCAAAGAGCCCAATATTACTCAATTTTGACATCATTAATATAATTAAATGCTGAATAAATATTTCATGATCAAGCGAATCAATATACGTCGTAATATGGAGTGTTTTTTATTATGGATCAAATTATCAAATGCCTATCTCATAAAACCTATAAATAGAACCTCATTCCACATTAAGTGATGAAGAACAGAGAGAACTAGAGAGGCTCTTTTGCTTTTTTTATCCATCATCTCTGATGACCACCACCAACTATTGCCACCGACAATCACCATCACCACCAGCGATCACCATTAGTAATCGCCACCATCTTCAGACTCCTACCAAAATATAACCCTATTGTTGGGTCATGATCCGGCTTGAATGCTCAAATTAATGAGACGAGAATAGATGATCGGACGGTTAATACATTTCTTTCAATAACATAAAACACTACTTAAAATATTAATATTTAACATATAAGTGAAAATCCAGTAAAACAAACTTTCCAATTTGAGCATTCAATAAACTAGTTCTTACTTATTTTTGTTTGATCTCTTTTTTCTGCGTACTAATTTTTTTCTTTTAGTTATTTATTTCTCATAGTATTTATCGAAAATTTTCATTTAACATTTCGAATTTTTATTAATAACTTAGTGGATAATTACAACTTATGATATATCAATTAAACATACATAAAAATAGTCATATTCTTTTACGGGACTTTTCATTTAATATATACATAAACATTTAATATAAATATAGATTCCAATTATATTCCTTTCAAGTAACTTATTCCTTGTCTATCTCATTTATTCCTTCACCTTTTTCATTTAGTATAAGAGCACCATCAAATGTGTACTGATGAAGTTACAATCACTTTTATCTTGAAGATATAAATTTAATTTAAAATTTTATTCAATTAGAAAATATATTATTTAATTGAATGTGGATAGATATTAATATTATTTTGAAACAATTAATTTAATTTTCATGCTCATAATAGATAAAATTAAAATTATCTATTTTTAATTTACAAGCAATTAAATGAATCCTTAATCTAAAAAGTTGAAATTCATCACATATAATATTTCAACTAAAGAAGCTAAATTAATCTAGAATTTTAAATAAATAAATTTAGGAACTTTATTTCAATTTAATTTAGAATTGTATACTATTATTTGCTAATCTTGCCACGGAGGAGTACTATTTTTTTCTTTTGCTTCTTTTCGGATCTAGTGGTGCCCCTCACCACAATAGATTTATATCAAATATTATTAGTTTTTTTTTTTTTGGGACATTTAGGTCATTTAAGGCAAACTCACACACACAACGCATACACATAGACTCGAACCTTAGACCTCTTAGATGGAAGCCTTAGCTCTCAACCAATAGGCCAAGGAGAGTTGTGTATATTATTAGTTTTGATCACCTCTATTGATAATCATCTTATCACTAACAGTTTGGGATTTTTCATTGCCCATCTTTGAATCACTTTTTGTAGTTTCTTTATCTATAAAATATAATTGAACAACAACAACAATAGTATCAAGCCTATATATATCCCACTACGTGGGGCTAGCTATATGAATCTTTTTTTCTTCATTGTGTCATGTTAAAAGTCATATTTTCTTTAAATTTAATAAAAAGTCATTTCTAATATTTTCTAGTCAAATATTTTTTATTCAAATTCTTTAATGTGTCATTTCCTTATCTATCCTTTTTAGGTCTATCTCTAACCTTCTTAACATAGGCCAAATCCAATACATCTGCTATGAAATCCCTTAAGTAAAAGAAGTTAAACTCTTAAATATTGAGGAATTTTTTAGTGTGATTACTAAAACTTTATTAAGAAACTCCAAAGTTAAGTGTGCTTATACGGGAGCTATCCTGGGATGGGGACCTCCTAAGAAGTTACAGCAATTGGATAAAATCATAAGGCCATTAGACCAAAGCATGTAACAATCCGATAGTTAAAAGTTTGAGTTGTTTCAAAATGAAATCAATTCAATACATCTGCCATAAGTGGGAACTAAGTGTCATAAATGACAAAATGCTACGCCATGGGGGGCCACCTCTTAAATCCTATATAAGATAAAGTGCTAGATGGTAGGAGACAACTTGAACTTGTAGAGGTCACTTCTAGAATTATATCTACCATGTAGATGATTCTGGGATAGGGATACTGAAGATCGAGGAGGTCAATTACTTAAGTGGGGAAGATTGTGAAACCCCTTAAATAAAAAGAAGTTATGCTCTTAAACATCAAGATACTTTTTGGTGTAATGGTTGAGATTTTATTAAGAAACTCTAAACTAAAGGTACTTATGTGGGAGCAATCTTGGATGGGAGACCATCTAGGAAGTTACACTAATGAGATAAAATCATGAGGTCATTAGGACAAAGTGGGAAGCACCTCAATAGTTAAGAGTTTGGATTACTGCATCAACTCTCTTAACTAGGTCATCTGAAGGTTGGTATTTTATGTGTCCAAACCATCTAAGACAACTCTCTCTAATCATATCTGCCACTAGAGCTAGTCCAATCTTTTCATGTATATTCTTATTTTGCATTATGTCTCTAAGAGTGAAGTCATTCATCCATCTAAGAATTCTAATCTCTGCAACACTCATTACATGAAATTTAGGTATTACCGACGGCTTTTATCGGTGGTCCTATAGCCGTCGATAATACCGCCGGTATTAATCGGCGGTTTAACCGATGGTGTTTAATAAATCGCAGCCGGAATTAGCGGTGGTTTAATAACTGCGGGCTAGGCGCCAGTTTAATTTTATATCAGCGCCTTTACCAGCGGCCAGGGCCGCCGCTTTTAAATGATGGTCGGACGCCTGGTAAACTGCTAGTGATTAACCGGCGGTCACCGGCGCTACGACCGCCAAAAATTACCAGCTGTCTAGGTCGCCAGAAAATTTTTGGTACGTATAACCGCTGGAAATGAACCACAGGAAATTATTTCCTACGCGGTTTATTCTGGCAGTTTTAGAACCGCCGGAAAGCCACCGGTTTTTTTACAAAATCACCGGAAATCTATCATTAACCGCTGGTAATGCCTGAATTTCCTGTATTGACTAAAATTAATTTTATGTTTCTATTTTAATGGCCAACATTATATGTCATAAAGCATTGCAGGTCTCACCACCGTCTTATAGAATTTTTTCTTGAGTTTGAGGGGTACCTTTCTATCACACAATAGGCTCGATAAAATCCTCCACTTCAACCATTCAATTCAGCTTGGATTCTACTGATAATATCATTAATTTAATTCCAAATTGATTTTGAGAAATATTAGTATAACGTCATAACCTATGCTCAATAACTCTATCCCATACTTTTAACATTAATTTAATTCCTCTATAATTTGCACACTATTGTGCATCATCTTTATTATTGAAAATTTGAATTAACACACTCCTCCTCCCTCATCTAACATCTTTTTAGACCTCATTATTCTCAATGATATAAATTGACATCAATGCTTGAAAATATGTGAATCTTACTTTAAAATACTAAAGGGGCTGTTTAGTATCAAATTTGTACTTGGATTTATGTCAGGTTGATGGTGAATCTTGCCAAACAATTTCAGAGCGCCGCGTAAATCTCAATCTCACTTAAATACTAGATTTATGGATTTACAGCATAAATGTAAAGGCTGTTTCTCCCAGGATCTTCCGGGACGATCAGGGACATCGTCCAGGACGATCTGTACAGAATTGTGAAGAATCTGTCTGTTCGTCTTTACGAACCTGGAAGAGTCGGGACGAACAGTCGGAACGAACCAACCCGAGGGTTTCGTCCCGGGCTGACGAAATTGGCATTTAATTTAGTCTGGACGATCTGTGTATATGGGAGATCGTCCCGGGACGAACAGGACATCATCCGGGACGATCCTGTGTATTAAATATTTGAATAGTGCCGATTTCGAAGAGAGAGAAAAACGAAGGAAAAAGAGGAAAAGTTGATTTTTGGGCGACTTCCGTCCGTTTCCGTCCGTCGCCGTAGTTGGGAAAGTTGACCGACTCGAGGTAAGGCACATTCTGCCTTTCTCAATTTCAGAAATGAGATTTTTGACGTGTTTTCTGTTCCGAATTTTATTTCCGTTAGCGAATTTATGGTATTATTTTTGTCTGACAAAGGTTTTGCCGCGTAACTTTTGGTATGTTTCTGAGATAATAATTGTGCACGTTTTGAGTATTTTTCAGAAGATTTTTACCGGATATTTTGGACTTTGCGGTGTTTTAATTAAACTGGAAATTATCAGGATGTTGAAAAATGTTTTGTCAGTACAATAAAAGTCTTACAATATTGTTGTGAATGTTCTGTGATAATTTGATAAATTTTTGAATCTGTGAATTTTTTGTAAATTCCGTACACTGCCTTTATGCCGCTGAATTTTCGTGCGATTTCTGAATTTTCTGCAATAAGATGATTTGAATATTTGATGTGTTTATGCTATCAGAATGGAGTTATAAGGGGCCGGAATCCTATGTGATTATGTTGTCTAGGTCAGATAATTCTGAAATCTAAAATGAGCTCTGAAATCTGAAAATGTTCCGGAACCTCTGATATCTGTTCTGTTCTGGTGCTATAAGCACAACGGGAGACATAAGGGGTCAGAATCCGTTGAGATTCTGTCTGTGTCAGGGAAGAGAGGCATAAGGGGCCAGAATCCGTCGAGATTCTGTTTGTGTCAGGGACATCTGAAATCTGATATCTGAATCTGCTCTGTGAATTATTTGATTTCTGATTTCTGTACGATTCTGATTATTCTGTACGATTCTGTCTGCTCTGTGATTTGAAAGCTTTTTGATATCTGTTCTGAACTCCGATTCGACATGACTTCAGTTTTTCGTATCCGATATTTGATTTCTGATTGAGCTGTTATATGTTCTATCTGTTGTACGATTTCTGTACGATTGTTCGAATTCTGTACGGATGCTTTTCTAGTATGGATTTCTGAGGATTTTTATTGGTGAGTGATGTCTTGCTGAGCTGTTAGCTCATCCTTGTTTTCTGCATGATTTTTAAGTTCTGGGAAAGGGAAGGAAGTCGTGGATTAGCAGTTCAGAGTCGGATCTGTGATTAGGTACTTGATACTTTTGATTTTTGAACATTCATGACTTTTCTGTTCTTTATGTCCGTAAGTCATGTACTGTATCTGTATATGATTATTTTGAGGAAAGTAAAGATAGATGAACTTTTCTGTGTTTGGATGTTTATAGTAGCTCTGTGTTTTTCTGTCTGTGTAATATTTGGAAGAAAGTTCTGAAGCAAATTTCAAAACTAGATCCTGAATTTCAAGTTTAGGTTCCGTCGCGGCCCGATGCAAGCGGGATCCATCCTGGTCGGGTTGGGTCGTGACAAGCCTTTTTAGTGGTATCAGAGAAATGGTTTTGGAATTTGGATTGTAAGACAGAGCTATAGGAAGTGATCTGTGAGTATGTCAGGGCAGTTCTGGTTTGTTTGGATTTTTATTGTGTTGCTTTTGTGCTTAGTTTTCTGTGTGATCATGGATCCGCCAGACCCTGATATGATAGACGGGCAGAGTGCTAGTCAGGCAGCCCTAGTGGGCAGTACTATCCCAGTGGCTGGTTCTGATACACTTTCTCAGTTTGCAACATTAATTGCCTAGATGATGAGCGAGACTCAGAGTAGAGCCTCTACTGTTCGATCTGAGTATATATATAAACATCTACAATTGTTTCTGAGATTGAAACCTTCGAGGTTTGAGGGCACTGTTGAGCCCAGAGCAGCTAAGGAGTGGTTGAGGAGGTTGGAGAAGACTTTTGACGGTATGCAGTGTCCGCCAGACAGGAAAGTACCGTTGGTAATTTTTATGTTGGATGGGGAAGCAGAGCGTTGGTGGATAGGCCATCAGGAGGCGAAATTCCAAGGGAAGCTAAATTCTTTGATTACTTGAGAAAAATTTTCTGAGGAATTCTGATCGTGATTTGTACCTCCTTCTGCACGACAGCAGATGCATGAGACTTTTCTGAGACTTGTTCAGGGGAGCAGAATTGTGATGCAATATGAGGTTGAGTTTTCTGCCTTAGCTCGATATGCTCCGCAGTTAGTGAGTACTTATGCTGAGAAGTGCTATCGATTTCTGAGGGGACTACGAGATAGTCTGAGGCAGCCCCTAGTACCATTTTACAGTTCTGATTTCTCTGAGCTTGTGGAGAGAGCTCGTTTGGTAGAGAATGATCTGATGGCTACTCACCAGCGGTGGACTGCGAGTAGGAAGAGGTTTGGGGGTGATACTTCTAGCAGTAGTTTCTCTGGCAAGAGGAGATTTATTTCCGGAGACTCCAGGAGGAGTGGACAGTCAGGATCCACTATAGTTTCTGGTGGTGGAAGTACGACCAGTTCTGAATCAGTTAGTGGGGCACCTATTTGCCAAAGTTGTGGACGACGACATTTTGGCCAGTGCTACAGGATGACTGGTCAGTGCTTCAGATGTGGTCAGCCATGACATCGGATTGCAGAGTGTCCACAGGCTGGATTTGATAGACGGTCTGAGTTCCGATCTGATAGTAGACCTGTTGGTTCAGCAGGAAGGCCGAGGACTGTACCTCCACGTACTATGACTGAAGGATCCTCTGGTAGAGGTGGTGGATCTAGTTCTGTGGCACGGAGACCACCTACTGATAGTCAGAGAGAGTCTAGTGGTTCAGTAGCTCCAGCTCCAGTTCAGCCATGTGTGTACAATTTGAGTCAGCAGGAGGCTCGTGATGCTCCGGATGTGGTAACGACATGTACAATTTATATTTCTGAACATCCTTGTCGAGTTTTGTTTGATTCTGGAGCTAGTCATTCGTTTTTGTCCAAGCGTTATTTTGATGCTTTGCATATGGATTCTGTTTTTCTACCGATTTCGCTTTCTGTTATTTTGCCGGCTGGAAGCAATTTGATCACCCAGAAGTTTTGCTTTTGTGATATTGATATTTCTTGTAAGAAGTGGAAGTCAAGTTTGATTCTGTTGCCTATCTCTTCGTATGATGTTATTTTGGGCATGAATTGGCTGAGTCTGTATGAGGCTTAGATTGACTGTTTGAAAAAACAAGTTAGCTTGCTCATGGATGGTGAGAGATGTGTATTCCAAGGATTACGAGGTGTTTTATCCTGTCTTATTTCTGTGTTGGAAGTTAGAAGAATGTGGAAGAAGGGTTGCCCGGTATTTTTGGCTTCTGTACGGAATATAAACATAGATGTGGGTTCTCTTTCTGATATCCCGGTTGTATGGGAGTTTTATGATGTATTTCCTGAGGAGCTGGTTGGTTTACCTCCGGATAGAGATGTTGAGTTCTCTATTGATGTTTTTCCGGGTACAGCTCTTATATCGAAAGCTCCGTACAGGATGGCACCGAAGGAACTTTCTGAGTTGAAAGTTCAGCTCCAGGAGTTGGTGGATAAAGGATTTGTTCGTTCTAGTGTTTCTCCTTGGGGAGCACCTGTACTGTTTGTGAAGAAGAAGGACGGAACACTCCGTATGTGTGTTGATTACAGATATTTGAATAAGGTCAAGATCAAGAACAAGTATTCATTATCACGGATTGATGACTTGTTTGATCAGCTTTCTGGTTCTTCTGTATTTTTAAAGATTGATTTGAGATCTGAATATTATCAGGTGAAGGTGAAGGAAGCTGATGTGTTGAAGACAGCTTTCAGTACTCGGTATGAACACTACGAGTTTTTGGTTATGCCTTTTGGGGTAACCGACGCACCAGCTATTTTCATGGATCTGATGAACAGAGTGTTCAAGGAGTATCTGGATCAGTTTGTGATCGTCTTCATCGACGATATTCTGGTGTATTCTGCTTTTGAGGAAAATCATGCTAGATACTTGAGCATTGTGTTGGAGACTTTGAGGCAGCATCAGCTATATGCTAAGTTCTCCAAGTGCGAATTTTGGTTGAAGAGCATTTCTTTTCTGGGGCATGTGGTGAGCGGTGAAGGTATCTCTGTTGACCCCCAGAAGATTCAAGCTGTCGCTAATTGGTCAAGGCCTACTACGGTATTTGAGGTACGTAGTTTCTTGGGCATGGCCGGATATTATAGAAAATTTGTGAAGGGATTTTCTCATATTTCTACGCCTATGACGAGACTGACTCAGAAGTCAGTAGCTTTTGTTTGGACTTCAGAGTGTGAGGTTAGTTTTCAGAAGTTGAAGGATTGTTTGACGTCTGCTCCAGTGTTAGCACTTCCGTCAGGTACGGAAGGATTTCAGGTGTTCAGTGATGCGTCACTGAAAGGTTTGGGCTGTGTTCTGATGCAGCATGGTAGGGTAATAGCTTATGCTTCGAGATAGTTGAAACCACATGAAAAGAATTACCCGACGCATGATTTAGAATTGGCTGCAGTTATTTTTGCTTTGAAGATATGTCGTCACTATTTGTATGGCGTCAGATGTGAGATCTTTACGGATCATAAGAGCTTAAAGTACATATTCACTCAGAAGGATCTGAATTTGAGGTAAAGAATGTGGCTTGAGTTGATCAAGAATTATGATCTGTCTATTCAGTATCAGCCTGGTAAGGCTAATGTGGTAGCAGATGTTTTGAGTAGGAAGTCTTCTGGATTATCAGGTATTCAGCTCACTTCTGATGATTATCTGATACGAGATATGGAGAGATTACAGTTAGAGGTAGGGGTGTCAATTTCGGGTTACGGGTCAGGTTCGGGTCGAACCCGAACTGACCCGGGTGCAAACGAGTCGACCCTAACCCGACCCGGGTAGAGAAACGGGTCGAAAATTCGAACCCGGACCCGACCCGGCGGGTTGCCGGGTTGACCCGACCCGCGCGGCTGAGAAGAGCTCGGTTTCGCGGTAGCGGGCGGCAGCGGCGCAAGACGCGGCAGCGGGCGGAAGCGCGCGGGCA
>NW_021318775.1:2164760-2182993 GCF_001605985.2 Dendrobium catenatum
AATGGGAGGAGGTAACGATGGACTTTGCTATGGGTTTTCCTCGATCAAGACAAGGGCATGATGCCATCTGGGTAATTGTGGATCGCTTGATGAAGTCTGCTCATTTTCTTCTGATCAGGCAGACAGATCCGATGGATAAGTTGGCACAGGTATATGTGAAAGAAATCGTCAGATTGCACGGTGTGCCAAAGGTGATTGTATCTGATAGAGATAGACGATTTACTTCTAGACTTTGGAAGGGTATTCAGCAAGGATTGGGTACGAAGTTACATTTCAGTACGGCTTTTCATCCGCAGACTGACGGACAGTCTGAGAGGACTATTCAGGTACTGGAAGATCTTCTGAGATTATGTGTTTTGGATTTTGGAGGAAGCTGTGAAGATCATATTCCTTTGATCGAATTTGCTTATAATAACAGTTTTCAGTCCAGTATTGGTATGACACCTTACGAAGCTTTGTATGGCCGAAAGTGTAGAACTCCTCCTTTGACTCTGACTGAGGAAGGAGATAGACAAGAAATGGGTGCAACCTTTGTGGATGAAACTGTTAAGAAAATCAACTTGATTAAAGAAAGATTAAAAGCTGCACAAGATTGACAACAGAAGTATTACAATCAGAAGCACAGATTCGTGGAATTTCAGGTTGATGACTTTGTATATGTCAAAGTCAGTCCGATGAAAGGTGTTAGCAGATTTGGAAGAATGAGCAAGCTAAGTCCAAGGTATGTTGGACCTTTTGAAATCCTTGAAAGGATTGGTAAATCTACTTATAGATTATTGTTATCTGATCAGTTGTCTGATGTGCATAATATTTTTCATGTATCCTCTTGAGAAAGTGGATATCTGATTCTGACAAGAAATTATCTGCTGATGAAGTGGAGATTCAGGAGAATCTGAGGTATGAAGAAGAACCTGGGTTGATTTTGGCTTATGATGTTTGTAAGTTAAGAAGTAAACAGATTCCTACGGTTAAAGTATAGTGGAAGCACAGAACAGCTCGGGAAGCAACTTGGGAGGAGTCAGACATGAGACAGTCCTATCCGTATCTGTTTTGGCAGAGTTTTGGTTTGGCAATGTCGAGGATGACATTTTTCTGAAGTTGGGGAGATTGTAAAGGCTGTTTCTCCAAGGATCGTCCGGGACGATCAGGGACATCATCCAGGACGATCTGTACATAATTGTGAAGAATCTGTCTATTCGTCTGTACGAACATGGAAGAGTCGGGACGAAACAACCCGAGGGTTTCGTCCCGGGATGAAAAAATTGGCATTTAATTTCGTCTGGACGATCTGTGTATATGGGAGATCGTCCCGGGACGAATAGGACATCGTCCGGGACGATCCTGTGTATTAAATATTTGAATAGTGCCGATTTTGAAGAGAGAGAAAAACGAAGGAAAAAGAGGAAAAGTGAATTTTTGGGCGACTTCCGTCCGTTTTCGTCCGTCGCCATAGTTGGGAAAGTTGACCTACTCAAGATAAGGCACATTCTGCCTTTCTCAATTTTCAGAAATGAGATTTTTGACGTGTTTTATGTTCCGAATTTTGTTTCCGTTAGCGAATTTCAGGTATTATTTTTGTCTGACAAAGGTTTTGCCACGTAACTTTTGGTATGTTTCTGAGATTATAATTGTGCACGTTTTAAGTATTTTCAGAAAGATTTTTACCGGTTATTTTGGACTCTGCGGTGTTTTAATTGTACTGCAAATTATCAGGATGTTGAAAAATATTTTGTCATTACAATGAAAGTCTTACAATGTTGTTGTGAATGTTTTGCGGTAATTTGGTAAATTTCTGAATCTGTGAATTTTGTGTAAATTCCATACACTGCCGTTATGCCGCTGAATTTTCGTACGATTTCTGAATTTTCTGCAATAAGATGATTTGAATATTTGATGTGTTTGTGCTATCAGAAGGGAGTTATAAGGGGCCGGAATCCTATGTGATTCCGTTGTCTGGGTCAGGGAATTCTGAAATCTGAAATGAGCTCTGAAATCTGAAAATGTTCCGGAACCTCTGATATCTGTTCTGTTTTGGTGCTATAAGCACAACGGGAGACATAAGAGGCCAGAATCCGTTGAGATTAGGTCTGTGTCAGGGAAGAGAGGCATAAGGGGCCAGAATCCGTCGAGATTCTGTTTGTGTCAGGGACATCTGAAATCTGATATCTGAATCTGCTCTGTGAATTATTTGATTTCTGATTTATGTACGATTCTGATTATTCTGTACGATTCTGTCTGCTCTGTGATTTGAAAGCTTTCTGATATCTATTCTAAACTCTGATTCGACATGACTTCAGTTTTTCGTATATGATGTTTGATTTCTTATTGAGCTGTTATTTGTTCTGTTTGTTGTACGATTTCTGTACGATTGTTCGAATTCTGTACGGATACTTTTCTGATGTGGATTTCTAAGGATTTTGATTGGTGAGTGATGTCTTGCTGAGCTGTTAACTCATCCTTATTTTCTGCATGGTTTTCAGGTTCTGGGAAAGGGAAGGAAGTCGTGGATTAGCAGTTCAGAGTCTGTTCTGTGATTAAGTACTTGATACTTTTAATTTTTGTACAGTCATGGCTTTTCTGTTCTGATATGTTCTTTCTGTCCGTAAGCCGAGTACTGTATCTGTATATGATTATTTTGATGAAAGAAAAGATAGATGAACTTTTCTGTGTTTGGATGTTTATAGTAGCTCTGTGTTTTTCTGTCTGTGTAATATTTGGAAGAAAGTTTTGAAGCAAATTTCAAAACTAGATCCTGGATTTCAAGTTTAGGTTCCGTCGCGGCCCGATGCGAGCGGGATCCGTCCCGGTCGGGTTGGGTCGTGATAATAAATATGGGATTTTCTAAATCTCATCGTTCGACAAATTTAGGGTTTATAGATTACAGAGCTTGCGAGTGAGCTAGCTCACGTCTTGAAAGTCTTTAAGGAAGGATGAGGCAAAGATGGTTACCTATGCAACATGCGACGTGTGAGCTCCCGTTGTGACTTCCAATCTGATGGTTTCAAAGGAGGGAAAGTAGCGAGCGAGCTCGAAGCATGCACAACACGTGAAGTCGAAGCAGCTAGGAAGAAATGGCGACGAGGAAAAGCGATCAAGCAGAATAATAAGATGAAAAGCAAACCCTAAACAGGGGCCCAAATTATAAATTAGTCTAAGTGAAATTTAATTGAATAATTAGTAGCATAATTTTCATTTATTTAATTTAATTAATATTAGTAATTTATTTATTATTATAATTATAAACAACTCTTAAGGTTACTAAAATTAAGTAAATTATCAAAATCATAATTGAAAAGCTTATTAAAATATTTCATCCATCTTTATTAAATATTCTATTGTAATAAAAATATTTTTGACGCTTTATTTTTGTACCTCTTGGTAGCTCTTTCTATATAAAAATTATAATAATCATGTTGTATTTTTTTAACGAAAATACTTTTTTTGGGGAAATTTAACGAAAATACTAGATGCGATGCTCAATTTCTAAAAATAATAATAATAAGAATAATAATAATAATTGGCATGGAATGAGCCCAAGCCAATTGATTTCTCATTTAAGAACTTTCTCCTTTATCTCTTCGATCCCACTCCTTCACCGGGCTCACTCTTTGTCGTCTTTTTCTTCCTCCCCTTGCGAGCTTCTCGCCTTCCATAAGAGATCGCTATTGGAAGCTTACTGCTGCTTAATTATCTCTTAGCTTTTCTTGAAGGTATATTCTTCTGATCCCAATACCAAAAGATCGAGTTTTCTTTGTGTCAAACAAGGTTTAGAAGCTTGATTTGCCCAATTTCCTTGTATTTTCTACAGCTATCTCACTCTCATTTTGCTGCTTTGTAATCAGAAGTTAGCATTCGCGGTGGATTGCCTCCCATGTTAGATTTTATTATGATTTGCTCACGTTTTGTTTTGAATTGACGAATTATTTCTCCGTAAGGACTTTGCGTTGATAAGTAATTCTGAAGGCAGATCTGCTCACTTCATGTGTTCTACATGGTGTATTTATTTATTTATTAATTTTAGAAGTTGCGAACTCGTTTTGCTCTTAGCTAAGCATGTAGTTGTTTGTATTTCTTTTGATTTTTGTTTTCTTTTTGGATCGCTTTTTTCTCTTTATTTTGAGGGATTTGGCGTCAAAGTTAATCTTTCATCACAATACTGTAAGTACTGTAGCAAAAGGCATGACTTTATCTGTATCACTTTCAGCATCTTGGCAGTTTCTCTGTAAACTATAGAAGGGATCATTTGGTTGCTTCTAGATAGATAATATATCTTTAAAAATAATTATTTCGTTTTCACTCATTATCAAGTATGATTTAAGCAAAATAGGACTTAGTAAATCCTGTTTATCCGAAATTGGTTAATCATTGGAGTGTTAACTTTTGAAAACTCTTTGGTTTTCAATGGCTTTTAATCCTAATAACTGTTTGGATGTATGAGGATTTACTGAATCCTTAAATCTTAGACCTTTATTAACGCTTCGTTTAGGTCAGGCTTTCTTATTGCTTCCTAAAACAACTTTCTAGAACAAAAATTAAATTTTTGTATTAAAAATTTGCTTTAAGAAGCAATAAAAAAGCCATTCCAAACGTAGCTTAAATCCCTTAATTTGGTAGAATTTACTAATTTCGGGATTTAGGTCAAATCTTATGAGGATGTTTGGCGACAAGTAAGATTTATCCAAAGTAGGATTTAGGGGCTGTTTGTATACAAGTAATATTTAACTCAAGTAGGATTTATGAAATCCTGTAAATCCAAATTTAGTGAATCTTGAGAGGATTAAAATATGAAAACTATTTGACATGACAATTGTTAAATTTTGTTTTGTCCTGATAAAATGTTTAGCTGTTTGTTTCAAGGTTATGATTTATGTTAGAGCGAGATATCCATTAAACCATGTGAATGGTGGATTTAACTAATAATGGGGCTGAAAAAAAGATTACAGGATTTAAGCTAAATGTTGCTTTAAACTGCCTAAAACAGGATGATACCAAACAACATCTAGATTTGTGAAATCCAAAACTTAAGAAAGATTCAAAAAAAAATTGGTTGAATTTGGCTTTAAATACACACTAAAAGTGAGATAAATCTTCACATCAAACAACCCTTTATTGTGTGAAATTAAAATGATTTCATTTGAGAGGGGTTTGTAGAGTTCAAAATAAACTTTTACTTTTAAAAATAGTAAATTAAATGTTGGATCTACATTTCACCTTTTTTCAAAACATGTTTCATACTTTCAAGCAACCCAATTCAGAATACATGAAGAATCCCTTTTCCTCAGAGCGAAAGAACTGCCTCCTCTTCTTTTCTTGAATTGTTTTTCTTAGACAAGAAAACCTCCCTCCACCTCCACCTAGCTTAGTTTCATCCACCATGCTCTGAAATCAGATGTGAGGATCTTAGATGAGAGGAAGAATCACTTCCTCTTCTTGATCTTGAGAGAGGAGGGAGAGAGGGAAGGGAAGAGGGAGATAGCAGAACACAAGT
The DNA here is from genome assembly GCF_001605985.2 of Dendrobium catenatum. Taxonomy (NCBI): domain Eukaryota; kingdom Viridiplantae; phylum Streptophyta; class Magnoliopsida; order Asparagales; family Orchidaceae; genus Dendrobium; species Dendrobium catenatum. The sequence goes on from NW_021318775.1 coordinate 2,170,249, forward strand.
TCTTTATTCCTTAACCATTCCATCTATTACAACCTAAAGCTCCTATTTATAAGCAAAAAATAGCAACATAGAAAGTTACACTAATGGTTGTACAAGCCATACAAGAAACAACCTAAATCTATGACCAATATCTAACAGTGGCAAACAATTTCTTAATAAGTTGATGAGGTGAGTCATTCTCTGAGAGCTTCATCCACCATTGACTTGTTCAACGACTTCTGAAATTTCTTGGTTTTTCTTTAATGCTTTCACTGAGTTTTGTTTCTGCTTCTTTCACTACAGAGTTTTAATTCGGAAGAAATACTTAGTCGGACTTCAAATACATTACAAGGTGTAGGTGGTGCTTTGTGTTGTTGATTGTGAAGAGCTATTCATTGGGAAACCATGTCAAGTGGTACGAACACACACTGGTGCTACAGATGTATGCGAGCAGTTCGACCTCATGGAAGGGACAAGCTTTGCCGCAATTGTAATGGAGGCTTTGTGCAAGAACTCAATGACATGGATGACAACATGAACAATTTTTCGGAAATGGATCCTAATAACTATCTTGATCCTCGCTTTCGACTTTTTGATGCCATTTCCATCTTGATGAGGCAGAGGATCGGGCAGCGCGCGAGCGCTGGGGCAGCGCGGGCAGCACGGCGGGCAGCGGGCAGAGGCGGGAAATTTGAAAATTTTTTAAGTTAAACGGGTTGGCGGGTTGACCCGGCAACCCGCCGAGTCAACCCGAACCCGACCCGTTTTTTAAACGGATCGATTTCTGGAACCCGAACCCGATCCATTTTGAAATCGGGTCGGGTTCAACCCGAATTTTTCGGGTCGGGTCCGGGTCGGGTTTTTGTGTCGTGTCAAATATTGACACCCCTAGCGACAAGTAAGATTTATCCAAAGTAGGATTTATGGGCTGTTTGTATACAAGTAATATTTAACTCAAGTAGGATTTACGAAATCCTGTAAATCCAAATTTAGTAAATCTTTAGAGGATTAAAATAAGAAATTTTTTTTTGAATAAAAAGGAGAAAAAAAAAAGTAGATTAAAATATGAAAAATATTTGACATGACAATTGTTAAATTTTGTTTTGTCCTGATAAAATGTTTAGCTGTTTGTTTCAAGGTTATGATTTATGTTAGAGCGAGATATCCATTAAATCATGTGAATGGTGGGATTTAACTAATAATGGGGCTGAAAAAAAGATTACAGGATTTACGCAAAGTGTTGCTTTAAACTGCCTAAAACAGGATACCAAACAGCAACTAGATTTATGAAATCCAAAACTTAAGAATGATTCAAAATAAACTTGGTTGAATTTGGCTTTAAATACACACTAAAAGCGAGATAAATCTTGATATCAAACAACCCTTGATTGTGTGAAATTAAAATGACTTCATTTGAGAGGGGTTTGTAGAGTTTAAAATGAATTTTTACTTGTAAAAATAGTAAATTAAATGTTGGATCTACATTTCACCTTTTTTCAAAACATGTTTAATACTTTCAAGCAACACAATGACCCCTAAGTTTAAAATTGGTATAGTGGCAAACAATTTCTTGATAAGTTGATGAGGTGAGTCATTCTCTGAGAGCTTCATCCATCATTAACTTGTTCAACAACTTCTGAAATTTCTTGGTTTTTTTTAATGCTTTCACTGAGCTTTGTTTCTGCTTCTTTCACTACAGAGTTTTAATTTGGAAGAAATACTTATTTGGACTTCAAATACATTACAAGGTGTAGGTGGTGCTTTGTGTTGTTGATTGTGAAGAGCTATTCATTGGTAAACCATGTCAAGTGGTTCGAACACGCACTGGTGCTACAGATGTATGCTAGCAGTTCGACCTCATGGAAGGGACAAGCTTTGCCGCAATTGTAATGGAGGCTTTGTGCAAGAACTCAATGACATGGGTGACAACATGAACAATTTTTCGGAAATGGATCCTAGTAACTATCTTGATCCTCGCTTTCAACTTTTTGATGCCATTTCCACCATGATGAGGCAAAGGATGGCAAGGATGGGTGAAGGTATCAACTTGCATAATGGGCCTGATATGGTATTGAGTGGTGGAATAGGATCTCCATGGCTGCTATTTCGTGGCCAAGTTTCAGAGGATGGAGGGCTTGAGGCTCTCCTCAATGGTGGCTCTGGCATAGAGATAGGAAGGGCCACCATTACAGACTACTTCATGGGGCCAGGGCTGCAGGATTTGATTGAACAATTGACACAAAATGCTCACCTAGGTCCTCCACCTGCTTCAAGATCATCAATTCATGCCATGCCTTCAGTCAAGATCAGTCGGAGGCACCTTCGAGGTGATTCTCACTGTGCTGTATGTAAAGAAAGGTTTGAGTTGGGATCTGAGGCACGAGAAATGCCATGTAAACACTTATACCACTCAGATTGCATCATTCCTTGGCTAACACAGCACAATTCTTGCCCTGTCTGCCGCCAAGAACTACCATTATATGGAAGACAAAGTGATAATAGCAATGATTCTGGTGCTAGGGAGGGTAGAGGGACAAATCAAGGAAGGAGGAATCCTTTCTCATTCTTGTGGCCTTTTCGCTCTTCAAATTCTACATCTAGTTCTAGCCAACAAGAGTCATAAGAGCTTAGTTTTATTTCTACTGGTCAAGAAACACACCAGATGAGTTATCCTGGGCGGTTTTTCAATTAGTAGAACATTGCTTTTTCTTTATTAATTTCCTTTTCCAGTTTCTTTGAACTTATTTTGGCATCAGAATTCTTTTGGAATGAGAGTGGTTGAAATTTTAAATATGCAACTTTTATTCAGTGTTCCACTGTTGGATGTTGCGTCTGATTTTGGATCTTTTATAAAGTCTAAATTATCACACTAATGTTGCCAATAGAGAAAATAAAACAAAGGTTGAATTTTGGTATATAACGATCGGGAATTTCATATAAGATGTTTAAGTTGACTTTTATTCATCTTTTTGTTCTTGTTTTGAGAAACTCCTCTGATTGTTTTAAAAATAAGATAGTTTTCTTTAGTCTTCTCATTTTTGTTTTTCACCAAAATTTTCCTCCCAAGATGGAAACTTGATATTTTTAAATTATCTTTAAGGTATTTTATCCATCTTCATCTCCATTTCTTTTTGGGCAATATATATTTTTCTTTTGTCCTCATTCTTTTGCGCAAATTTTTCAAAATTCCATTAAGGCATTTCATCGATCTTCCCCTCCATTTTTTGTTATTTCTGGTAGAACAAAAATTTTGTATAATTAGATTTGGTTATTACTAGGCCTTATATACACACTTGTTAATGTGTTCGCCATTTTTTACTTTCTGGGATGAAGCCTCCTAATCTTCGAATTCTTTAACCATTCCGACTTGCTTCTGTTAGCACATATTTGTTGGATTTTGGTTTGTTTGGCTATTTGGCTGTTGCATTTTACTCCGGAATACAATTTTAGAGAAATTTTTGTGTCATCTTCATTTGTGCCTTTTTTTGCAGTGAATTTATCTATTTATCTCACACAAAAGCTAAAGGATCTCATTTTGAGACTTTTTCATTATATGAATGTGATTTTCCAATAACTCAAAAGGACCTTCATCAACAAACTTATACATCTTAGGAACAAAAGGAGTAGAGACATGACATCCTTGTGGGCTTTAAAAGATGTCTTGTGTTGTTATGTCGCTACAGACCATCTAGACTGGTAATTTATGATCAGGGCTGTCTTTTTCCACCTATTTTAGCTCCTTCATTTTATGCTTTGCTAGTTTATATATACATACTTGTGATGTGATGTAATGTGCTAGGATTATTTTGTTATGATGTTAGATCCTATAATATTTCTACATTAAATATGCAAGATCAAATATTTCGGTGTATATGGGAGCTAGGCATTTGGATCATCATTATGGAGCATAAATGTAAGTCCATTAGTATCAAATATTAGTTGATGCACATCTTGACATAGCCTAGTGAGTCTTCATATAAATTAGGCTTCATCTTACGGGAGATAATAAAATGAAAGCATTGCACACACATCATTCATATGCTTCTTAGCTTTGTCAGCCTTGTCATGTACTACCATATAGTCCAAGAATAATAGCCCAAATTTCATATTTAAAAAATTTCTTTGTGATCATTGTGGTGCTAGGTTGGCGGCATCTCGGAGTTGAGCTCTTGGGTTTTTTTGAAGAAAAAAATATTTTGTGTGAGCACTACGGCGCTGGGCAGCTCAACCATGACGTTGGGTCTTGGGTGAGGATACTTTGGGAGAATCCGAAAGATTAACTAGGAGCAACGACGCTAAGTAGTTTAGCGTCGTGGCACTATTTTCATATTCCCTAGGAGAAACGACGCTAATACTATATCAAAAATATTGATTTTTATAATAATAAAATATCTTAATCCATTTAACATAAGCTATCATCCCAGCCATTTCCCCATTCTTGCATGCCTTGTTGGGGAAGAAAGGAGAGGAAAGGGAGTGATAGGAGGGAGAACGTTGCCCGGGGCATTTTCATCCATCAGTTATGTTACGAGATTTCTTCTGACCGTGCCAAATAACTTGAAACCTACCTTGGTTTTTCAATGATTTTATGTTTAATGAATTTAATTTCCCCTGAATCGATACAAATGAATTTTTTTCTGATTTATTAAACTTTTACATATAACTTTTTATATATGGTAGATATCGTCATCATGAATATTTTGATAATAATATTATTGAATTTCATTGGGTAAATTGATAGTTGTGATTTTATGAAATTAATGCATATTGTACAGATTTTTATGTATTTCATAAATTATTGCTTTTCACACATGATATTGAATTATATAGATAAAATGATATGACTGATATATGATAAATGTAGTATTTGCATGTAAACAATGATGGCTAATTGTTAATACTATAATCATGCTACCTCCTCATGAGAGCAAAAATAAAAAATATATGATAAAAAATACTTGCTCAAATCCTGCGTAAATCTTGTTTGTATCAGCTGCATGCTACAGTCGCCCCATCCCCTATAAATGGCGCCATTGTCATTGACCTATCCTCGTGTGCGCAGATTCGCCTCGATCTCGCTCACATTCACATTGTTAAAATGACAACGAAACAAAACTTTCACTCTTTTGTTTTCCTACACCCAAGCCCAGTCTGTGTCTGCACAGCGCTACAGCGCCACTAAGTCAAGGAAGTGCCACGTGGACATTGTGGTGCTCAACCGTTAGCAACGCCACGACGCTACAGTTGTAACTTTTCAGATCACAATCTGCCAGCTAAGCAATGCATCGATTCATTAAACAGTGGGTCTGTATCAGCAAGCAACATAGTGGAGGAAACCCTTCAGCACTGCCGCGTTAGTTCATTTTATGGGCGACGTGGCGCAAGTGTCTCGAACGCCGTAGCACCAGAATTCATTTTCTAAGTTTTTCTATAAATAGTCTATTTGTAATGTTAGTAGAGGAGTTCATTCACTTGTTTAACTTCAATTTTTATAGTGCTTCTTTAATTTTTTTGTACGTATGACAAATAATGGAATTTGGAGAAGTACTAGTTACATTACATTAGAGTATTTGACTTATATTCTGGAAACAATTTTGTAAGTTCCAAGAGAGTAGAGGGGTTCACATTGAACACATCTTGTGATATCTTTTCTTCGGTACTTTTTTCTATTGTGCAATTAATGAAAATAAATATGCTTCACTTGTTCTTCATGCCTGGTTAAATTCTTTAGTTTTGGATTGATTGTGTAAATGAAATATGGAGTACTAATAAGTTTTCTTCATCAATAATTTCATGATATTTTTAATATACCATGTCTTCATTTAATATACATAATAGTCATATGTATAGTTAATATCATGTTTAATATGAAGCCTATGAATTAAAAAAATATATAAAAAAAAAAGCCTATGAATAAAAAAGCAGGCACAACCAGGTATGTTGGATTTGTATGATGCAAGCATAGGCATGATAGTTATTATGTATCAAATTTATAGAGATGAATTGTCATGAGGAGGTTTTAATAGTACACGCTTTACTTACTCTTTTAAAATTTTTAAATGGTGACAGACTATGGGAGTTTAAACTGATATTAAGATTAAAAAAGTTTAATGTATCATTTATCTCTTCACTCTTGACTGAGCAGTTTGTGATGCATATACTCTGAATGTCATCAATATAAAAGAGAATCATCATAAAACATATTATATTTATATTCCATCAATCCAAAACAATTAATCCCAATAGTGTTCCATTTAATTATTTTTTTATTTTAAATTAAGTGATTGAATATCCAACAAAACTTATTTTTATTGAGTATGATAATTGTTGTAATTGAAGTAAATAGTACTAGTATTTGCAAGTAAATATTCTTCTTCGTGAAATCAATACTCTACTTTATCATTATATTACTTTATTCAGACGTATATTTACGTATATTAAATGGGTTTTTATAATTTTTATATTAAAAAAAAATCTAAGCATTGTTTAGGGATTAATAAAGCTCTAAATTATTTTTATAATTCTTTAGGTTACTCAAACGCCCCCATCACCCCTCGAGAAATTTCTAATTAGGCTTTTGTATATAATTTAAACCTACTTAGACTCTAACCAATCTGATTTGATTATTATTTTTGTTCATCACCACATTTTTTTCAATAATAAATTTGCTAACATTTTGAAATTCAAATAATTTTAATTTTTTACCAAAATACTAGAGCATTTTACGCTCTAAAATTTATATCAAATTTTAAAATCCAAAGTTGAACAGATTTTTTTTTTTTTTTTTTTTTTTTGAAGTTTATAAATATCACATCCTATAAAATTAAACAAAAAATTCAAGTGAAGTACTTCAGTACATTAATGCAAACTACTTCAAAAATTGAATAACCTATACACTTTCCTAAGAAAAAAAAACATTCAAATATTATTGAACTCCAAATTTAGCTTCATATACACGCATAACACTGCAAATAATGAGTGGAGTCACAAATTACTTGGAACAAAAAAGCTGAATAAAAATTTAACTGTTTGGGATAATTTTCTTGCTATTTTTAGAGCAGATTTTAAAACAAATTTTTCAAAAAAAAGTAAAGCAAAAAACTATCTCAAATGAAGCCTTCATTTGTAGGCTTATACGGCAAATATTTTTACAAACTACGCAAAAAAGAAAAATAACACAGGAGAAAGCAAAGAAACAGCTGCGCTATATCAAATACACTAATTCTTCAGTTTTCATGCATTTTGAAATTCCTACATTTTATGAAGGCAAAAACGTCAAATATTCTTCCAGGTCTGAACATCTGAAAGACATTTTTCATTCTGCAACAAGAAAACATGACAAATGCAGCCTTGATAAAATCTCTCCAAGAAACAATCAACGAAAAGCAGTTTACAAAGATGAGTACCATAATATTAAAGTAAGTTTACGGCTGAAAGATGAAGAACAGGGAATGTAGAAGTAATCAAGGAAGAAATCTGAAATCCATGACAAAAAGTGCATCAACAATAAAAGAAAAACCAAATCCAGATGTTCAATCTGGATTTAGTTGGTCAACTCCATGATTGCAGTAACAATATCACCATCGGCGGCTTTAAGAGCCTTCACAGCTTTTGCCCTTGAAACACTAGCCTGAGTCATCACAAGCTCAATGTCCTTTGGCTCCACACCAGTCTCATCGACTTCTTCGTCGTCTTGAGCAATGGTAGATGTCTCCGGCTTGCTTATCACATGGCTCAGATCAGGGGCCTTGAATTGCTCAGCAGCCTGGGTTTGCAATTGAGAGCTCAGGTCTTCGATCTTCGCTTCCCCGAATATGACATATGTATCTGAATTTGGGCTCTTAAATACATCTGGCTTTGAAATCACGAAGAGTATCTGAAAGGAAAAGGAATATATTTGTAAGCAAAGAAGCAAATGAATCATTTTGGGTTAGGGTCAACCCAAAACCGAAATGGGTCGGGTTCAGGTTCAACAATTCGACCCTTTTCAAAAATCGGGTCGGGTTCGGATTGACCCTTTGACCCAAAATTAACCCGAGATTGACCCGTTTTTTACCCGGCAATTCGAGATTGACCAGTTTTTACCCGAAAAGCGGAGATTGACCCGTTTTGGACCCGAAAACTAGCAATTTTTTGTTGGCACCGAGTCATTCGGGTTGTGTTGGGTTGACCCGGACCCGAAGCGGGTCAGGTTCGGGTTTAGAAAATCGACCCATTTACAAAAAAAATGGGTCGGGTTCGTGTTGACACGAATAGTGCCGTGTCAGTTTCGGGTAGACCCGACCCGTGACCCGAAATTGACACCCCTAACTTCAAATGATGATAAGAGCAATGAAAAATTGGGTAGAGTGAGCTCACGTTCTTGCTTTTCTTTACTGTAACACGGCTAACACCAGTGATTGGCTTCATTCCGAGCTTCAGCATGGCCTTTCTGCTCTTTTTTTCACTTCTGCTCTGCTTAGACCTACCACTTGCATCACCTCCTGCACCTGAATTTATTTTGAAACAGAAATAGGATATTTAAAAAAATGATTCTGTGCAGCGATGGAGTTGAGCTACAGTTTACTGAAGATTTTCAGCACGGTTAAATGATAAAGGATTCCATGCATACCAGTTAGTTGATAATCCAAAGACAATTAAAATAAGCCCCGAGGTCTGTCATTTTTCATTTGATAAAATAAGCTACTTCATAAAGAGTAAATTGATCACTGGCGTTTCAGGACGCAAATTTAAACATGCCAGTAAGCTGATCACCGCTGATATCAATAACTGATAATTAAATACTCGTTTTTCATAAAAACGGGAAAACAAAAGTTCAGCTTAGTAGAAGTTGAAATATCAATATGTTGGTTTTATTTATTTGTCGAAAAAAAAGTTGATGTTGAGGGGCTTTCTTGTTTGAATTTTAAATAAATAGAATATAAATCAATTTACCTCTTCTAGAGAGTGGCTTCCTTAAAATTAATTCTAGTCAACTAAAATCAATTTGGTATGCATGGACAAAAACAAAATTATATGCTATATGATGCGGGAAAAAAAATGTTAGTGTCATGTCATAATGTCATAGCATTTAAGTATCACTGTATTTTCTTTTAACTCATATTTACACTTTACTTGCCTTTATTTTAACTATCATAGGCAATTTGATCATACCTTAGGCTATGTTCGATTATTTATTATTATATTGTAGGACCAATCATAAATAAAGCTTCCAAGTTAGGTGAAATAATTAGATTATGATTATTGAATGATATGATGCATTGCACGGTTTCCATCTCCTCTTATTTTATATACGAAGTTTCATATTTTTCCTTCCTCCCTCCTCGGTTCCTCAACCTCTTTGAGGCTTGACTCGTATCTTCCATTGCAACTCTACAACACCTGTTATCAGAGATCCTAGGAGCTGCCATTGATAACACAACTAGATGTTTATCTACACTATGATGACAATCAATTTCAAGGATTCCATGAAATTCTTAAGGGAGAATTACACAAATACCATTAAATTCTTATTATTTCACATTTAACATATGTATTAATATAATACCCTAATCTTCAAATGATATAAAAAATAGCACTAATATTAGCAATATCGGAAGTTCATGCATATATTTTCATGTCATTCAGAAGCTAGAATGTTATATATAAGTAAACATAAATATCTAAGTGTTAAATATATGAATGCATAAGATTTTAGTCGTAAGCATGTAAATCCCTCAATTCTAAATGGTACGTATATCGGATTTTTCATTCTCAAGATGTACGCCTCCACAATGGATGTACTCTCTTTTGAAGACTCTCAAAGGCTATCCAAGCCTTAACATTACCAAACCCTCAAAACCAACCCAACAAATCTGCGCCCCTCCCCCCCTTCTCACTCTTTCTCCAAAATCAAATTCTCATTCAAAATTCAAAGTAATCTTCCTTGTCCAATCTCCACAAGACCCTCCTAATTAGGAAGGGAGCCCAGGGGAGGGTTCGGCTAGCCTTGTGGGGCCCATGAGAGCCATCATGTATTATGAAAGGAGGTGAAGTCAAGGGGAGCCGTTTAGGAAGATTTTCTAATTATGTTTATTGTATTTAAGAATATTTTAATTGTTTAGAAAGATTTCCTAAATTATGTATATGTTGGTGATGCAGGCAAAAAAAATATAGGGGACCCTATATTTTTTGCCAAGCAAAAGAAAAGCTTTCCTACATAAAAGGCTAGGGCTTTTTTTTTTTTTGTGCTAGAGCTATTTAAGAGAAAGTTTTGTCTAGGTTTAGGGCATGAGATAATTTGTGTTTGCTATAGTTTTATTTTGGAGAGCTTCCTAGCAGCGTCTAGGATTCATGGGAGAGTCATGGGCGGACCCCAGTTATGCTAAGGGTGGGCAAATGCCCACCCTAAAAAAATATATATATACTATAGTGGAGGGGGTATTTCGGTATTTTGCCCCCCCTCACAAAAATTTGTTTGCCCTAAATTAAAACAGCGGGACATGTTTGCCCAAATTTTTTTCTTTCCGCCTATTCACTGTTCGGCTGTTCGCAAGGACCTCACGAAGCACCGCAGCCCGCCTTGCCTTCTTGAAGAGTTCGCCGGACGCTGGACGGCCGAAGCCCTGTTTTCCGTCTGTTCCCTGTTCGCAAGGTCCTCACGGAGCCATCGCAGCCGCTGGCCCGCCCGCTGGCCTCTCTTCCCAGTTCGGCAGTTCCCAGTTCTCAAATCGCTGAAGGTAAGTTTAATTTCTGCTCGTTAATTTCTGCTCAATCACTGTTCGGCTGTTCGCAAGGACCTCACGAAGCACCGCAGCCCACCTTTCCTTCTTGAAGAGTTCGCCGGACGCTGGACGGCCGAAGCCCTGTTTTCCGTCTGTTCCCTGTTCGCAAGGTCCTCACGGAGCCATCGCAGTCGCTGGCCCGCCCGCTGGCCTCTCTTCCCAGTTCGGCAGTTCCCAGTTCGCAAATCGTTGAAGGTAAGTTTTGAAATTTCAGTCAAACTCTAGAGAAGAAGTTTTTTTTTGTGATTTTTTGTGAGATTTGCTTATAAATACCATTACCATCATTAACACCTTCAAAGAAAAGCGCTTAACACGTTAATTTCTGCTCAAAGTTTAACACGTTTTTTTCCTTGGTTTGTTTAGACTTGCTTATTCAACAGTTTAAGGCTTCTCTGACAACAATTTGTGCTTGTTTTGGAATATTAGCTTCTCTAATCTTTGTTTGCTTGAGGTTTGATTGTTTGAAGACATTTCTTAAATGTTCTTTTTCTAGGTGCTTGGTCTGAGCAGTGAGTAGATCGAAATTTCTGTAACTTTTAATAATTTCTGTAGCAAACAAGCAAACAGCCAAACACTATGATTTAAGTTTCGTTAACAATTTCTGAAATTTCTGTAGCTTTAACCATAGAGAATTTCTGAAATTTATGTAGTTTTAGACATAGAGAGATCTTAAGTAGATTGAAATTTCTGTAACAATTTCTGAGCTTTAACTATAGAAAAATTAGGTACTAAACAAATAAAATTGAGAAAGATTTGAGTTTGTGTCTCAATTATAATGTGAATAAATTTTTCAAATTCTATATTAATTTTGTATTATCTTTTTTTATTAGAGTAACAATGTTAGCTAATTTAGATTGCTCATTGTTAGCCTTTTGAGAAATGGAAAGATTCTTGAAGAGAAAAGAACATGTCGAGATTTATATTGACAATCTACCTGCTGATCCTGGTCTTCGACCATCCATCTGGAGTTATGATGTAAATGATCTTGATAGAGTTCGAAGAGCTTATTTATTGAAGGGTCCGCATCAACCCAAAAATCATCAATTCCCTCAAACAACAATAGGGAACATTGCACGTAGATTTAATTCAAAATGGTTTGAAGACTTTCCTGATTGGATGGAATATAGTATTCAGAAAGATGCAGTATTTTGCCTTTATTGCTATTTATTTAAACCTCAACAGCAAGTTAATACTAACAAAGGCGGTGGAGATACATTTGCTGGTGAGAGATTTAAGAATTGGAAGAGAAAAGAGAAGCTTTTAAGTCATGTTGGAGATGACAACAGTGCACACAACAAGGCAAGACATAAATGTGAGGCTTTAATGAAGCTTCAAGAGCATAGTATTCCTGCTTTATGGTTGAGCAAAGAAGAGAAGCAAAAAAAAGAATATCGCACTATGCTAACTGCAGCTGTTGATTGTGTATGATTTCTTATTCGCCAAGGCCTATCATTTCGTGGGCATGATGAATCTTCTAGCTCCAATAATCAAGGGAATTATGTAGAATTATTTCAGATTCTTGCAAATCATAATGAAGAAGTTAGAAATGTTATATTTGAAAATGTAAATGCAAAGTTAAAATTGATTAACTTAACCATTCTAGTAGATGAATCTCGTGATGTGTCTACAAAAGAACAACTAGCTATTGCGGTGAGATACGTAGATAAGTTGGGCCAAGTAATTGAGAGATTCATAGGTGTTACTCATGTTACTTCAACAAATGCAATAACACTCAAGGCAGCAGTTGAAGCACTTCTTGCAAAACATTCTTTAAGTTTGCACAGAATAAGGGGACAAGGTTATGATAGAGCATCAAATATGCGAGGGGAGTTCAATGGTTTGAAAGCACTTATTCTAAAAGATAATCCTCAAGCATTCTACATTCATTGTTTTGCACATCAACTCCAATTATGTTTGGTGGCAGTTGCAAAAAATCATTGGCAAGTAAAACATTTATTTGAGATGACTTCAAGAATTGTAAACACTGTTGGAGCTTCATGCAA
>NW_021318775.1:2183660-2203919 GCF_001605985.2 Dendrobium catenatum
TTCTTTTTTTTTTTTGCCTACATCAGTTGGTTAGGAAGGTTCTATTTGTGTTATTGTCTGCTAGGGCTTTTTTTTTTTTTGTGCTAGAGCTATTTAAGAGAAAGTTTTGTCTAGGTTTAGGGCATGAGATAATTTGTGTTTGTTATAGTTTTATTTTGGAGAGCTTCCTAGCAGCGTCTAGGATTCATGGGAGAGTTAATCTATCTCTCAAATAGTAGATCAATTGTATCTTTCTTTATTGTTGAATAGATAATCAAATTTCAAGCCTAATGTTTAGATTCTTGCATTTTCCTTATTGCCTACTTGCTGTTTTACTTCCAAGACATCAAATTGGTATCAGAGCAAGACTTTGGGAGAGATAACAGCAAAGAACATTGATGCATTAGAAGGCGAAGTGGAGAAAATCAAACCTAGGATGGAGGAGAAGTTCTCAACCATCAAAAGTAGATTTTCAACCATGGAGGGAAGGCTTTCATCCAAGGAAAACCGATTTGGAAAGTTGGAGGAGATGATGAGGAAGCTCTTGGAGATGCAATCAAAAACTCCACCGATGGTTCCGATGGCTAACCCTAACTAAGATTTGATCTAGATTCCCTTGGCAGAATTAACCGAAAATTAGATCGGATGGGAAGAGCTTGACGAGGAGAGTTTCGTTCATCAAGATCCCACCTTTTGGGGCTCTGATAAGGGGCGGATTAGGATTTCTGGATGAGGGGAAAACAATGAGGGAATTTTTTGGGGATATGGTAGAGAGGCTGACCACTATAGGAGACATTTTGGGCAAGGGGAACAGGCCATTGGAGGAGCGGGGTCAATTGCCATCTCTTAGGGCTCTGATAAGAGGCGGAATAGGGTTTTTTATTTTTATTTTTTATTTTTTTGGTGGGGGGATGGTCAACCACCATGGGAGGTCTTTTAGGCAAGTGAAGAGGATGACCAGAGGAGGGGAACAAGCCGAGCCATAGGCATCAGGTCATATAAGGCGGGGCGAGTGGAAGAAAAAGGTGGGATTCCCACCCTTGATACATGGGGGAAACATAGAGGGATCACGATAACCGCTACACTGGAAGAGGAAGAAGCTATTAGGGCGGTGGCAATGCTAGGGTGAGGAAGTTGAAGATGTCGATATTTAAAGGGGAGGATGCAGATGGGTGGCTGTAACAGATGGAGAGATATTTCACGGTGAATGGGTTGAGAGAGGATGATAAGCTTACAGCCGCAGGGCTATGTCTGGAAGGGAAAGCCCTCACCTAGTTCAAATGGATAGAGGCTAGATATCCAATCCGTTCATAGGAAGAGTTTAAGGATTGCTTGTTGGAACATTTTCGAGTCATTCAGAAAGGAGACCTACACCAACAATTCTTTGCCTTGACTCACAATGGGACCGTCATGGAGTACAGGGAGAGATTCGAGTTGCTATTGGGGGCAGTTGAGGGGAGTTTCGGAGATGGTGTTCTTATGCAAAGAGGGGGCTAGGTGGAATTATGAATGGAGCCAAGGGGAGGTTCAGCCAGCCTTTTGGGGCCCAAGAGAGCTATCATGCATTATGGAATGAGGAGATATCAAGGGGAGCTATTTATGAAGGTTTCCTAATTATGTTTATTGTGTTTAGGAAGGTTTTAATTGTTTAGGAATGTTTTATTTGTGTTATTATGTGCTAGGGCTATTTAAGAGAGGGTTTTGTCTAAGGTTGGGGCATGAGATAATTTATCTTTGATGTAGTTTTATTTTGGAGAGCTTCCTATTAGTGTCTAAAGTTCATGGGAGAGATGATCTACATCTCGAAAATAGTAGATCAATTGTATCTTTCTTTCTTGTTGAAGAAATAATCAAATTTCAGCCATAATATTTGGATTCCTGCATTTTCTTTATTGCCTACTTACTATTTTTACTTCCAAGACGCATAAAAGTATGACTTTGTTGGAGATGCTTGATTGTTTCAAAAGGTTCTTGATGGATTGGCCAATCTGAAAGAGATGAAATTATGAAGTTTCTTAATCAAGAGGGAGTTGTTTAGGAAGATTGTTAATCAAGAATGAATTATTTAGGAAAATTTTAATTATAATTACTTAATTAGGAGTGAATTATTTATGGCAAGATATATGATTTGAATTCAAATATGAGAGAAAAATATTTAGGAAAAGGGGGCTGATTTGGGAGAGAATTAGGGGAGCTTATTAAGGCTAACATTAGGTTGATTTAAGGATTATATTATGAGTTTGCTAAAATTAGAATTTCTTAGGTTGTGAGGGCTCTAGCCACCGGCTAGGAATTCGGGAGAGCCGGATCTTCCTCTCCAATTGAAGATCCAATTGTATATTGTTTTTTCTTTCATATATCTTTCAACAAAAAATTCCTGTGTTCTTATTTCTAATTTTCTCAATACGTACATCCACTTCCTATCAAATTGGTATCAGAGTGAGATTTTGGAGAGATGGAAACAACGACGGTTGATGCGTTGCAGGGCAAAGTGGAGCAAATCAAATCCAGTACAGAGGAAAAGTTTTCAACCATCAAAGGATTTCAACCAAGGAGAATTAAATGGATAGTCGATTTGAAAGGGTGAGGAGATGATGAGGAAGCTCATGGAGATGCAATCAAAATCTCCACTGACGATTCCGATTGCAAACCCTAACCAAGATTTGATCGGGATTCCCTTGGTCGAATCTAAGGGAAAGAAGATCGGACATGAAGAGTTCGACGAAAAGAGTTTTTCATCAAAAACCACCTCTTAGGGCTCCAATAAGAGGCATATCAAGGTTTTTGAATGGGGGGATAGCAATGAAAAAATTTTATGGTGGAGGTGGTGAGGTGGCTGACCACTATGGGAGGTATTTTGGGCAAATGGAGTGGGTGATCGAAGATGGAGGGGGTCGAGCCGAGCTGTGGGGATCGAGTTATGCAAGGAAAAAGGAAGAAAGGTAAGAGTCCTACCCTCGATGCACGAGGGAACCGTTGGAGGGGGGGGAGTTGGAGTGGAGATGCTAGGGTGAGGAAGTGGAAGATGCCAATATTTGAAGATGTGGATGCCCATGGGCGAGTGTACCTGGTGGAGATAGATGCATCGGGATCGCCCTAGGGGAAATACTCCAAGATCATCGACCCATTACTTATTTCAGCCAGGTGCTCACAACTAGGAAGAGGCTCAAGTCTGTATATATAAGCGTGAGTTAATGACAATTATCTTAGCCATCCAAAAGTGGCGACCTTATTTATTGGGGCGACACTTTATTATCATGACAGATCAGAGCAGTCTGAAGTTTCTTCTTGAGTAAAGGATGGTGACTAAAGAGCATCAGAGGTGGTTATCCAAATTACTTGGATATGATCGCCCAGGACTAGTAGGAAGAGGCTCAAGTCTGTATATAAGCGTGAGTTAATGACAATTATCTTAGCCATCCAAAAGTGGCGACCTTATTTATTGGGGCGACACTTTATTATCAGGACAGATCAGAGCAGTCTGAAGTTTCTGCTTGAGTAAAGGATGGTGACTAAGGAGCATCAGAGGTGTTTATCAAAATTACTTGGATATGATCGCCCAGGACTAGACAGTTTTCATCATTCTACCTTGAGAACAAGGTGGCACTTTAGGAGGGGAGTATTGATTGGCTGGTCGATTTTATTGGGGGCAAATTAGGAAAATCAAGAGGGAGAAGTTTAGAAAGGTTCTAAATCAATGAAGAATTGTTTAGGAAAATTTTAATTATAATTGGGAGTGAATTATTTAGGGCAAGCGATATGATTTGAATTTAAATATGAGAGGAAATTAATTAGGGAAATGGAATTGATTTGGGAGGAAATTAGGGGAGCCTATTTAAGCCTAGGGTAGCCTAGAGTGATTTCAGGATTATGTTATGAATAAGCTAAAATTAGCATTTCTTTGGTTATGAGGGCTCTATCCGCTGGCTAGAGATTTGAGAGAGCCAAATCTTCCTCTCCAATTGAAGATCCAATTGTATATTGTTTTCTCTTTCATATATCTTTCAATAAAAAGTTCGTGTGTTATTCATCTTCCTAATTTTCTCAATATCTACATCCACTTCCTATCAAATTGGTTTTAGAGCCGTGTACTGGGCTGAAATATAAGTCTTCCTCACTGATTTTTGTTGTGATTGTTTCCTTCATCTTACTGATTTTTGCTATTGGAAGATCATATTCACTGTTTTTTTTTACAGTTTATTTTAACTATTTGGAGCCTAAATTCGGGTAGCTATGATGGGAAGAAAGGTACAAGTGTTGGAATGGGAGATTGGACAATTGAAATTTGATTTTGTAGAAAAGATTTCAGATTTCAGATTTCAAAAAACAATTTTCAGCCATCCATGAGAAGATCGATGAGAAGTTTACCATCATGGAGGAGATGATGAGGAAGATGCTCAAGTTCCAAACAAAACGGCGTTGTCGGAGACGGGGGGAGCCGTCGGTGACCAAGGGAGTGGAGGAAACCCTAATCCGATAATGAGAGTGGAAAATCAGGTGGAAATGTTGGGGAAGAAGAGGAGATGTCACCTTTGGAGCCACTTCCAAGGAGAGGAAAGGGTGAAGGAGTTGATTTTTTTGTGAAGCTACAAAGTTTGAAATCAGTGACAAGTGTGCGTTAGGTAGTCGACAGCCAGCGTAAAACTTAGGGGAAAGGGTGAAGGAGTTGATTTTTTTGTGAAGTTACAAAGTTTGAAAAGAGAAAAAGATGGGGAGAAGGTAGAAGCACCAGACATGGCTCAACCATCCCTACAGTAGTATCGAGGGGTGTTCCAACTAGTTCAAGGGTTGTCTCCTCTTAAGGAATGCGGGCATGCTATCATCTTGAAGGAAAAAGTCTCGCCTATCAGTGTTCGTCTGTACCGTCATCCCCAAATCCAGAACAAAAAGATTGAGAGATTAATCGAGGAGATGGACCCAATGATAGTCCATTTTTCAGTCAAGTGCTTCAGTAGTAATTTCCTTCGTTCCATCTTGAGGACAAGGTAGCATTTTAGGAGGGGGGTATTAGTGTACCGGTCAATTTAATTGGGAGGAAATTAGAAAGTTTCCTAATCAAGAGAGAACTGTTTATGAAGGTTCTTAATCAAAGGAGAATTGTTTAGGAAAGTTTTAATTACAATTGGGAGGTAATTATTTATGGCAAAAGATCTAATTTGAATTTAAAATCTAAGAGGGATTTATTTAGAGAAAGAGATGATGAATCAAGGGAAAATTATTTAGGAAAGTTTTAATTATAATTGAGAGAATTATTCAAGGCAATATATGATTTGAATTCAAATATGGAGGGAACTATCTAGGGAAAGATGGCTTATTTGGGAGGGAATTAGGAGAGCCTATTTAAAGCTAACAATAGAGTGATTTCACGATTATTGTGTCTTGTTTGTTGAATTTTGATTGTTCTTAGGTTGATTGGGCTCTAGCCGGGGACTTGGATTTGGGAGAGTCAGATCTTCCTCTCCAATTAAAAATCCAATTGTATCTTGTCCTTCTTTCATAACTATTTTGAATTAAAAAAAGTGTCCTAGTGAGTTCTCTTTGGTTTTTCAATTTCTGGTTTGCTGAAATCAGATTTCAGTGTTAGATTTTCACAAATTCTACAACCAATTCCTATCACTTCTACAATTAAATCATTTTTTGGACGTGTTACAGATGTTTTTCCCCTTCATCGTATATAGATGTTTATCCCATTCATCTCTCTCTATACATGAAATTGAACTCTTCATGATTTCTTCCTCAAGATTGATTTCCATTCATCTCCTCTTCTCGGGATGTGCTCCCAACAATTTACCAATTTAAAACTATAGCAAAAGACAATTTTAAGGAACAAATGAACAATGGATTATTTTCAAAATCCCCATGTTAGAACCTTTTTTATCGCAAGGAAGCATGTAAAACAAACATGAATTACCTGTCATATCTAGCATTTTAACGCCTTCGTATTTTCTTTCTCAGATTTAAAAATATATAAAAAAATTGAAAAAATATATAAAAATAATTAAAATATATTTCATGGATTAAAGTATTATTTCCAGCATTCTTGATGTAATTTTTATTTCCATATCCTGCACAGGTCAATTTTTATTGTGTCCTCCCACCTGACGTAGAGATACGTCCTCCCACTACTAAAAAACTGGGTTTTTGCTCGGTATTGCTAGCTATTATTTGGTATTAACGAAGAATATCATCATGTGAAGACCAATACCGAGTTATACCGAGCAATACCGAACTATACCGAGTTTTTTAATAGAAAACAAATAATATAAAAAAATACCTAGTTTTAGCTAGCAATACCGAGCAAAAATTGAGTTTTTTAGCGGTGGGAGGACGTATCTCTACGTCAGGTGGGAGGACGCAATAAAAATTCCAACTAAACAGATAGGTTGTATACCTTAATTAAATTCGTTACAAAGATGTGTATTTCACTTTAGATATGCTAAAGTTTGGTTACAAGTTGTGCATTTTTGTTCTAGAACTGTTATTATATTTTCCTTTCATAATTCAAAATTCTACATCCAACTAAACAGGTCAAACAGTTTCCTCAAATTTTTACTATATTAAATAAAGCAACTAAAATAATCAGAATATATTGCATTTACTAAAATGCATACATTCCAAATACAAACAACAATCGAGCCCTGAATGCTTATGTTTTAAATAATTTTACCTTTTTTTATATTTATCATCATCGTTGTATCTAAATAAGTCTGACACCACCTCCGATAGCTAAAACACCCTTCCACCAATATTAAGTGATTGCAACAAACTCTCCAAAAATGAAAAGAAAAGGGGAAAAGTTGATAATTCAAAGTTTTCAATAATTTCAAATTTAAAATAAATAAGTTTTAGAAATTCTTTAAAAAAAAGATTGAACTTTTTAGATTTCAAATTCAAATCAAATTTGATATTTGATTGCAACTTTCCAATCATTGCTTACCCTTTCTTTTAAGCAATAACTCTACCAACATCCTCAACAATATCAACCACAATTCACTCAATCATATCCCTCATTCCCCTCCATAATATCTTCCACCAAAGTCTCCAAACTTATCAGTTGATTCAAATTGAAAATTGAATTTGAATTTCAAGAACTTGAATTCAAACTTACATCCTAATCTCCAACTTTTTTTCCTCCACGAGTTTCTCCACTACCTTAACCCAATCAAACCTAGTTAGGTTATCCAAGCTTGACACCCAGCTCATTAATTAATTGATTGACCCAACTCAAACAGCCAGCATGGCCCAACCATGAACCCTAATAGAAAAAAAAAACTTCTTCCTAGAAAATAGAAGCATCAAACCAATCTATCACAGTGCATAAAACCTTCAATTTTTCAAAGTTATCTTTCCAAAACTAATGATAGCGTTCCTGAGGATAAACGATAAGTATTTAATCAATATTATTGTTGTTGAGGTCATTCTCCGCTTCCTAGCTTCTTCAGGATTTTCATTCAACATATCCACTTCAAATGGATTTGTCATTTGGCACCTCCACCTAGTTCCAAATATTTTTCAAACCAAAGATTGACACAAGGTTCTCAACCTAATTGACCTAAAATAGCTCAACCAAGCATAACCCAAATAAGCCAACCTAGCCCAACTATGAGACCAAATGAACAAAAAAAAATCAACTTCTCATTAAAAAATAAGACACCAAACCAATCCATCACCATACATGAAAATCCCCAATTTGTCAAAGCTATCTTTCAAAATCTAATGATAATCTTTTTGAAGATTGATGATCTGTCTTCAATTAATATTGTTATTGATGAGATTATTGTTACCCTTCCATTTATATGGAGTTTTCTGTTGGAAAAGTAAATCACGCAACAAAACAAACAACAAAAGAAAACAACGGAAATGAACACGAGGATTTAACATGGAAAAATCTAAAATCAGGAAAAAACTACGAAGCCACAATACACCAAGATATTCACTATGAAAATTGGGAGAAATTACACAAATCTTTTTCTCTCTCACACACTCTCCTTGTCTCTCTTGACTTCACTTTTCCATTCACTTCATAGAATAGACAAAAAGACGAACTTAAATATACAAAAGAACGCAACCCTTCAAGTTAAGCATGAAAAACGATAAAAAAAAACTGCCTAGCCCGACTCACAATACCATGGCGCCAATGTTTGGAACACTACGGCGCTCCACTCTGTCTCAAGCCTGACTTGCAGCGTCATGGCACTGCAGCCTACAACGCTTTGCTCTTTGTCTCCAACCAGAGACTACAATGCCACAACGTTGCATGGCTGTACGGAAAGAGAGCAAGGCCCCCGAACCCAAGCAGGGGGAGGCCCCCTGAACCCCTCAGCAAGCTCAACTGACGAAATTGAGGTATGAGTAAACAATACAACCCGATTGATCAATACAATCAAATTCCACACATAACCAACATTTTCTTTTCTTCACCCCTCCAAATAGAATGGATTTGTTATTTGTTACTCTTCTTCAGAATGCATTTATCACAAAATATATTTACTCATCAATACAATCAAAGGTCTATGAAGCTTCAAGCCTTCAACAACATTTCAACTCTTTATAGTATAGCTTGTTGTAATCGAGAGGAATTGATGTAGTGCAAGATGCCAACTTCCAATTATCAATATTTTCTTATATGCATAGTATAGTCAGAATAAGTCAGGTAGTTAGTTCTTTTACGGTGTTTATTATTATTATTCATTATTAAATGTTAGGGTTAAAATAGTCATTAATCATTTGATGCTTGTTGGTCAATATTTTAATGTTAGTAATATTACAATGTCCAAAAAAAGTTAGTGGTACTAATATTAAATTGTAGGTCTTAGGTTGTAATTAATGATGGTTAATCGTGAAATAAAAAAGATTTTTTTTTTTCCTCTTCGGAATCAATTCCTCCCACAAAATATCTAAATATGCTATATAACAACTGCCATATCAAAAAAAAGTATGCAAATTCAAAATCATCCTTTTTTTTGGGTGTCATGCAATAATACCTAATTTATTTATTTTAATAAAAATAATTTGGAGTGATGTAGACCTATTATGAGAAAATTTAACATATCGACAACAAAGATACTACAATACAACGTATTCTTGTTAAAGCAACAAGAAAGAAGATGTGCTACAAAAATAAAATTTTTTGTTATATTCCAAGCATAATTCACAGGATTGAAAGCAAACTTTCGAATGTTCAATCAACAATCCTAAATGTCATGCTCATAACAAGAAGATTGGTAGAAAGATGGGGCAAAATAAGCAATCTCATCTTATAGGTTCCAACATTAGACCAACAATAGGACAAAAGAATATTATGTATTTTAGAAGAAAATATTGAGATTCACTATCAATTTAAAGTGCATATCTGCAAAAAGTTAGGTTAAAACAATGTTCTAGAGGGGTAAAAAGATAGGACAAGGAATGACTTGAGCCGCATTAATTTTCTTTAATTTCATAAATTAATAACATCAAACAAATACAAAAATATATAAAATAAAATAAGTACCATAGTCTATAATAATATGATTCATATTCATACTACAAAATCCAATCAACACAAACAAATAAATTCAAACCAAATTTGATGTCAAAATGAAACAAGATAACTTCTATGCACTCCTCAAGCTCCAAAGGTAAAGTTAGGTTAAAACAATGTTTTAGAGGGTAAAAAGGTAGGACAAGGAATGACTTGAGCCTCATTATTTTTTTTTTAATTTCATAAATTAAAAAAATGAAACAAAATACAAGAAAAAATGAAATCAAATAAGTGCCATATTTTATAGTAATAGGATTCATAATCATATTCATACTCCAAAGTCCAATCGACACAAACATATAAATTCAAACCAATTTTGGTGTCAAAATGAAACCATACAACTTCTATTCATTCCTCAAGCTCCTAAGCTTCCAAATCCTCTTCTCTAATCAATGTTTGATTAGGGAACATATTTCTTTAATTTGAACTCTTAATTATTGGGAATGCTATATTATATTGAACTAATGTTTGATTATTTAATAACTTCTAAATTAATTTATCAATTTTTGTCATAGAGCATGTGCGCACCAACTAAATGCGCCCAGAGCAAAACTCAACTTGTTGAGCGTATGCTCCACAAGTCAAAAGCCTACCCCATCTACCATGGGGGACTTTTGTTATGCCCCACTCTATAGTGTATGCCCTAACAATGCCTTTCAAAACATTGGGTTAAAGCTTTTATTTACTTCAATGCAAAGGTCCATGATGGGTAATAATAGGCTTAGGTTTATAAAATAATAATTTGTTCCAATATTTAGGATGAATAGAATCATAGAGTCAACTTGATTGTTGCTAACATTAGAATGATTGTCAAAACCACTTCCCAAAGGTTCATATTAAAGAAAAATGTGATGCATGATTTCTGCATAGAAAATGGCTTTGAGGGAATGCAAACATGAAGATATCTTAGAAATTCATGCCCGCAATCTTGACAAGGTTCTAGCTTTACAAAGCAAACATAATAATTTTTAAGATTCAAAGTAGGGGTGTAAATTTCGGGTCACGGGTCGGGTTCGGGTCGAACCTGGAAATGACCCAGCACAAATCGGGTCAACCCGAACCTGAACCGTTTTATGTCGGGTTCGAGTCCAAGTCTTGTCAAATATTGACACCCCTAATTCAAAGAGCATGTTATTTAAGATCTAGCTGGTTCTTTGATGGTTTAGCTAAGAGAATCAATCACTAATATTTAAATATGAAAATAATATCACTCCTTGCTTATTATGAAAGGGAACATGAGTTCAAAGTGAAAAAAAAAATTGCTATTCACTGTTGAAAAGAGAATGGAGCTTACAAGCCAATATTCAGTTTCACTAAAGATGCAAAATTTTCAAGTTGGTCATAAATATTACATGTAAATGATAAGAATAAGTAGGGTTTATGCTCTCAGTTTTTACAATGTGCAAATTGATCAAAACTAGAATAAATAGAAAACAAAGATCATACAACCATTGGCACAATTCTCCACCATTGAACAAGAAATCAAGAATTCACATGAATATTTGAAGGAATGGCATGAAATGTAAAATTATAAAATTCACACTAGTTTAGTTTGCAAGGAGTAGCTATCACTAAGAGATTGAATATTTATCAAGAAAGCTCAAACATATTAGTTAACAAGCATTTTTTTTAATAATGCCTTATAGTAAAAGGATTCTACATTTACCTTCCACATCATCATCATCTTTATCATCATCGTCCTCATCATCATCTTCATCATCATCATCCTCAACAACAGGCTCATCAAGCTATAGATGCAAGCATTTAGGAATTTACATTAGCAAATTTGCAAGGCAGCAGAGCAAAAAGGAGCAAACAATACCCAATGAAGGATACCAAATGCAAACCATGTAATATTTAATTTAAATGTAGTTTGATACACTTAAATTTAAGAACAAGATCACAGAAAAGTTTGGATGAACCATTTTAAAATAAATCATTTAAAACTACTTCAGCTAGTATTCTGGTTACAACTCATATAAAAAGCCAGTATAAGCATTGAATTTCTTGGGATGATTATATACACTAACTTAGTTGGGATCTGTGCATATACTGAATTCCTTGAGGCATGTTATGATCTTTAAAAAGTGAACTCCAGATACTAAAGATGGCAAAAAATAGCATACACAGTAAACAAGGCTTCCCAACAATACATGTTTGTGAAGGGTTGGTCAATGCAGCCTTACCCAGTATTGCAATGTGGTTAGTAGCATCAGTCAACCTCCAGGACCTCAAAACCACAATGGATGCAACTTCACAATTGCATCAGTCTTTGAAATTAGTGATTAAGAAATTCAATCTAAAAATTAAACATAATATGATGTAATCCATTCCATTTTTCCTTGTATTTGATGCCATAACCTTTAAAGTGAAGGCCTCATAATTTAAGAAATTAAATAAGCCATAAGGACTGAAATAACCATAAGAAATTGAAGAACATAAAATAGAATAGAATGTTATCCATTCACAATTGGTATTTCCAATAAGACCTGGTCTAACTTGAAATATACATCAAAGGAACAAACTCAAAAAACAATCCAAAAAAAGAAAGAATATTATCAATTTTTTATAAAATCTCATGTTTTAATTTTATAATAGGAGTGAGCATCTCATTGAATTAATTTTATTTGATGATTCCTTTGAGTAGCTTATCAAAAATAGTTAAAAGAGGCTTATACAGAAGCCATTAAAACCCATGCATACCACAAAAAATAAGTTCAATGACTAAAAATGTTCTTTCTGCATAAATGTTCTATTTAAATATTATAGATTCAAGAACTGATGAAATTGACATTCAGAAACTTCCTCTCATATAGGTTGAATTCAAGGAATAATGAGAATGACAATAAATAAATAAATAAATACGGAGTTATTGTGTTGTTTAGCTTTCTACCAATGCTTTGGTTCTTTGAGCTCTTCTCAACAATTAATAAGTTAATTTAATACATCCGATGTCACTGAATTTAGACTGAATTTTAAAAATACTTTCCATCCAAAAATGGATAGAAAGAAGTGTATCTTAAAAAAAATCTCAAATATTTCATAGATACTTTTGTTTGATTTGATATCAGATCACTAGGCAAATTTCTAATCCTAAATAATTAAACAATGTTGAAGAAATATAGCAGAAATAATCAAAACCATGTTTAGCATGCATAAGATTTTCTGTTCAGTTTAAATAGGGATAAAGTTAATCCTAGAAGTTCCATAATGGAGTTAAATCTGGTTCAGGAGAAGGCTGGATTGGGAGCAAATCATAGATCACCAAATCTAGACTGCTAAACAGAGAAAATAAACTAATTTGTGGATTAAACGCCTAGTTCACATCTAATCCTTATTTAACATCAAACCAAGCAGCCCTTCTACAGCAGTTTGTAAAGCAATAAATACATCATCCTAATGAAAATTAGATTCATAGTGGAGCAAAAAGCGACAAAAAAAAAATCTACTTAGGACAAAGTCATCTAATTTATCCAGACATACAGAAGCCTCAAGTTGAATTTTCAAAAGCAATCATGGCCAGGGCACGACTGCCACCTTGCCACTTAGTTGTTATGTCAGTATTTAACAAGCTCAGTTTCTCCTGTCGCTCCTAGACCCTTGTTTAGAAAAATACAAGGCTTCAACAACGATTCAGTAATCTTGAAACCTTAACATATAAAGCTATAAAAAACCGGAGCATCTCAAGAGTAGCAAGCGACGTTATTTAGAGGGCAAACATAATTGGGAGACTTATCTCTGTATGAACCTAAATAATACCTAAAACCCATGTGCACAAATCAAAGAGAAGATAGATCGAAATTAGGAAACAAAATAACCGATGGATAATAGTATAAACAAAGAACGATTTTGCATTGAATTGGATAGAACAAAGGATAAGGTAACCCTACGTTGATTTTTTGTTGCTCGAGCTGAGCGGCGAGGAGCTCCTCGGGGGTCTGGGCACTCATGGCGACGCGTCGGCGCTACTGTTTCGAAGCCAAAAAAAATCTTAAGAAACCCTAAGTCCGAGCGAGATGACAATCCTACACACAAAGAAGAGATAAATGGCTCATTGTGCCCTGGCGATTGATTCCTATTTTCTTGCCTAGTTGGCACCATTCGTCTAACTAAATTGCAGATCTACCTGTTTTATTGCATATCACCCCCTTTCTTGCCCTGCGGCAGTGCGGCCTTTATTCCAATTTTTTTATTTGGTTTTAAAATATTTATTTACTTATTTAATTATTAAATATATGTTGTATTAAATTTAACATATATCATTCTTATAGTATATTTGTTTTGTTTTCCCATGTTTAATTTTTAAATTATATAAGAGATGTCACTGAAAAAACATTATTTTATATGTGCATCTTCTCTATGATATGAGGAATTATTTTGTGCGAATGCTGAACGCAGCTCTACATCTTGACCGAGTCAGCAATACCGAGTGGTGCCGAGCGGTACTGAGCATTACCGAGCCGCGGTACTGACATGGTTCATTCTAGTTAATCTCCGGGTGGTGTTCTGCATCCGCACATAATAATTTCTCTTATGATATGTAGCATATTAGAGGATTTGTAAAGCAATTTGCATATTCATGTAAGAGTAATTCTATGTTATGAGTGCAATAAAAAATAAGGAATCAAAATAATTATATAAAAAAAGATTCCAATTTTTTTTTGCATTTTTAGCTTAATACTTAAGTTTTTATCATTCTAAAGTTCTGATTATTTAGTGTTTAGCACTCAAACTAGTAAAATATAAAATACAATAATATATATATGTTATATCAACAAAAAATTATTTTGAACGGGCACGAATCTCAAAGCAAAATCAATTGGAAAGTTCAAAAATTAAATTTGGGACCATCTCAACTCCGATTTCAGCAAACTTACAGTCGAAATGAACGCATAGAAAATACGAACCCAACGACACCAAATTTGACTCAATCCGAACACAAATGTGTCCAAATCAAAAACTCAAAACATCTTTGAAAGGTTCAAGCCATAATTTGGATTACCAAATGGTTTTGAAATGTGAAATGCTTATAGTCGAATCAAGCGGCTCGACGAGACAAATCCAACGAGCCCAAGATCGTCAAATTCTACTATCATTAAGACATTGAAAAGCCCAAAGAACGATCCACGATTGAGAGATTCAACATCGGTCGTCCATTCAAACCACTCTCAATTTATCTCTAATCTTCCTTCTATTTACTGACATTACCAAAAAAAACTATAAATGGACCAATCATTCTTCATAGAAAGGGGATCCCAGGGGGGAAGGAGGCCCAAACAAGAAGAGAAGAGAAGAAAGCAAGGAAGAGAATGAAGAGAGTCCTCCTCGACCACCGTCAGACTTCCACCAGGTAGCCAACCGATGTTGAACTTCTACCTGATCACCAACTGACGCTGGAATTAAGTACGAAATAGAAGGAAGAAAAGGAAGATAAGAAATAGAGCTCTCTTGTCACCAGATTCTTCCTAGGCCACTGCCGGACTCCCACCAAGCAACATACCGACGCCGGAGTTTTGCCCGAATGCCATCTAATGCCGAAGTTTTGCCCGGCCCCCGATTCTCGTCGGACTTCAACCCGACGCTGGACTTCTATCCTACGCCAGACTTCTGTCCATCAACAAACTTCTACCCAACCTCGGACTTGCGCCCGTCATCGAATTCCTATCCGACACTGAACTTCCTGCCGTCATCGGATTCGTACCCATTGGTAGACTTTCGTCCGTCATCATATTCATGCATGATGCCGGACCTCCGCTCGTCGCCGGATTCCTACCTAACGCTGGGCTTTCGCCCATCATCGAAATTATGTCGGGCTTCTACCCGACGTAAGACTTCTGCCTGTTGTCGGGCATTCGTCGGACTTCTATCCGACGCTGTACTTCTACCTGACGTTGTTCTTTCAATCTCCATTGTCAGAAAAAGGTCTTTATGACTTCCGTCGCTCGCCGACTATGGTCCTTCTAACTTACATCACCCACCAACTATGATCCTTTCGACCTCCGTTGCTAGACAACGGTCCTTATGACATACATCAACCGCCGACTACGGTTCTTCCGACTTACATCGCCCATCGACTATAGTCCTTTCAAACTCTGTCGCTCACCAACTATGGCACTTACGACTAAGCGAATATGTCAACAGTGACTCTTTATATTCACACCATGTAATGTACTTCATATAATGTACATCAAGCCAATGCCTTATATCTAAATAAGGGCCTCAATTGTAATCGACTGCAAATAATAGTGGATTTATTCAATTTGGGTTGGGCCCCGTGATTTTCTCCCCTTTTCAGGGATTATCCACGTCAAAATATTGTTGTCTCCTATCAATGTTGCACCCTCTTTTTTTATATGTATGCGTGTTGGATCTTCGTACAATGCTGAGACGCTAAACTTTATATTTCTCTACCGCCGCGAATACTCAATGACACAACAAATATATATATATATATATAACACAATATAATACAAACACAAGATATGTTTATTATTGAAAATATGGGATATAAATATGCATTTAACATCACATTTTAATTTATATATTTAAAAATAAAAAATATTCTATGATTCCAACCTGAACCAAAAATTTCGGGTTAGGGTCAACCCGAATCTTAAACGGTTCGGATTTGGGTTGAACAAATCGACCCGTTTAAAAAATTAGTTCAATTCGGGCTTACCCAAAAATCCGAAATTGACTTGTTTTTGACACAAAAACCCATTTTTGACCTAGAAACCTCAGAATGTCCCGTTTTTTACCCTTTTTACCCGAAAATGGGAGATTGCCCCTTTTTTTACCCAAAAATAGCAATTTTGGGTCAACCCCGGGGCATTGGTGTCGGGTCGTGTTCGAGTCTGAAAACCTAACCCGTTTTCTAAAACAGGTCGGGTTTGGGTTGACCCAAATAGTGTCTTGTCAGTTCTGAATTCAACCCGAATTCAACCTGTGATCCGAAATTGACACCCTGAATTATCTTCATACATAATGGTGAGAATATGTAGAATTTTTTTATCTTTTTTACTATTTAAACAAATCTATAAACATAAAAAAAAAAAAAACTTAAAATGATTAATTGACAGTAAAATTAACACATTCATTTGTCTTCAACACTTTATTAAGATTATATGAAAAGTAATAAAAAGAAAGTTTTGAAGTGTGAGTCATTAGGATCTAAATTATAGGATTTTAAATCAACTACAGAGTCAGGGCTCTAATACGCTCTAATACTGATTGTTTGTTCAAGATACACTAAAAAGGGGCTAATTACAAGCATAACTTTTTGTACTTTAGAATTCTTCTTGTAATTTAATCAATCCAATCTCACATGATGAATATGAGAGATATAATGTGCCACAAAATGCAATAAAGATAAGCTATATGTTTGTGATGTGATCAAGCAAGTACATATGTAACAAATCTAATCAATCACATAAGCAATAAGCCTATAACCAATTTCTAAGAAAGTTGCAATAAGTGCCACAAGATGGAAATGTTGATAAAGATATTTATAGCGATATATGATTGATCTAGAACATAAATATAAATGTTACTCTTACTAATATGCATATAACTATTCAATATATGAATTGCCATAATATCATGTAAAGTAATATCCACTAATTATATAAATAATAATAATTACATGCAAGAAAATTTGAATCGGTAGATACATGCAAGAAAATTTGAGTCGGTAGAAAATATATTTTACATTCTAGCATTGCCCAAAAATTCAACATGCAGAGATGAAAGTAATAAGATCAAAAAAATTTATGTGGAAAAACACGAAAAGAGAAAAAACCTTCTTTCTTTCTTTATTGTTGAAGAGAGGATTAAACAAGCGTATTTTGGAGATGGTAGCCATGGTGGTTTTCAACGGCAATAGTTGGTGGTGGTCATTGATGATGAAAACTGAAAAATACAAGAAAACTTTCTCTAATTTTATCTCGTCTTCATATGAAATAAGCTCTTTGTGAAGAAAATTTTGATAATTTGAACAAAAATTCAAAACACTACACCGTACAATCCATATGAATTCTCTTGATCACGAAGCATTTATTCAATATCAATGTGTTCAAATGATATCAAAATTGAGTGATATTAAGCTCGTTATATTTGTCTCGTTGAGCCGCTCGATTTGAGTATAAGTATATCTAATTTGAAGATCATTTGGATATCTAATTAATATTTGAAGTTTTCAATCATACTTCAATTGCTTGATTTGGGCTCATTTGAGTTCGAATTAGACCACTTTTGGTACCGTTAGGTTTGTCTCATTGAGACATTCAGATTGGCAATAAGTTTGCTAAAATTAGAATTCAATCATTATACAAAATCATTACAAAATATATAATAAAAATCACTTGCAAATAGAAAGCCTTAAATAGGGCATTAATGATCAAATAAATTTGATAAAATATATGAGACATTTTTAAAAAATATTTATTGATATATAGATCTAACATAAATATATTAATTAAGCAAATAAAAATGCATTAATTAATTAATTATAACTCGCATAACATAGGTATAGTTAATATATTTAATAAAATTATTAGAAAATTAAGATCTCATAAAGTTGCTAAATATAAAAGTAATAAAAATCCTAGTAAATAAATTACACACATTGCTATTAATTTATAATTAATAGAATAAATAAATCAAGATTAATTAATTAATTAGAAAAAATATAAATCATAAATAATAATTAAGTTTATAAAAAGAAATATAATATTTTGGTGATAATTAAACATAATATTGAAACTTATAAAAATAGATTCATTGTAACTTTGTGTTTAGGGTTTTTAAACGTTTGGTTAATCTTACACAATCAAATTATAATAAGTAATCCAAATACTCACACCAGACTAAATTCACTTTTAAATAAATTTGATCTTACATGAATATTCTACTTAGTCTATTTCTAGGTGATCAAAGCTCCAAGTCAATCTAATACTTTTTAAAGTATTTTATTAGGTCTGATGTCCTGACGTAGCTCTACGTTCGAACGCCAATAACATGTCGCCACGTGCTCTTACTTTTTTACCGCGCGGCCCGACGATCCGACCTGGACCGAAACCCGGGGTTACTATGTTCGCGTATTGCTAGGTATTGCTAGATATTGCTCGGTGTTGCTAGGTATTGCTTGACAATAACAAGAAATACTGCTCTGTGAAGACCAATATCGAGCAATACCTAGCAAAATCGGGGTATCGCTTGGTATTGCTCGGTATTGCTAGGTATTGATCTTCACATAATGATATTTCTCGTTATTGTTGAGCAATATAGAGCAATACCTAGCAATACCCCAGTTTGCACAAATCAGTCAATACATAGCAATCCCGGGTCCAGTCCGGATCGGGTCGTCGGGCCACGCGGTAAAGAGTAAGAGCACGTGGCACCATTTTATTGGCATCCGAATGTAGAGCTACATCAGGACACCGGACCTAGTAAGAACAATGGTTGTTATCATATTGAATTACTAGAAGAAATACTTTAAAAAGTAGGCCAAATTTTTGAAACGAGCTTGTCAGCAGTTTAATTTAGGAGAAGAAGCATGTTTGCTAAAGAATTTGAGAAGGAGCCGATACGCCGGCTTTATTGGCGCATTCATGGAATGCGCCTATTGAATTGGCGCATTGCTTGAATGCGCCTAATGAATTGGCGCATTCATCACATTTCCTTGACTGCGCGATAGTATTTGGCGAATTCTTTCTTTTTCCTGCTTCTATGCATTCAGTGCTTTTGCAGGCGAATTTTTGCCTCAAATTTGATGCATTTTCTTATTTAAAAATGTTTATAGGAATCAACATTATTCTATGTTTTGATGTTTTGGTACGGTAAAGTAATAATTTTTGTAGCAATCATTCAGTTTTTTTTTATTAGTTGATACGTCCCGCATTGTATGTTAGTTTTTGTAAAAGTTTGAGTATTGAACGAAATGTATTTTACTATGAAATAGATTTTTTTTATAAGATTTTGTTAATGAGAGATTTTTGAAATATGAAATTCGTTCGAAGTGATCGGTTTTTAACAAAGCTTATCATTATGAATGAGTTACGGATTAAATTGTAGCGTTGTTTTTTTTTCTCTTTTGCATATTGGACCTTTATAAAAATGTAATTTGTATTATTAAATAAAATAAGATGTAATTTTATTGAAAAAATAATCTCCATTATGGCTTGAGAAAGAGGAAATTTTTCCTGGAATATTAAAAATTTAAAAATTTCAAATTTACAAATAGTTTAGAAATTATATACATTAATTACTTTTGCTATTAAGAGATTTAGAAGAAGTAATTTATTAACCGGAAGAATAATAAAGGTGGAAAGAGATTTTTTTATATATTATATTTTTTAAAAAAAAAAATTTAAATAATTTGAGTTTGGATGCCTTATTTTTCATAAAATAAATAATTAGAGTAAATTAGGTTAATATTTAAAAGGTGGAAAGAGATTTTTTTATATATTATATTTTTTAAAAAAAAAAATTTAAATAATTTGAGTTTGGATGCCTTATTTTTCATAAAATAAATAATTAGAGTAAATTAGGTTAATATTTATGTGAGCAAATGAGGAAAAAAGTGTTAGATTATATAAATTAAAATTTCTTATAAATAAAGTATAGTTAGAGTAATACTTAGCTTGTTATAGTTGATAGTTGAAATAGACTATTTTTTAAACAATCATACCTTAAAGCATCTTGTCAAGAAACATGTTTCTTTACCTTAGGCTCTTGGCAAGAAACATGTTTCAACCGAT
>NW_021318775.1:2210725-2229644 GCF_001605985.2 Dendrobium catenatum
TTCATATGTTGGTCTTCATTATTTAGCCTAAAGTCCAACTTCTTGCTTAGACGAACAAACACCAAACATGTCTAAACTTTGATTCAAAAAATTGATCTCTTGCACATATGAAATAAAATCTCTCCTAAATATATCATGATTTCTTCTCCACACCTCTCTAGTCAGATTTTTTCTAATTAATTTTTCCTACTCTTTTAATTTTTTTTTTTTCGATACTCTAATGAAATTTCGAAATCCATATCTGCTATAAAATATTTTTAAAATAATAAGTGGTCTACATGTATACTTTCCATAATTTCCATTTTTTTTTATATATTCGAGTTTACATTTCTTTTCAATAATGAATCATATACATTTTTTCTTAAAATTAATATTGCTTCAGTGGTTTAATATTTCACAAGCACAAGAAAAGGTCAATTTTTTTTTCTAAGAATTATATAAATTTATATTTTTTATTAACATTTAATATAATTGTTTATACTTTAAAAAATCTAACCTATTAACTAACGTTACTGTGGGGCGGGTGGCAACATCTTTGGATTGGTGGGAACCTAAATGGTTGTAGGCAATGGTCATAGTTGAATTTTAAAAGCATTCAAAAGACTGAAAAAATTACCCAAAAATAAAATTTATACTTAAAAGTTATTTTGAGTGTTTTTTCAATCAACTTTATTTATTTCTAAAAATAAGAAACATTAAATTACTCACAAAACAATAATGTTTAAAAAATAAAAAAGGAAAAACAATCTAAACTTTAGGGTCTACATTATACTTGTGTTGTTTTTAAAATTATAAACATTAATTATTTGAAAAAAATTTAACTAATACATGTTAGTTGGAAGTCGGATTTATGTACGCAACATTTAAATTATCTTCTCTTCTCAACATTTAAATTATCAAATTTATTTTAATTATTTGAAAAATATTTAACTAATACATGTTAGTTGGAAGTCGGATTTATGTACGCAACATTTAAATTATCTTCTCTTCTCAACATTTAAATTATCAAATTTATTTTAATTATTTGAAAAATATTTAACTAATACATGTTAGTTTTAGTTAAAATAAAATTTTTATATATGTATACTAATTTTTCATTATATTCTTAATAATTTGATCATCAAATCTAGAAATATGCTTTATTTAGGATAGCTTTCTAAAATAAAAATTTTTAATTCATAAATATTTTATACTGAAAATTTATTTTAAATATTAAAAAACTAATCCCAATTTTCACTTTCTACTACTAAATATTATATACATAGATATAAGTATATAACATTAAAAGATAAACTTTCTTAAGTTATAAATCTAGCTCAATTTGGATAAATTCCGATAATTGTTTTTCATTTTCTATCCAAAAAACACTTCGGAATTTTGTTTTTGAAGATACCAAAGTACAACTAATTTAATAGAGTTGAATATTTTGATCGTATAGATGCAGCTTTAAAACTTTAGGAAAATTAATATCTTTCAACAAAATGGTTAAATTTTATTGAAAATTTTTGGAATACTATACTGGAACATAAACTTTTTTGCTAAGGAATAATATTTATTGTTTTTTTCCTCTCCAAAAATAATAAAGCAAAACATTTATTTAGAATATCCTTAGCAGTCAAGCTTAGTTTCTTTTTTTAAACTAACATTTTATTTCTGCATATAAAGTAATTATTTAACGGATAAGTACACTGTATAAAATTAATTATTCTTCAAATAATTTATCATATACTTTTAAATTAATATTATTAATAGACTGTGGCAAGGCTATCACATGGATTTGCAATATGATAAATAAGCTCTCCGGTCAAGCATAAAATTATAAATAAATTCAAATAAAATCATGACGAAAAAATAAAAATATTGTTTCCAATATAAACTCCACACTAAAACATTAACACCTTCTACTAATAAGACTAAATATCCTAAGAAATAAATAACAAACAAATTATAAAATTAAGCAAACAAGAGTTCTTCATTGCAAATACATCAAGAAAAATTAATCATACATTTCACTTCTTGGCAGCTCACAAATAAATGCATTAAAAACTAAAAACAAAAAATATTCAACAAAAAAAATAAAAACCAAACTAAAAAAAAAATTAATTACCTCTCTTTCTCTCTGAAGCTAAGGAAGTGGGCAGTGCGACCTTAGAGCTGATGCAATTTTGCTCTTCACCACAGCCCCGTTTTTATAGGCACTCCGCATACCAGCCAACGCCTACCGCTTAACTCCCAACGCCTTCTCATCAAAGCCCTATCATTACCTCGCTGCACTGAATGCCACCCATCCAGCGCAAATTGGCCGCAATTTGCGGATCTGGTCGTCGATAACGCCAAAAGAGATAATGATCCACAGCTGGAACACGTCAGCAAGCAGGAAATGCGCTGAACATTTCAGCGCATTCTTCAGAATGCGCTGAACATTTAAGCGCATTCGCTCTATTTCTCCGCGTATTCTTTAAATGCGCGTTTAATTTAAGCGCATTCTACAATGCGCCGTACTTTAAAGTGTAGTTGCTACTATTTAAAATTTTTCCCAATTATGCTTCTTCCCCTAATAACGCCACGGACCGTGCTTCTTCCTAAAATTTTGCCTAAAAAGTATTAGATAATAACACATTATTCTATCTATATATATCTGGTGAGCTATATAGTTTTTTTTTTTTTAAGGAGTCAATACTCTCCATTATTTGATTATTTGATTTAAAAAAACTTATCAAAAGTAATCAAAATGGATGCAATATGATACCGAAAAGTAATAGACATGAAGGAAATAAAATGCCAACAAATCATGCAATGCGTTCATTTTTGCCATTTGAAATCATAAATTTATTGCAGAGTAGGGGAAGTGACATACTGCCTGGTAACCCTAAAGAGATCACTACCCTCAAATGGGTTACTCCACTCCTGGGAATTAGATGGTACTGAGGGATCAGCCAAAAGACCACCACCTTCCTGTAATCCTGGAAGATAGACCCCACCACCAACATTCACTTGAGGCCTTTCTGTAGCATTTCCTCCCATAAGCATTGTCGACCATGAGTCGGACTGCAATGATGGTCTTAGTGAGCTCAAATCTAGGCTCCAATCAATAGATGAGTAATCCCGGTGAGCGGCTAAGCCACTAGCGTTCCAATCATTCTGCGACGACGAAGCCGAGGACCCAGACGAACCCAAGGAGGTGAAAAGTCCTAAAGACGAAGGACTCGCTAACGATGATGAGGTGGTTCTTGAAGCATTCCAGGCTTGGTTGCTCCAACCAGTTGCTGCAGGCAAGTCCGCCGGACCCGACCGCATTGGATGAAAGTTGTTTTGAGGGTAGAACTGATGCAGGGAAGAGCCCGTTGAGCCCATGCTGGCAAGGTTATGCCCAGGAGAACCACTTGGATACCATCCTGAAGCTGGTGGTGGTGAAACGCTCAAGTTCTGCTGCTTTGGGCGTCGCATAACAATGCCTTCCTGAAGGCCTGTCTGGACTTCATGGCCCATTGTTGCTACAAACTGAGATTCTGATTTCAATGGAGGTCCTGAAATCTGCACTGGTGAAGCCAAAGAAGGGTATGAAACAGATGGAGTACTGCCCATTGCCAACCATCTTTTATCAAATGCGGTGGGCGGAACTCTTGACCAATCAGTTGGCTTGAGCTGCATCTTTTTAAAAGCCTGCTGAAGGCTTCTATTTGCATATTCATCTGGCAAAGTACCAGGAAGCATTGTTTTGGAGTAGTTGAGATCCTTTTCATCCCTTCTTTGTTGTTGAATGGGAGCAGCTCTTATCGAGACTGGATTATTATGATTAGGACCTGAAATCTTACTATTCAGACCAGTGGAATCGACAAATTCATCTGACTTGGGCGTTGGAACAGCAGTGGCAGCTTGTTTTTGTGACCTCAAGCTGTCTTCAGCCCTCAACAAATCACCCTCACAAGCAACAACGGCCCTTTCAACATCCTGTTTTGTACATTTGAGCTTGACCTCCAGTTCTGCAACCCTGGAAAGCTCATCGGTAATATCAAGCTTTATGTGGCTTTTATCTTCCAAGTTAGCCAAAACGTGCTGTCTGTTGTCCTCTAGCCCTTCATGTAACAACCAAGAAACAGAGTCCTCCATTCGACCTTCATTTATTATGAGAGACATGAAAGCTCGATCAGAAGGGAATCCCATCACCACAAGCTGACGGGAAAGAGTTTCAAGTTTCCTAGATGTCAGGAACGCATTACATCTTTCATGCAATTCTTGAGCTCGCCTCTCCTTTTGGCGTTGGTGCTTCCTCTCATTCTTCTGGCGAATCTTGTCTCGTTTGTCATTATTGTCACATCCAGGAATAGCATCTATGCGAGGCGCGGTGCTGGTAGGCTTCTCCTTCTGGTCTTCTGACTCACCAGAACAACTATCATTGTTGGATAAAGAATCATATTCTGCCGTCGTACCTGGTGAATTCCCAGAATGATCTTCTGGGTCATCAATGGTTCTAAAACGGCTATTGCTCTGGGGCGGAAAGAGAGGTGGTGATATCTCAAGGGTGTGAAAAGTCCCCAAAACTGGATTATAAACGCTAGTAGAGGAGCCATTTCCGCCATATGCAGGCATGGGAGATGGTTTTATTGAAACCTTTGACTGTTCTTTGCCAGCCCTTGGAGTGGACTTGTCTTTTGATTTTGACTTGGATGCTGACGACATGTGAACTCTAATTACAATTATGGACCTGATCAATTGGCAGGAGATGACAGTTTCGGTTAATCAATCCTAAGTTTTGAAATTTAGTGAAAAAAGGAGCTTCAATAAAAAGAAAATTTAATTCACATGAAGATACTCCAAGTTTCTACTTGTTCCGGGCTTCCTGAGGTTGCTATGTCGAAGTTTGGAATTCAAGAAACTTCTCACAAACTAAGATTTCTGTGCATGCAGAACACTCATTTGAACTCAAGCTGCATAACCTTACAGCAAAACAAACAGAAACACAAGTTCTGCGCTTCCAAACTTCAATAGAAATAAAACGGCCATAGCTGCTTAACATATTGGGACAAACAAAGTGTCCATAAATGCTGTTAGAATTGGCGCAACATGGCATATAAATTGAAGCGAGTCCATCCAAGCTTGATTAACTAACTAAGTTCGAGCTCGAGCTTAATTCTATGAGTTCAAGTCGGTTCACGAGCTTGTTCAATTATTATGAAAAAAGTGAGAATGATTATGATTGAAATAATTATAATAATAAAATGAAAAAAGAATAAGAAATTAGAAGAAAAAGAATAAATAATCACTTAATATAAGAAATTGTTATATAATTTTTTAAATATTTTTAACAACTTTGTACATAAGCTATCGATTGCTAATATATTTTAAGTGTATTTTATATTAATATTTTTTAAATGAGTTGGCTAGCGAGCTAACGTGTTGAGTCAGGTCTGACTCAAGCTTGACTCATTAGCTCATCGAGCTAAGCTCACGAACGATTTATCGAGCCGAACTTGAACTGGCTCACGAGTCAGCTTGACTCACTTACACCCCTAGGCTCAATACAAATGAACATTTTTCTTCTAAAAAGGCATAGCGGATCTTGGATGGTCCTAATATAATTAAACAACAACAACATCAAGCCTTTATCCCACTACGT
Source organism: Dendrobium catenatum (assembly GCF_001605985.2). Lineage (NCBI taxonomy): Eukaryota > Viridiplantae > Streptophyta > Magnoliopsida > Asparagales > Orchidaceae > Dendrobium > Dendrobium catenatum. The sequence continues at coordinate 2,216,343 of NW_021318775.1, forward strand.
GGGGTCGGCTACATGAATCATTTTTCTCCATTGTGTCCTACTAAAAGTCAGTCATTATTGTTTGACAAGTTTTACACTGGCTGTCGATTACCTAACGCAACCCTCCACTTTTCTCATCCAGGACTTGGGACCTGGCAACGGCAACAAGAACATCAAGCCTTTATCCCACCGTGGAGCGGCTACATGAATATATTTTTTTTCCATTGCATCATATTAGGAGTCAAATTCTCATTTGAATCTAAAAAGAAAATGTCATTTCTAATATTATAACCAAGTCTTTTTAGTTCTACATCTATCTTTCTTAACATAGACCGGGTCTAATACATTTACTCTTCTAACCCGGTCATCAAAAGGCCGGTGTTTTATATGAACAAACCATGTAAGGCCTCTAATCTTATCAGCCACTGGAGCTATTCTAACCTTCTCATTAATATACTCGTTACACACTCTGTCTCTAAGTGTACAACCACTCATCCATCTGAGCATCATAATCTTTGTAACACCTAACTTAATTTTATGCTTCTCTTTTAGGAGATGTTAGTTTGACTAAAAAAAGGAATGCAATGTAAAATATATATATAGTGAAAAATGAATACCTTTTGGATGAGTGTAAAGTAAATGCATGTGAATGATTTTTTTTTTTTAGTTTGAAATAAATTAAATGTAATCTAAAGTCTAAAAAGATGATGGCGGCCGACGAGTGGTGGTGATGGCTGGCAGCCGATGGCGACGATGGTTGGGGGTTAGTGGTGATGGTGGTGACAGATGGAGGCCTGTAGTGGTGGCAGCCGGCGGCGATGGTTAGAGGTGATGGTTGCTAGCGGCGGCAGTGGTGGCGCCTGGTGGTGGGTGATGATGGCTGTGGGTGGAGGATGGCAACCTATGGGGTGATGACAACCAGCAACTGGTGAAGGCAGTGGAGGCCAACGGTGGGCAACGATGGAGGCCTATATAGTGGACGCCTTGTGAAGGAAGTGGCGGCCGACAACAAGTAGAGGCAACCACGATGGTGGTTGGTGGCAATCAAGCAAGTTTGCTTATGGTGTAAACTGTTCTCGCCCAAAAATGGGTGAGTTTGGTTTATCTCAAAAATGAACTAAAATCGTTTACACTACATTTACTTTACATTACTTTGCATTCCTTTTTCATTCAACCAAATATCAATATTTTCAAAACTCCTGCATTTGAAATAATTTGCACCCATTTTACTTCCAACTAAACAACCTCTTAATGGCCAACATTGTACACCATAAAGCATTGCAGATCTCACCATCACCTTATAGAATTTTCCCTTAAGTTTGAGGGATACTATACTATCACACAACAGACCGATAAATTCCTCCACTTCAACCATCTAACTTAAATTCTACTAATAATGTCCCTATCTATTTCACCATCATTTTCACCATCACTTTGAAGAATAGACCTGAGATATCTATACCATGTAATATTTTTAATAACTTGATCGCCCAAAGTCACAATCCCACCGCTAGATCTATTAATACTAAAATTACAATCCATATATTCAATTTTAGATCTACCCAAACAAAAACTTTTAGACACCAAAGTTGACCTCCATAATTCAAGTTTTCCTTCAACTCCCTCTTTGGCCTTATCAATAAGAAGAATATCATCAACAAATAGCATACACTAGGGTACATCTTCTAGCAAATATCTAGTAAGATATTTATGATTAAACCAAAAAGATATGGGCTTAAAGCTGTATCTTGATGTAGTCCAACTGAAATAAGAAAATACTAACTAAAAATACCTTGTGTTTGAACACAAGTAACAACTTCTCCATCCATATCCTTAATGACTTGAATATAAGCATTATTAACTCCTTGCTTTTCTAGAACTCTCCAGAGCACTTATCTTGAAAATTTATTACATGCTTTCTATAAATCAATAAATATCATATGTAGATCCTCCTTATTCTCTAAGCTTCTCCACCAAATCTCTCAATAAATGTATAGCTTCCATAGTATACCTACCCAACATGAATCCAAATTGATTTGAGAAACATTAGTATCAATATATGGATAAAAGTATCCGAAAGAAAAATGATGTTGATAGTAGACTTTGGAAAATGAAAATGTTAGCATAAGTATGGAAAAACTAGGGAGAAATTAAGAAATGATTAGAAGAATAATTAGAGCAGCATTAATGAAGATAAAATAATTGAAAATAAACTTAGATGAAGTGAACATATACAATGAAGATTAGAAAATAGACTCATACGGATGGCTAAATTTAATATTTAAGATGTTATGAATGAAACAAGGAAACCTAAAATAACATGGATAGAAGTCGTACAAAATGATTCAAAAAGAATAAATTTAAAAAGCCTCATGTAAAATTAAGTAAGAATAAATGGAAAATTAGCACTTATAGAGCCAAACCAAATAATTTAGGATGACATAAAACATGATACAACTCTATGCTCAATTGAAAATTCATTAAATTTTCAACCATCACCAAACAAACATCTGCATAAAATACTCCTAATCATAAACATTTCATTGACCTCTACAATGTAAGATCCACTCTATTTTAGATCCCTAAAGGAGATAAGAAACAAAAATCAAACAGGGTAGCATTACCTTTACCCTTCATATAGTGCCGTGATGTAACAATATGTTTTACAAGAAATCTTCTTGGTCTCGACTTGGGAGGGCAAGATAAATTTGTCCTAGGCATGCACGACCCCATTACCTCGAGCAACTAAAGCTCACCAATTACACCCCATTAATGGGGCAACAACCTCATTACATAATGTAAATTAAACTATCAAATTGCTAAATTTTAAACTATTATAAATGGGGTGTAATTGTAAACCTCTTTATATATTTCTCAATTTTCAGAGTTTTTACATCTAAATCGATTATTATAACAAAGCTTCTTATGTTTTATCTTTTCTTGCATATTTTGATTTCACCACCAACTATTTTTATTATTAGGAGCTTTTCTGTTTGAAACTCCAAGCACATCATTTGCAACATTCTTATTACTAGTCACTTTATCCCATATAACATTCGCTTCCCCATGCACAGACAAAATCTTAAGATCTCGAATCTTAATCTCAAAAATATTTTTGCTAGTATTTTTTAAAAGCCCCCATCTAATCTTAGAATAATATTTTACTAAATTTTTCATACTCTGCCCCTTCATCTTAAATCTGAAACTAATAAGCGATGTGATAGGAAATCTTAAGATCTCGAATCTTAATCTCAAAAATATTTTTGATAGTATTTTTTAAAAGCCCCCATCTAATCTTAGAACAATATTTTACTAAATTTTTCATGCTCTGCCCCTTCATCTTAAATCTGAAACTAATAAGCGATGTTATGTACATAAACTTTCACTCGTAATAACTTTACAATCTTTATAATCTAAATAATCTATTTTTCTTATAAAAAGATAATCAATCTAAGTTTTACTATATCTATCCTTATAAGTGATGGGATACTCATCTCTTTTATTAAATAAGGTATTAGTAATTACAAAATCATAAGCTATAAAAAAAATATAATATAATCTTACCACATTCATTAGTCACTCCAAACTCATAGCTACCATGAATACTTTTAAAATCCTCTATCTCTGTACCAATATGTTCATTTAAATCTCCTCAAATAAATAATCTTTCTTCAAGAGGAATATTTTGAATTACTTCTTCTAAGTCATTCCAAAATTTTAATTTTAAACAAATATCAAAACCTACTTGAGGAGCATATGCACTTATAATATTAATAATCTCAGCAATAACAATAATCTTCAAAGCAATAATTATATCTCCAATTCTATCCATTTTTATAACATTATCTTTCAAACTCTTATCCATAATCACACATACACCATTTCTAGTACGACTTCTACCATAATACCAAAGTTTAAATCCTAAATTATGAATATCCTTAGCCTTCATTCCAACCCATTTAGTTTAGTTTCATGAATGCATAAAATATTTATCTTCCTATGAATCATAATATCAATTAATTTCATTAATTTGCCTGTAAGAGAACCTATATTCCAAGATCCAATCTAAATTTTAGTTTCATGGACTAGCTTCTATTCCCACATCCACCCATGATGTAGGAACCCTTGCTTATTTAACACTGCACCTAGGCGCCAATACAGCAGCCCTTGCACACTTCTTGTTGTATTCAGGTCATACAGCGCATTGCTTCTAGAGAACGTCTTAGCATTTACACAATGTATTAAAGATATCATGTCATGATTATTCGACAAGTTTTACGCTGACTGTCAACTACCTAAGACAACCCTATCAACTCAATCTCTCCTCAACAAGCACTAGCCCACCTCGCCTTAATCTTCCTTGCACCCCATCTATCTTTGATCTCTGCTAGTTTAACAAGAGACTCCTTCAATGCTCTTCATCTATCTTAATGACTTGTCACTCATTATCATCAAAGCAATATGCCAAATTATAACTTATTTAATTTAATTTTAGCATCTCATTTTCTCAAAATTTTATATTCTTATTGGGTTTAGACTATGGACTAAGAATATAAATAATATAGTTGTTGGAGTTCAGATTTTAAATTTATTTCAATTTTTCCTTGTATTAAAAATTTTAATCATATTTTCTATTTACTAAACACTAAAAGATATTAAATATATGAGGCTTTTACACACATACCACAAAAATTTTATCCATCTACATATCTAAACCTAAACTTTACATTTACTTACGTAACACCCTAGTGTTTATATAACATCAAAGCATATGCATAAAAAGGGCAATTTAACTTTAGAAAAGTTAATATTAGTATTTTTTATGTGATCTAGAATTTATGGTGTTATATAAATAAATCTAAAAAATCAAGTGTAAGATAAGTAAATACATAAGAGCATTGTGGTATGTAAATAAATCCCCCTAAAATTTATTGGACTAACGCCCCATTCTCAAAAGAGGTAAAATACCTCACCTTACTCCTATCTCTTAAAGCATTGAAGCAAAAAGAATCATAATATAATATGGTGCAACAACAATTATGATGCACTTGTGTAAGAGATCAATCCAAAGAATTATTTTAATCCACTATAAGTTATAGTGCATGAAAGAACCCAACTAACTAGCCAATGCTTGTATGAAAAGGCATGAAACAATAGTGGATGGATGACCAACAAATACTATACCATTCTTTAAAAACAAAGCTACACTTAGTCTAAAATAGAAAATTAGAGATAATCTACATTATATCAAACTGCAACATTTAAACTCTATCAAACCATTCAAATAATGTAGTGCATCAAGAATTTTCATCACGATAATCCTCACTTCCCTCCTCTCCTCACAGTCACAACAGAAGAAAAGCTTAATGTGGGAGCTTTGCAATGCACGGCAAAGAATTGCATTGAAGAGTTCATAGAATACCACATCAGGAATTGTGTCGAGTTTTTGAATAACCAATGGAAGCGATAAAATTCTACTTCATGTTCACACTTCTATGCTACAATGTCCACAGCATTCATGAAGTAGCGTTTTCCCTTCCACCAATGTCCACAGCACTAAGCCGCTTGTGCATGTCCACATATAGCAATGTATGTAAATGTACAAACAAGTAGAAACCGAGCACTTGCAAGGTTATGCTAAACAGACATCTTCAAAAAAAAAAGGCTTACGTATGCTATTTCTGTAAAGAAGACAAAGCTGATTGTAAATACTCAAAATAGAACACAAAAACTTGGCATTGGGTGCCATGGCATACCATAGCTATGCACATGTTCATGGCCAAGAAACACAATAACTAGTCACATAGCCTAATAACAAGCCCAGAACTTCTGAAAATTAAATGCGCAAATGACAACCAGAAAATGCTAGAATAATTAATCCTATAGATGACACAATAACATAAACAAATTGCTTTATTCTATAAGAAGGTCATATGCATCGAGCTTTTATGTATGATTTTGAAAAGCATCAACTCAAATATTAGCGAATGTATTGCAAAAACAACAAATGAAGGCAATAATGATCTGAATTGCATGAGGACTTCAAGATGACTTAAACAAGCTAAAATTTATGCAAATATATCCCATGAATCATCAAAGCCAACTCACTCATTGAGTTTCAACCAGTAAACCTATTTAGTCATTCTGTTGGGATTTTTATCATGAAGTAGGCCATAGCTTCACAGAAATTAACAAAGTATTATGAGCACTGTGAAGCTGAGGAGGTGCATGCAAAGTAGATTACCTTCTTAGTACATTTTCCATACAAAAAATAGTAATGTTTCAAAATTTTAAAAGTAAAGCAACTCAATACCAAACAAACCATTGCTAAGAAGAAAAGGTAAGATCCATAAACAAAAAATAAAATAAAATAAAAAGATAGTTGAGATGGTTTATTGTAAATGACCCACAAAAAGTTCAAACACAACAAAGGAATGCAAAAGACCTCTTCCAATATCTAAAGTTCAAGAATATCATACAAAAACCCAACTCTGCATTCATAACCAGTGGAGTTTGACAAAACAATAACACTACAACAACCTAATAAGCCTTTCATATTAGCTTTCACAAAAGTTCAATATACTAAGATCAATACCCTCAACAATATCATCCATTATAGTTCTACCATGGTTTTTGGTTTAGTTAGTGAGAGCATCAACCTCAAAAAAGGATGATATGAGAATACATATATGGATTGCCACAAATGTTGCACAACTTTCATGCTGGCACATTCAAATTCTTAATAGAAAGATGATGTGGGACCAAATATTATAAACATACGTAACCTACCAATCCATATATGTGTGAAAGGGAAAACATCTCTAGTGGCAGAATCATTTTTCCAAAAGATGCTATAAAGACACAAGTATCAACGAACATTTTTCCATAAGCAAAATAGCGAGCAAGGAAATAATCCTAGACTTAAATCATTTTTCTAATACACAAAAACACACTAAAGTTATTACAAATAACACCTACTTGGGAAATAATTAACCCAAAATCTAAGATCCCACAAAGAATGATTAAACAATGAAAATGCCAAGTAAATCAAATAGTTACTACATGTATTTATTGCAATACTCATAAAATCTTCATATAATGAAAAATATATTAAAACTTGAAAATGCACACAAACATTAACTTGCTTAGTAAAATCAGAAGTATATTTAACTTTGAAAGGAGAGAGGTCCCCCACCAAAGTGCAAAAATCATAATCACAAACACTCCTGCTTTACTAAAATAGATAAAGAAGGTTGCAGGCTTTTTTCAATATCTACAACGCAAGCTTTAAAGATTATTGATGCCATAAAGCAACAAACAATGATGAATTTCTTTTTCTTTTGGGAGTGAATATAATCAAATATGTATTTCACCATTAATTACCTCAATATATCTTCCAGATTCTTAATTTCTCACAAATAGAATGCATTATAGGACAAAACATCATCAACATCAACAGCAATCATACAATAGTTTTATAAAAGCCACTCTCATCGGTTTTACAAATCCATCTAATATTTCATTCCTAATAATAATGTAGTAAACCAAACAAGACCAAAAGAATCGTATTGATGTAATTTAATATCAGAAATGGATTAATTTAAAATTCACGATAGCCGGAAATTTATTTATTTTTCACCATCTAAAGAAACAAAAGAATAATTTGACTGGAACGCTAAACCCAACAGATCGCTAAAAGAATCAAACTCCCTAGTAAATATACCCATTTATTCAGCTGTGATTTTAGAACATGTTTACATCTACGAGGGAATCCAACCCCTGATGACAACATACAAGGATTTCTCAGACACAATAACTAACCTTCAGGATAGCCGTGGGAGCCTAAACAAAGCAAAATATAACACAACTGGAAAATTTTGAAAATCTATAAATATAAATAAGAGGAAAGCCCCAATCCTCCCAAACAAAAGATCCAATAAGGACAGCATACAAACAACGCATCCTCATTTAAATAGATCCAACAAAAAAACAAAAAACTCGAAGGGAAGTGAATCCAGAGAAGATAATCTCGCCAAATCAATCACAGAAAATAGCAAGAATAAGCAAGGGGTCAGAGAAAATAGCCTTAGGGGGTGTTTGGTATCGGATTTACCTGCAATTTAAGTAGGATTTACCGTAAATCCAGCCAAACGCAAATCCGAGCAGTTCTACGCATTTACGGCATAAATCCCGGTAAATCCAGGTAAATCCTAATCCAAACCTTTCCCGGATTTAACGAAATTACGGTATTTGGCCGGAGAAGAGCGCGAAAGGGAGAAAGTTACCTACAAAGCCAGCGAGCTCCCGTTGTTGTGTCCGATCAAAAATGTCCTAACTTCCGATCCGACAGGAAGGGAAAGTCGTCGAAGTAGCGAAGTCGAACAGCCACGAAGGAGCCGAATAAGCGACGCGTGCAATCTATACACCTCCTGCGAAGCAACGGATGCCGAACAGCAACGACGAAAGGAGCAGCTGAAATGCAAACCCTACGAGCCTCTTAAGTTATCACTACTAACTTAATTAATATAATCTAAAATAATGATAATTTAGTAAATTAATAATATAATTAGTACATAAAATAATTGTCTAATTTAACATAATTAAATAAATAATTAAAAATAATTTAGTTAGTTTAATTAATATAACTTAAAATATATATCACTAAATATATAATTAATAGTGTAAATAATAGTTAATGAATAATTTGAACTTAATAATTTTGATAATCATACAATTTAAATATCTAACTGCTATAAATCTTAAAATATATTGCCAAATATCTTCTCAGGATTTAACATTTATCATATTAAACACTTTTTAGGATTTATCAGCCTCAAAATTTACTAAATCCGGATTTCTAAGATTTATTAAATCGCACTAAAGTTAAATCGAATCCAATACCAAACACTCCCTTAGAATAGATCACCTTCTTTATTGTTGCATACTGGAGTATTCGTGATGGTAGAGAAATATAAAGTTTAACGTCTTAGCTTTGTATGAAGATCCAACACTTAATTAGATAAAGAGAGATGGTGCAGCATTTATAGGAGACACCAATATTTTTACATGAAAAACACTAAAAAAGGAAAAAATTACAGGGTCTAGCCCTGTTTGAATGAATCCACTATTATTTGCAGTTGATAACAAATGGGGCACTACATTGGAAGGAAGGTCATGACATTTATGTAACAAATGTACGTCATATAGAGTGTGTTAAATTGTGAAAATAGGAAGAACCAATGCTGACTTGTTCACTTGGTCAGAAGGGCCATAGTCGATGGGAGACGGAGGTCGGAAGGACTATAGTGGGGTGGATGATGTAAGTCGGAAGAACCGTAGTCGGCGGACAACGAAGGTGTGACATCCCAGGCATCCATAGTGAAAGGATTCGTCGACAGTCTTGATCAACCATCACTTCCTGCTCCCTTGCTCTGACCTGAAATTGTTAACAATATATAATGAGCTTCAAAAAGCCCAGCATGTCACCAAAGCCTACAACTGAAATTAAAGCACGGCACTGAAACAATATGCATGTCAATCAGTCAAATCCATACCAGTCACTTGCACATGATCAGTGAGTCAATGCAGATACGGAAATCAGTACATAAACAGAAATCAATGCATAGACAATATAATCCAAAATCATCAATAAGAGAATCAGTGAAAAGTAGAAAATCCGTAATGTTCAATAAATCAGTACGTGCATCAATCTCTACAGTAGTCGTCTTATCTATCACATCAGTCTAATCAATGGAGCAGAATCGTATCAAAGCATACACTTATAAATTCCAATTATTCAATATTACTTGCTCAATAAATCATATGTCATCCAGTTAGGGGTGTAAATGAGTCGAGTCGAGTCGAGTTTTGGCCCTTATCGAGCTCGGCTCGTTAGATAGATAGCGAGCTCGAGCTCGAGCTCGAGTCGAGCTCGACAGTCGAGCTCGAACTCGAGCTCGTGTCACTGTTATCGAGCTCGAGCTGGCTCGCGAGCCGGCTCGGCTCACTTACACCCCTACATCCAGTAATCGATATCACGTGTTCAGTGAATCACATGTCACTTTCTCAGTATATAACGTGCATAAATGTCAGCACAATGAATCAGTAGTAGTCGCGTATGTATCAATATCAGTAACAATCTAATGACGACATGAACGATTATGCTATAACAGTGAAATTATGTAGTAACAATAAATCCGTACAGTAACGATAAATCCTCAGTAAACGAATCACAGTACAATAATCAGTACTAGTAAATCCGTCAAATCAAATACGATTAACATCACTCAATCATATCAATAGAATCAATCAGATTAATAAAGAAATCAATTCCGGTTAATAATCTCAATCGATATGAAATCACATAAAACGATCAATTCAATACATCGTAAGGACAGTTAAAATCAAATCGATAAATTAATAATAACCATTAAAATCAATCAATACAGTAAAATCATATTCTATATCACGTGATCAGTGTATCACATGTATCACATGTATCGATCAGTATTCGATGTATCACATGCTATAAGATCGGTACAATGAATCAATGTATCAGTGGATCAGTAGTATCGGTATCGGTATCTGTAGTATCAATGAATCAATGCAATATCAATATTCATTATCGGTATTTGTGTTCAGTGACATGTACAGTATGAAATATCAATGAAATCGTGCAATGACAGAAAACTCATAAATCCGTATAGTAAAGCCATTCACTATCAATAAATCAATTCAATATCAGTAAATCCATTCAAAATCCATAAATCAATTTCATAACAATAAATCAGTCAATATCGATAAATCAGTGAATCTATAATGAGATCATAAGAATAATATTTTACACATGCATTCCAGTACAGTAGTCTTACTCGACAAGTACAATCACTGGCTATTAAGGCATTTTTCAAGGTTAGTATGTTAGTAATCTGTTGGCTATAATAGAGTCGTCACCCTTGCCCGTCGGCATAAGCTCCTTATGACTCCCAATTGTTGTATAACGTGATCAATAGAGGATAACACCAAACCCTTTTTATAGGAAAGCCCGTCGGCCCACCATCCTGATAGGTCAATCTTCAACCAACGATTCAACCAGCCTTTACTCAACAAGTAAAAGACATGGCTATTACGGCGTCTTTCAATCTTGAAATATCGATGTATCGTTGTATCCGTTGGCTCAATAAGAGTCGTCACTCTTGCCCGTCGGCAGAATAATCTCATTATGACTCTCTTCTGTAATCACGTGATCAGTAGAGGATAACACCAAACCCATTTTAAAGGAAAGCTCGTCGGTCCACCATCCTGTCAGGTCTATCAGTCTCCAACCAACGGTTCAACCAGTCTTTACTTGTCTTTCAGTAACAATAACATTAATTCAATCATATATGCACATTCATATATATCTCATTAATACATAACAATCAACAAACATAATTTAACTCAATTGAAGAAAATCCTTAAAATATCGTACAGTCGACAGAAATCCCAAACAGAGACAAAATACACAGTTTCAGAAAATTACCAAATTACCAGAAATCGTATAAAAGAACGTTTCAAAACTTTATTTGTACTAAAGCAAAAATTTCCAACAATCAGATAATTTTCTATTCGATAAAAATCCCACATAAATCAAAATACCCAGTAAAAACTTTCCATAAAATACTCAAATCGTGCAAAATCATCAATTCTATAACATACCAAAAGTTACGCGTTAAAAGTTTCGTCAATACAAAGATATGCAAGAATTTCGGTAACGGAAACACAAAACTGAACAAAAAAATACCAAAACACAAAATCTTCGAAATCAGAAATAGGATTTGGATTCCTTACTTTGAGACAAACAAATATTCTAACAGCGGCGACGGACGAAAAGCGCTTTGCGGCCTCCGAAATCAAGCCTCTTCTTTCTCTTTCCTTCTCTTTCTCTCTCTTGCCTTTTTTTCTCTCTTCAAAATATCTCAAATCCTTAATTTATCAAGCAGGATCGTCCAGGATGATGCCCAAATCGTCCCGGGAAGAACTCCTCTAGACACGGATCGTACAGACGAAAATTAATTCCAATTTATTTCGTCCCTGGACGAAACTCTCGGGTTCAGTTCGTCCCGACGGTTCATCCCGATGCACCCAGGTTCATCCAGACGAACCTGCATTTTTACTCAGTTCGTCCAAACAGTTCGTCCGTACTAACTATACATATTTTCACAATTTTATTCAGTTCGTCTCGTACTAAGGCCAGTTCGTCCGGACTAATAGCACTCACAAAAATAAACTTTTGAGGGGTTTTATAGAATGACATAAAGACCATTGTCTGGTGACGAAGGTTGGATGGATTGTGTCGGCCAGAAGTCAAGCGTCGGATAGAAGTCCAACAAATTTCTGATGACGGGCAAAAGTCCGGCGTCGGGTAGAAGTCTGATGGAAGTCCGGTGACGAGCGAAAGTTCGGCGTCGGGCATGAATCTAGTGATGGGCGGAAGTCCAACATAGGGTATGAATCCGGTGACGGGCAGAAGTCTGGCGTCGAGTAGGAATTCGGTGATGGGCGGAAGTCTATCATTGGGTAGGAATATGGTGGCGGGAGGAAATCCAGCTAGCATTGGGTAAGAATTTGACGATTGGCAAAAGTCCCGTGAGTGACGAGTAGAAGTATGTCGATGGACAAAAGTATGGCATCAGATAGAAGTCTGGCGTCAGGTAGAAATCCAACGACGTTCGGCTTACGGGCATAACTCCGGCGTTAATTAGCTGCTGGGTGAAGTTCGATGGCGGTCGAGGAGGATTCTCTTCATTTTGTTTTTTCTTCTTTGCTTAATTCTGTCATCAGTTGGCGATCGGGCAAAACTCTGGTGTTGGTCGGCTACCTGGTGAAAGTCCAGCGGTGGTCGAGAAGGAGTCACTTTTCTTCTCTTCTTGTTTGGGCCTCCTTCTTCCCCCTTTGGGTCCCTTTCTATGAGAAATGAGTGATCTATTTATAACTTTCTGATAGTGGCATGACTAGTAAAATAGGAGAAAGATTATAGGTAAATTGTGAGTGGTTTGAATGGATGGCCGATGTTGAATCATTTGATTATAGATCGTTTATTTGATATTTGAATATATTAATGATATCATAATTTGATGATCTTGGGCTCGTTGATTTGTCTCATTGAGTCGCTCGATTCGACTATAAGCATATCACAATTGGAAAATGTTCGGTAATCCAAATTATGGTTTGAACCTTCTAAATGTGCTTCAGAACTTCGATTTGGACTCCTTTGGGCTCGTATTGAGTCGAATTTGGTGTCGTTGGGTTCATATTTCCGAGACGTTCAGTTCGACTATAAGT
>NW_021318775.1:2229654-2342018 GCF_001605985.2 Dendrobium catenatum
AACAAAGCAAAATATAACACAACTGGAAAATTTTGAAAATCTATAAATATAAATAAGAGGAAAGCCCCAATCCTCCCAAACAAAAGATCCAATAAGGACAGCATACAAACAACGCATCCTCATTTAAATAGATCCAACAAAAAAACAAAAAACTCTAAGGGAAGTGAATCCAGAGAAGATAATCTCGCCAAATCAATCACAGAAAATAGCAAGAATAAGCAAGGGGTCAGAGAAAATAACCTTAGGGGGTGTTTGGTATCGGATTTACCTGCAATTTAAGTAGGATTTACCGTAAATCCAGTCAAACGCAAATCCGAGCAGTTCTACGCATTTACGGCATAAATCCCGGTAAATCCAGGTAAATCCTAATCCAAACCTTTCCCGGATTTAACGAAATTGCGGTATTTGGCCGGAGAAGAGCGCGAAAGGGAGAAAGTTACCTACAAAGCCAGCGAGCTCCCGTTGTTGTGTCCGATCAAAAATGTCCTAACTTCCGATCCAACAGGAAGGGAAAGTCGTCGAAGGAGCGAAGTCGAACAGCCACGAAGGAGCCGAATAAGCGACGCGTGCAATCTATACACCTCCTGCGAAGCAACGGAAGCCGAACAGCAACGTCGAAAGGAGAAGCTGAAATGCAAACCCTACGAGCCTCTTAAGTTATCACTACTAACTTAATTAATATATTATAAAATAATGATAATTTAGTAAATTAATAATATAATTACTGCATAAAATAATTGTCTAATTTAACATAATTAAATAAATAATTAAAAATAATTTAGTTAGTTTAATTAATATAACTTAAAATATATATCACTAAATATATAATTAATAGTGTAAATAATAGTTAATGAATAATTTGAACTTAATAATCTTGATAATCATACAATTTAAATATCTAACTGCTATAAATCTTAAAATATATTGTCAAATATCTTCTCATGATTTAATAGGATTTAACATTTATCATATTAAACACTTTTCAAGATTTATCAGCCTCAAAATTTACTAAATCCATATTTCTAAGATTTATTAAATCGCACTAAAGTTAAATCGAATCCAATACCAAACACCCCCTTAGAATAGATCACCTTCCTTATTTTTGCGTCCTGGAGTATTCGCGATGGTAGAAAAATATAAAGTTTAAAGTCTTAGCTTTGTGCGAAGATCCAAAACTTAATCAGATAAAGAGATATGGTGCAGCATTTATAGGAGACACCAATATTTTTACGTGAAAAATACTAAAAAAGGGAAAAATTACAAGGCCCAGCCTAGTTTGAATGAATCCACTATTATGTGCAGTTGATAACAAATGGGGCACTTCATTGGAAGGAAGATCATGACATTTTATGTAACAAATGTATGTCATATAGAGTGTATTACATGGTGAAAATAGGAAGAATCAATGTTGACTTGTCACTTGGTCAGAAGGGACATAGTCGGTGGGAGACGGAGATCGAAAGGACTATAGTGGATGGACGATGTAAGTCGGAAGGACTGTAGTCGGCAGGCAACGGAGGACTTAAAGATCATTGTCTGGCGACGAAGGTTTGAAGGATTGTGTCAGCCAGAAGTCGAGCGTCGGATAGAAGTCCAACAAATTTCTGATGACGGGCAGAAGTCCAGCGTCGGGTAGAAGTCTGATGGAAGTCCAGTGAACGGCGAAAGTCCGACGTCGGGCAGGAATCTGATGATGGGCGGGAAGTCCAACATAGGGTATGAATCTGGTGACGGGCAGAAGTCTGGCGTCGGGTAGGAATTCGGTGATGGGCGGAAGCCTATCATTGGGTAAGAATATGGTGACGGGAGGAAGTCCAGCATTGAGTAGGAATTTGGCGATTGGCAAAAGTCTCGTGAGTGACGAGTAGAAGTATGTCGATGGACAAAAGTCTGGCATCGGATAGAAGTCTGCCGTCAGATAGAAATCCAACGACATTCGGCTGACGGGCATAACTCCGGCGTTAATTAGCAGTTGGGTGAAAGTTCGGCGGTGGTCGAGGAGGATTCTCTTCATTTTTTTTTTCTTCTTTGCTTAATTATGCCATTAGTTGGCGATCGGGCAAAACTCTGGCGTTGGTCGGCTACCTGGTGAAAGTCCAGCGGTGTTCGAGAATGAGTATCTTTATTCTCTTCCTTCTATGCCTTCTATTTTCGCTTGGGCCTCCTTCTTCCCTCTATGGGTCCCTTTCTATGAGAAATGAGTGATCTATTTATAACTTTCAGATAATGGCATGACTAGTAACATATGAGAAACATTATGGGTAAATTGAGAGTGGTTTGAATGGATGACCGATGTTGAATCATTTGATTATAGATCGTTTATTGGATATTTGAATATATTAATGATATCATAATTTGATGATCTTGGGCTCGTTGAGTTGTCTCGTTGAGTCGCTCGATTCGACTATAAGCATGTCACATTTGGAAAATGTTCGGTAATCCAAATTATGGTTTGAATCTTCTGAATGTGCTTCAGAACTTTGATTTGGACTCCTTTAGGCTCGGATTGAGTCGAATTTGGTGTCGTTGGGTTCATATTTCTGAGACGTTCAGTTCGACTATAAGTTTGTTGAAATCAGAGCTCAGATGATTTCGAATTTAATTTTTAAAATTTTCAACTTGATTTTGCTTCGAGATTTGTGCCTGACCAAGATAATTTTTTGATACGACGCTGGACTCGGAGGTAAAATGGAATTAGGGCTTCAAGGAGCTGAGGTCAAGTGCTAAACGTGCAAACGCCGATCTCTCTCACTCTCTCTCTCTCCTCTACACTGCCGGCTTATTTTCTCTTCCGTGCGCAAAGGCAATACTCCTAATTTACGTGTGTTTTGATGTCCGCGGCTAAGAATTTGTGCCATTTTATGCGATCATCCGTATCGCATCAGCTGTCGGGTGGAAATTTCATGCGCTTCTCGCTGTTACATAATTCTACTTAACAAACAAAACCTGATTTCTCTTATTTTTTATACACGAATGCAAAAATCAAAGACTGATTTTAGTCAACGCAAAACCTCCACATCCACTCAACGCTGAACTGAGATTTGTTCAACGAGCTGGTTAACTAAGGGGCTTTTGGTTTTCTAAAAAAAATGCAAAGTTTTTTTTTTCGAAAAATTAAAAGTTTGGTATTTAATTTATTGAAAAAATAAATGTATTATATCAAACTTGTTAATATTTTTGGGTTATTAATCATTAGATTCTGAGCCATTCATAAAAATATATAAAAATCATGGAGTAAGCTAACAACTTAGTAGGTTACCAGAACCTATAACTAATTAGGTTACTATAACCTACAACTTCAATCAATGCAAGGTAATAAAAAATAATATGTATGTAATCAGTCAATCCATATCAGTATTAACTGTATCATTTTATATGCGCAATAAAAATTATTAAAAACAAAATAATTCAGATTCAATGATCATTAGCAATATAAAGAATCAGTGGATTCTATCATTCTTATACTAATATCAAGTACAACATATAAATCTATGTATCAATAAAAGATACATCTTCATTCCATATATTATCTCATATTTATCAGTATATCTACCATATTATCTATAAAGAATTTGAGAAGATTGTAGAGAAGACACCGAGAACTCTACTAATGCCGACTAGTTTGTGAAGTGTATGTACATAAGGGAATATCCAACGAGTGTGATTCACCTACAAGTATGAATCAAGAAACTTGCAATACAATGGCCCGCTCACAATGCCAGAGAATTTGAAATAAATGCAACATGTCAAATATAAGTGGCCATAAATAATGCATGATGAATGTGTTGAGTCATTGAAAATACTCCTAATGAATATGACGTTACTTTGCATTCAACATCAATACATCAACAAATACATTCAATCCCGCAAGCAATGTAATGAATATGGAACCCGAATGACATTTCCAAAATAGCTAGCAAAATCAACATCCCATTGACTATGGATGGCCTCTCTACTGAAAAATCTCACCTACCTTTACTAGAGTATATGACCAAGTAAACAATAACTCTCTTGTGAGAAGAATTTGTCATTAATACTTTAAAAAAAATCTTATCCTTTGGATCATACAAGACTAGAAACCCTAAAAATTCAATTCTACTATCAAAGATCACACAATACGATTCTGAGATCGTCCTGTACGAATAGTTCAAAATAGCCCTTTCAGGCAGTACGATCAACATTGCCCATTACGATCAGTTCAAGTATTTGAATAGATCATCAAGTATGATATTGAGATCGTTTATGACAATTAGTTTAACTAAAATGCAGTTTATCTATGACAAAACCTAGGATGACTAAAATCATCTTTGTTAATTATCCAGTAGAATCCCGATCATATAATAGGATCATAATATCAAAATTAAGCAGATTCGATTGACTAATTATATAATTAATTTAGGTATGATTTGTATAGATCATCTAGTTTGATGTATATCATCCTGAACGATTAGAACAAAATATGAAATTCAAAATCTTGCCTAAATTATAATTGTTGGCTATTTTTTATGATCATAACTGATCGTCCTAGACGATCTAAATCATCCAATATGATTAGTTAGATGAGCTAATATTACTGTATGATATAGATCATATAGTATGATTCGTTCAAAAATTAAACTTATGGTTTTGACTCAGTCTCACTCCCCTTGAGTGTGTGTTTATGGTCACCAAGCTAACATACACCTTTATATGACTTGACTCAAGAAATCAAAAATACATCAATGAATATTATAAAAATCTTTACATCAATACAATTTTTATCCAATCTTGAGCTTTAAATATTTGTTGGATGGTGCACGACATTCCTGAAATATTAGTACACACAAATAAATATTCATTATAAATATAATTAAACATAATGATGTGAGCTATAATATTTATTATCATCAAAAACATAATAATGTGAGCTATAATAAATTTCTCTTGTATCTTATTCAATCAGAGTTCCTTTTCCCTTTGGCTCCATCTACTTTTACCTAAATAGTTAAACAAATTTTAACATATGATCCATATACAATACACATTCAATTATGTATGTAACATATACATGGAACCCTATAATATGTGTAACAGACATTTAAGTATGCAAGATAGAATATCATTTTTACCCCACTCACAATCATTTATATAACTCAGACCAATAATCTAATACCAACTGTCACACCTCAGAATCCACTATTAAAAGAATTGCAGCTTTCAAAATGATTCACACATGAACTAGAGCTAAATAAATTATATAAATAGGGGAATATATAGATCCATTTTTATTTCTGAAAGTGGTACCCGACCACTTTATTTTTTAGCAAATTTTGGGTTATAAATAAAGTGGCACTTGCTATATGGACTTTGGACATTATATTTTGGATGATTTAATTTGATTGTTTATATTACTTGCATAGTAGAAATTACTTATTTTTTTAGATTTCTTGCATGTCGTATTTTTATAGCCTGTATATGATTAGAGTTTCGTGAGGGTATAAGTAAAGTCTTTTCTACTCAAAACTTAAATAGATTTTAGGCTCATATAGAAAATCTAACGATATTAGGCACCTCCTCGCCTACGGGTTCTAGCAGACCTCCTGGCATATTAGGGTGCAATTTTGTCAAGGGGATGGTGTGCAATCTTTAGAGAAAAATATATTTTATAAGCCTAATTTTAAAATTACTTCATAAATATTTTATACATTCGAGTCAATTAGAATGCATTGCATTAGATACAAATTAAAAAGTCTAAAATTTTAATTATATTTTATTTTAAGGCATTATTTACCCTATATAAGTTGAGGGGCCAATTAAGATTTGTCTTAAATGTCAGCCCCCATTTCCTCAAAACTTAAAAATATCTCTACCCATCTTTCATAAAAAAGAACAGACACATGATTTTAAAATGCATAGGTGTTTAGCTGGCTCTCCAATTCAGACTGGGGTAACTCTAAATTTGTAATTTATCAGTAAGATTCAGGTCACTACTTTGTAGTACCCTAATTATACTTAGAATTTGGGGCAGACCTAAAATTATAAGTCCCCACCATTCGAGAATATAATAACATATTCCTAATAAAATGTCAACCTAAACATGAAAAGATTCTCTTAAAATGTAAAGCCCAAAATTGGGTAGACTGTGGTTACCTATAAGCTTATCAGAATCTGGTACCTCTTACTTTTTTTTACTTTGACTCACTATGAACTGTTCAACGTTGAGCTTTCTCCTTGGAAAATTTCTACTTCTTTATTTCTCTTTTACTTTGTAATCAAAGGGTATAAAATTGATGTTTTAATCCAGAGTTTTCTAAGGAGCATCCCTCATAGGATGCAATTAACTATAGGGGCTTATGCCTATAGGGATTTGAGAACTCCAAATTAAAATAAATATTATTTTATTCCTATAAAATAAGAAAAAAATCTCTGAGAATGCATATATCTTTTAAAAATACATTTCTAATTTTAAATATATCTGTAGAATATTATTATTATCTTTTCATACAATATAACATTCCACTTGCCATATTCAATCTTAGAAATAATGAAATTTATAAAATTCATTTTTGTTCTTAGATGTCTTAAAAAATGTTATGTTCATCTTTTAAGATGATATAATATTCTCCTCGTTACGTCTAATCAAAATGATGGATAGATTTTCAAAATCCTATTTCTATTTTTAAACATACTATATAGAATTGCATGTTCATTTTTTGAGATGATATGTTATTATCTGAATTGTGTTTGATCATAGAAATATCATATTTCAAAATTCTATTTTGATGTTGAATTCATTGTAGAATATTGTGTCAGTCTCCCAAAATTATACTTTATTCTCAATGTAGTATTCATATATAAAATAGGAGAAGTCAGAATCTACATGATGGTGTTAAATTTTCCCACAATAATAGTTATCAATGTGCTTTTAGTATGCCAAAAATATATAATTAACTAAATGAATAACAAGTATATACATATCATATATTTTCATGCCTAGGTGCACTGTACTAACTTTTGATTATACTCAGTATTCTACAACCTATTTCAAAAAAAATGACATTTATACAGAATCAATCGGTGTAAGTTCACCACGAGCTTGTCAAAATATTCTAGGTGATAATATACATGTCATATAAAAAATTACATAGTGAAAAATAATTAAAATGAGAGATATTGCATCTTTATCAATTATAAGAGGGAAAATAGGTATAAAGAAAAAATTATTGAAAATAGAGGTAAGGTTAGGGTTACTTATCACAATTAGAACACTTTTTCCAACTAAAAAGGGAAAATATACTGGCAACATATAAACATGATATGCACATGCAAATATTGACATTTATACTATATATACAATATTTAATATTAACATGAATATGTATGAGATTTCAAGAGAGAACACATATATAATTTGCATACATAGTTAACATTTTTTGTTAAAATAATATTCATAGGAAACATTTAAAATGTTATTTAATGCAATTAGTGAATTGTAGACAATGGCAAAAAATGTCACATATATAATAAAATATCCAATTTTTTACACAAATAAAACCAACCTGTGAAAATTTACTTTCTTTTAAAATGACCATAATGAAATATTCTATAAAATACAAAAAACTGCAATGTGGAAAGTTTCTTAAACTTAATAAAATCATTTAAAATCCCAAAAATATTTGTAAAACATCAAAATTAAAATGAGAAATGTGGCATTGGGAACCTATCTCAAACTCTAGCTTGCCAAACAAACCAATTTGGCTCCATGGTCTCCAAACTCTAGATTTCTCTTTCTCCTTCCCTCTTTTTCTCTTCTCCTCTTTCCTCCATGGCAAGGGGAGAATTAAAATGGGGTAAATAAAAATGATTTTAGATATTTATATAAAAATATCATTTTTATCCAACATTGTGATGCTATTTCCTTCAGTGCCGTAATGCTAAGCCCACATATTCTATATACTTTAAGAATATTCTAGATGCTTCAAAGAAAGAGCTCGATGCTGCAACACCCATGCCTAATGACATTGGGTTTCCAAGCACCTTTCCCCCATATAGATAAGGCAACAATACCAAGCACATTGCCATAGTGCTCCTAAATAACTTTTTCTAATTTAACTCCAGATCTTTTTAAACTTAAATAAATGTTAATCAACTTAAACTTCATAAATATTTAATATTCATGAGGGCAAACATAAAACCTTACTATTTTGATTCAAGTGGCTAGTTCCTGTAGAAATAGTTATTACATTCTCCACTCCTTACAAAAATATTATCCTCAACATTTATACACAAGTAAATACTTAGAATATGTTTGTATATAATTGTGTCATTTTTTATTCCTACTCTCAAGTAGCTTCCCATTATGATAAATTTTTCCATTGGATCTTAACCATCAAGATCTATTTATTTCTTAATTGTTTCACATCATAGGACAGAATGTAATCAGGCTCTTCCCTATAAGTCAAATTAGGATATACTTCAACTTTATCTTCAAGGATTATCTAAGTCGAAAACCCACTTTCTTGGCACCAACACGTGAAATATATTATGGATGTCTTGTATGTGATTTGACAATAACAGATACTTTTAAAAAAATTTTATTACTACAGAAGGTCCAATATATCTCAAACTTAGTTAGCAATCTTTAACAAACATGCGTACACATTTAATTGGGCTTATCTCAAGAAAATGAAATCACCAACTTTGAATTCAACTATTTTATACTTCATATTATATTACTTCCTCTATGTGTTATAAGCTACCTCTAGTCATTTCTTAATTAACTCAATATTCTCGGTAGCATTATCTACCAACTCTGGACCCATGAACTTCCTCTCTCCTACTTCTTTATAGGACAATGGTGTTATGTACCTTCTACTATATAAAGATTCATATAATGACATATCGACACTAAATTAAAAGCTATTATTATATGCAAACTTTATTAGTGGAATATGATCTTTTCAGCTTCCCCTAAAATTCAATGCACATAACCTCTATAGATCCTCAAATAGTTGAATAAATCTCTTAGATTAACTATCTATTTGAGAATAACAAATATTTATGAAGTTCAACTTCATTTCCAAACCTTCTTGAATTCCCTTCCATAATTTTGACGTGAACCGACCATCATAGTCAAAGATAATTACCTTGGGTATTTTGTGTAATATAACTACGTACCTCTTTTATGTATAGTTGTGCCAATTTTCTATAAAATATGTAAGCTTCATACGAAGAAAATAAGTTGACTTAACCAATATGTCCACTATTAACCATAAACCATCATGACTTTATCTAGACCTTAAAAAGCTCATTGCAAATTATATCATGACTTCTTTCCACTTCTATTATGGAATAAATAAGGGCTTCAATAATCCTCTAGTGCTCTACTTTTACCATTAGATATATCTCGCACACTTGGAAATAATTTCTGCAATATTATATTTCAATCCAAGCCACTATAATATTTTCAAATCTTGATATATTTTGCAACTACCTGGATGAATCATGTATCCTAAATAATGGGCTTCATGTAGAATATCCTTCCTCAAATCACCACTAACAAGAACCTAAAATTAGCTACCATAAGTCACCATGCCTTGCTTATTCACTTGCAATTCGAGCTTCTTTCTAGATTGAATTTGATCAATTATTATCACATATTCATCATTTATCTTCTAGGCTACCTTAATTTTGTCTTGCAATGAATGATGAACGATTATCTGAGAGTTAACTCCTGCCTTCACTTTAGATGAAACATATAACTTCCAATTTCAACTTCTCCATTTATTGGATCAGAGCTTGCTCAGAAGTAGTTAGGGCAGCTGCTCTTCCGATAAACTTCTTGCTCAAAGCATCAACAACCATATTGGCTTTACTAGGGTGATAAATAATATAAATGCCACAATCTTTGATCAATTTTAACAACCTTCTTTGCCTTAGATTCAACTTCTTATACACGAAGATATATTTTAAACTGTGGTGGTTATTATAAATCCCCCATCTAACTCCGTATATGTAATGCCTTTAGATTTTCAAGAAAAAAACAATTGCTACCAACGCCAAATTATGAATAGAATAATTATTCTCATGTGACTTCAACTACTTAAAGACATAAGTAATAACTTCCGCATCTATTTTAATACACATTATAGGCCTTTCAAATAGGCATCAATGAAATACTTGAAACCCATTAACACCTGACGGAATAGTCAACATAGGGGTTGACATAAATCAATCCTTCAACTTTTGAAAACTTTATGGTGAAAATTTACAAATGAAATACCAGAATATGTAAAATATTTTTAACTACGACATATCAAATGTTATGTGGTGAAAGTTTGTTGAGTGATTGGATATACCAAGCTTTGCGTCAAAATTACAATTAAAATGTCAAAAATTCTCAAAAACTTCAAATCAATAAAAACTAACTAGGTAAAATATAGCATACCTTAGCCCGAATAAGTTTTTGAACTGCCTCGACAAATGAAAATGACCTGAAGCAACCTAAAATGGACTTTATTTCTCTTGGATTCTCTCTCTAGTCTGTAGTTTAAAGGGAAATGAAATGAATTTAGCGGTTGTGTTTTAGGTGAATTTTGATATTTATTTAAATAACTTTAATTTTACATGCATTAATGCACATTGTTAGTATTTTAGAAATAAATTTGAATATGATACAATAAAAACAATAACAAGTCTTTATACCACGTACTATATGGGGTTAGATACATGAATATTTTTTCTCTATTATACCATATTAAAGGTCAAATTCTCATTTAAATGTAATAAAGAAATGTCATTCCCCCCCAAAAAAAAAAAAAACTGTTAAAAAATGGCACATGGAGATTTTAATGTAAGGTTAAAACTGTAATTAAACCTCTTTCGGACCAAAATCCATAGATAGTAAAATACGAATACATAGTTAACAAAAGAAACGCAGTCCAAGAACCAACGGTGATGGGCTCCTGGTGTTGCTGTGCTGACGGAATGAACGGCCAACAGAAGCCAACACAGATTCCTCTGCGGCGCCGGAGACGGCGGAGACAAAGCACAAGATTAATTCTTTAATTTTGGCGCTTTTAAATTTCAAAATTCTCTGCTCTTTCCAATTCCTTCCATTGGTCCTGTCTATCTCTCTCTTACTCACTCTCTCTCCTCTTTATATTTTTTCTTCTGTCTTCCTTAAAAGAGTTCACCGAAACCCTGGAACAGATCGTTTATTGTGATCGCTAGGGTTTGACATATCGAATTTGAGGAGGAGCAAATATGACGTCTCTTTCACAGTACCCCATCGAGGCGCCAATGGAGGCCACTTCATGTGGTTCTTTACTCAAGGAATTGCAGGTTCTTTCATCCTCTTTAATCTCATTTCTTGCCCCTCAGCACCCAAAAACACGCATCCCTTGTTTTCTTATTTCTCATGCTTCTTTTTTCCTTCGATAAACGGTCAAAATTTCGGAGATTTGGATAAATTCTGAAGTTCAGAATACGTCCAAGTTGACTTTGGGTCCTATACAATTGTATTTTCCTTCATATTTTTAATTTTCTTTTTCTGCCCGCTACCTTTTCCTAGCGAAGAATTGTGCGATGAATGTTACGAATCCGGCTTGAACTGTTATATTTAGTTGGAGATTCTATATCTCAGTTATTTTCAGTTCCGGCATCAGTGCCAATGTCTCTTTTTTCAATTGATTGCATGGTAAAAAGCCAGACTCAGAATAAATGATATCATCCTAAAAAAAAACAGAAGTTCGAATTTTCCCCCCACCATCCTATTCTATTAAGCCATTTACTGTTTGATTTACGTGATGCAAGAGAAGTTTTGTTTATTTTGATTTATTTTATTTTCTTGCAGCCTTATGTATGTCCTGCTCTAAGTTCTGTTTGATTTACGTAATAAAATGTTTGAGCTGTGAATTGGTTGCATTCAGGGATTTTTCCCCCCTCATTTTATATTTCCTTTTCTTTGGCTGACTTTAAACTGCACGGGATATTACAACCACAATATATTGTTTGATTACGCAACCAAATTTATGGTATTGTTATCCTGTTATGATACTTGTTTTTTAATTGTCATGGTGGGTTTTATGTGAAATTTAGATTCTTTGGGATGACATTGGCGAGACTGACCTTGAAAGAGATCGGATGATACTTCAACTTGAACAAGAATGTCTAAATGTCTATAGAAAGAAAGTAGATCAAGAAAGAAAGCACAAAGCATATCTGGTACAGTCATTGGCCGAGGGTGAAGTTGAAGTCTCTAAAATAATCTCTAGCTTAGGAGAGCTGGGGCAAACCATTCAGGTTGGTTCCTTTGTTATCCATTTCCTGTCTGTGGCCCATGTTATAACTTCAAAATGTTTTAATGAATTTCTGCTTTTTTTTTTCAGTTAGGAAAACAAAAATGTACGCTCAAAGAGCAGCTTTCTAAGATAGATCCATTGCTGAAGGATCTGAGGAGGAGGAAAGAGGAAAGGGCTAAGGAATTTTTAGAGGTTCAGTTGCAGATTGTTCACATCTGCACAGAAATATCAGGTGACGTCCATTCAAGTGGTTCTGCGTGCCCTCAAGTTGATGAACGGGATTTGACCTTAAAAAGGCTTGGAGAGTTAAAGTGTCAACTTCTTGAGCTGCAGAAAGAGAAGGTTCTATTTTGAATATACTTTTTCTGTTAATAAAATTTAGCTACACTGAGCCACTGACACTGTTTCTGTTTTCTTACAGAATACGAGATTACAGAAGGTTAATGATCACATTAAGACAATATATGAACTATGTAGCATATTATCTAATGATTACAATAAGACGCTCCTTGAAGTTCATCCTAGTTTTGTTGATGCTGTAAACACCCAGTCAAAGAGTATAAGCAACGAGACACTTGCTAGACTGGCAGGAACCATCAATTCACTGAAGCAGGAGAAAACACATAGGCTGCAGAAGGTCAATTCATTACTTTTTCTGCTTAGGATGGAAAATTTAACTGATTGCATTTGATTATCTTCATAGATTTAATGTGTATGTAACATGCTGAGTAATAGTGAATTAACATCACTCATAAATGTGAGTAAAATTAAAAGAAAGAGTAGTACACCTCCAATTAAAATTGCAATAGGTCCCCTCGCTGATACCCATGTAAATATTTAAAAATGTCACCCGGCTGGAAATGAAACCCCAAAAAGAGGGAAATTTACATACATACCACTTTATTTAATGCTATTTACATATCTAACATCCAAAATTTTAATATTACATTCCTATCACTTATATAAAATTTTAATATGAAATATATCACTCCTATATTTCATTATCACCACCCATACCACCCTACAAACTTTAATATTTCATTCCATACACCCATTTTTGTTTGATTGGTGATAGACTTGTAATATTAAAATTTTAGGTGTTAGATATCTAAATAGCATGAAATAAAGTGGTATGTATGGAAATCCCCCAACAAAAAAAATCGTTGACATGTCATGTTGCAGCATCCCATAAATTTTAGCTGCTTTTGATAATTTGGTTTCTGATTTTGGCAAATGTGGAAGAACAATATAAAGCTATATCTAAAATATTAATGACGAAGGCTTTACACTTTCTATCAAATGTCATTGATCATACAAGACTAAATCAAAATTTGACAAATAGGTATAAAATATCATGCAATATTCATTGGGAATGAAAGGAAACGGGAATGGATGAAGCTGACCCCCAAATTTGGGTTAAGGCTTATTATGAACAACATAAACATGTAGTGTAACTATGTAAGATCTAGGTATGCTCATTTTTAGGATAATAATAAAAATATATTACCACTCTCCAAAATTTATAGAGTTCAGGTTAGACGCTTTAGTTGAAGACCCTTGAGATTATTCTCTTTAGGCATAAGGCTTTTGCTTTGTAATTTATTTTTGTTTTAGTTTTTTAAATTAACAATTTTATGTAATTGATTGGTGTTTCACTCTTTTCATTGACTGTTTATAATTTTTTTTTTATTTTAAGAAAAGAGAATAAAGAAGAAAATATCTTCTACCATAAGTAGACGGTGATGAAGTATATTTAACTCAATCCCTCTGTCAATGGAGAGTTCATAAAAAAATACAACTTTTCTTTTTCTTTCCTAGTCTCTTAATTACTTCGTCATCTAGAGTTATCTATCACAACAATTCCAATGCTCATCCGTGCTGAACAGTGGCAGTGGATTGAAATCCAGTGCTCTTGAACTCTTATTAGTTACCGTGGTATCTGTCGAAGGGTGAAAATCAAAAATAAATTAATCTTTTTATGACATGTAGATAAATGCTTTTAATAGAATTTTGTTCACCTTCATATTGATGAAATGCATAAAAAGGCATCTAAATTGTTAAATGTCATCTGATACGTTGTTTGGATTAAACCATTTACTTTTTGTAACACAATCTTCCTGTCGTACAATTAAATTAGACAATAGATTGTGAACTTATGTAAATTATTTCTATCCGGCTTCCTTCTGTTTCTATTTATGAACATGTAATTTTAACGTTTTGTGTTGCCCATATGCTTCCAAGGTTGAATCTTGTGGAAGTTCTCATCTGAATCTAAATTTTAAACTGTTTATCTTTTGATTAGTTATTTTTGTCTCCCTTTGCTCAATATTTTCTTCTTCTTTCCCATAGCTTCAAGGACTTGCGAGTATGTTGATAGAGTTATGGAACCTCATGGACATTGCCATGGATGAAAGAAATAAATATGACCATGTCACTATGCTGATATCAGCTTCTTCTGATGATGTGTTAGGCCATGGTTGCCTTTCAATGGATGTGATTGATCAGGTAGTCATCTTTTTTTAAAGATTATAGAAAAATGGAAATCCTATTTGTAGCACTTTCAGTACGTTCTCTTATGTCACATTGAACATGTTCTTTTCCAAAATTATTTTAGGTGGAACTTGAAGTAGGGAGATTAAACATCCTTAAGGTCACTAAAATGAAAGAGCTTGTCTTAAAGAAGCAAGATGAGCTTGAAGAAATCTATAGAGGAGTCCACATGGATTTTGATAGCGATGCAGCACGACAGAGGATTATAAACATCATAAATTCTGGTTGATTCATTCACCCTTCTATTTAGGATTCATTTTCATGGCAAATGACTTCGTTTCTATATACTACATTCAATGTGCTGGTATTATTATGGGTAAAACAATGTTTTCTCATCAATTTCTACAACTTGTCACATCATTTTTGAAGATGACACTTAGATTGGATTTAATTACTATCAAACTATGAAGTGTCCTCATTTCAAGAGGGTATCATTTGCGGTTGGGCACCATTTTGGATACTATGATACTCAAACACTAATGTTAATGGTGTTAAAAACACCATTTGGGCAAAAGTTTGTCTAACACATCCTAACTAGTGTTATGTTAGGAGGGTGAAATAATGGGAGCCAAGTTGAGCTCACTAAGACTTCATTTGGGATAGTTTTTTTACTGCTTCTTAAAGCGGGTTTTTAGTACAAAAAATTTAATTTTTGTACTAAAAGTTGCTTTAAGAAGCAGTAAGAAAACAATCTCAAATGAAGCCTAAGTTTAACAAATTGAGCTCTATTTGACCTTTGTTTTCTTACTCTCTTAATCAATGGTATTAGAGTTTATGGTCTAAAATCTAAATATGTGTTTTACTTATTTTTTGTGATTAAGTGCTCCAAGTTTTTTTTTTCTCCCATCAGTCTTGTTGGGTTCTATAATTGTTGAGTAGTTTTCAAGAGCGTTGCAGCTTTGACGTATGCTCTATTTATTGAGTAGGCTCTTTATGCATAATACCATATGATATCGAGAAGTTTTCATTTAAGGTATGGACTCCTCTGGGAGGAGATGAATTTGTCCTGCATCAGAATTGAAATAAAAATTGGACTCTTAATATACTAAGAGTGGTCTTTCCGTATTACCTTAAACTTTTGGGTCAATGGGTTCCTTCCAGTAATTTATTGGGCTCAACTTGGGGCCCTAACTTTTTGTACGCGTGACAAAAAACAATGTGGGATAAAGGCTTGATGTTGTTATTGTTGTTGGCAAAAATAATGCCACTATGAGAAATTAGAAGTACTATGACATAATGGAGTTATGATTTTATTATTTTTTAGTTGTCATGCTTGATTTAGAAGTTTATTAGTATAACACTGGAAGTTATTTTTTATTTGTAATAATATGAAACTATATACATTTTTTAAATGGTGCCCAACCCATGCCCTTATCCATTATTTTTTAGAGAAATTTCATTTTTATTATCATGTTGTCTTTAGTCACGGTTCCACGTACATGCATCATGGTTTTCAAGTTATCCGTGTGTTGGAATTTGCTCCTTATATGCCATCGAATTTAAGGTAAACTGTAAATATGGTTAAACATTATCCCGTTTTGAATTATTGAATCTACATGATTAATTTGTTTAATAGCATTTAAATATCCTTATTGTTTTTCAGGGAAAGCAGATCTCTCTGTATTGCTTTCTGATATGGACAATCAGATTTCCATGGCTCAGGAGCAAGCTGCACGCAGGAAAGACATTTTGGAGAGGGTGGAAAAATGGATATTTGCATGCCAGGAAGAAAACTGGCTTGATGAGTATGAAAGGGTAAGATTAGGAATCATCTCTATATATCTGAGTTTATGTTTTCAAATTCTAATGCGAATATTAGGAGTCATTCTCTTTATATTTGAATTTGTCTTTTCAAATTCTATATATATTCTTACTAACCTTGTATAACTTTTTTTTATTAGTTGCTATTTGGTTCTGCATGCACTTTCTTTCGTAGTGACTTGCTCAGTTTGGATCATTTTTAGTACACGCATTCCCACTCATACATATCTTTCGTAGTGACTTGCATACATACTCTTTTTTAATAACCTTTTGTAGTGACTTGCATGCATACTCATCTCTTTTTCCTCTTTCTCTCTCCTTCTCTTTCACTTTTTTTCCTCTATCTCTCCTTCACTTTCTCTCTCTCTCTCTCTCTCTTAGGTTCTCTCATTCTATCTCGTTTCTCTATTTAAAAGAGAAAAAAAAAGAGAAGCAAATATATATTATACCCACCTCATCGACTCGCCTTGTACTCGTCACCGTCTTGTTGTCATGGCCTTGTGTGCGAACAATAAACTTACAAACTCCCATAAAACCATCAAAATCTTGAATGCGACATGCTTGGAGTGATGAATTTCCCTCGTCGTCACCGTCTTTTAAAATTAGATACTTTTCCCTATGAATGAAGACTTTCTAATTAAGCCAAAATAGTGCACTGTTGCGTATCATGGGTCGAACAACTATTGTAACGGGTTGTGTATGACCCATTAAATCACCTACGCAATTTTGTTTGTACGTTCTTCGAATGCATAGTCCAAATGTATTGAGTGCGTGCAAATGCATAATAAGATGTGCCAATGTACTAACGAGCGTGCTAGCACATTATATTTATGCATTGAAGATCGTGCAAGTATACTAGTACATTGTATAAGTACATCAAGAAAAGTGCAAATGTGTCATGCAAGTGTGCCCTGAAACATACAATTGTATTATACAAACATACCGTAAAATGTAGAAATATGCATTGCATATGCATCAAACAATGTTTGCAACATATCACATTTTCTAAAATTATTATACTTGAATGTGCTTTGATAAATGTGTTTACATCCATCAGAATTTGCACGTGCTAAAAAAATGAATCCAAACTTCTCTCGCTTCGAAGAGTGTTTAACTTTTATATAAAAGCTACAATCATTTTATAATATGCAAATTCTCTTCTTCAAAATCAAACTCATTCGCATGTGCTCCTATATAACAACAACAATAAGCCTTTATCCCACTATGTTGGGTTGGCTACATGAATCTTTTTTCTCCATTGTGTCCTTTTAAGAGTTAAAATCTCATCTAAATCTAATAAAGAAGGGTGTCATATCTAATATTTTATAATCATGTTTTTTTTAGGTCTACCTCTATCTTTCTGAACATAAGTCACATCTAAATGCTCAAATTTAACATCTGATATTGCTGCAAGGTCTGAAAATAATATGAATGTGAATTTCATCATCTTGAGTATGCAATCAACCCATTTTTTTTTTAGTATGCAATCAACCCAAAAAGCATGCAATAACTTTTAAATATCACAAACTCATTTTAATGTTAGATTCAACAAAAAGTAAGCATATTATCAAGTGGACCACTCTATTTATTAGGCATAGTTATAAGTCACATATTTTAAGTCCGATACTCTTCCTTACATGGACTAGAGTTGATATGACTTGAATCTCTTGAGAGGTGTCTGAATAATAAATTTCAATTTGTTCACCACAAATCCTGTTCTCATGAATGAACATATGTTGACCCATGGTTTAAAATTGCACAATATGAGGCTCGCCTTTGCGCAATTCCAGTAAAAAATGCCTCGATGCTTACGCTTCGAGTTTTTTTAATGAGGTTTGTGCCTCAACTTGGTTGAGACCGGTTTTGAGGCTCGGCTTGTCTCACTGGCATGAGGCTTACGCCTCATGCTATATATATTAAAACTTACATAAATCTTGAAGTAAATGCCCGACATTGGACTCTATAGGAAATGAAGAACCCCTTTGTCTCACTCGCATGATTCAAATGAAGAACCCCTTAGTGATGACAGTGCTGATGACTTATGAGTTCTTATGTGATATGTCATTGCTATTTATTTTTGGAAGTTGGAATTATATGTTAATGAAAAGAATACAGGGATTTGGGAAAGATAGAATTTTGAGTTGAACTATATTTCATGTTGTCTTATTATTAAGATAATTTGATTTCACTTCATATCTTATGTTTTTTTATGTTTTATATTATTCACTCATTAGTATATAAAAAATTTATCATTTTATGTTTATGCAATCTTTTGATTTTGAGGCATACTACTCAAAACGCCTTAGGCTTAGGCTTACTCCTCGCCTCACGAATGAAAAACCCCTCAATACTCGAATACACAATTTTAAACATTGTGTTGACCTTCGTACCTCTTATCCTACCTAAAGCCTTCCTGAAATCCCGCTGATATTCCTACAAATCATCGCCGTTCGAGTCGCAGGATTTCTGCTCGAATCCTTTGTTTGTTCATCTGCCCTCGCTATTAAGACAGCAGTCAACGAAGCCTTCGGCTTCCGTTGTTCAAATCTCACACAAGCGAGCCTCGATCTCACTTCCTTTGCTACTCGAACACTCGACCTGCTCCTTCGTGCCTTCAAACGAGCAACTTCCTTGACAAAACTTACCAAACTACTCCAAGTACACTCGAACCAAGCCTCCGGCCGAAGACCCTCGCACACAAGTCATGATCTCTCAACTGTTTGTTCCTCACTCCAATAGAGCTCGTGCCCACTTTGACCTCTAGGACAGATCCACCAGTCCCTAACCTCAAACCTCTCTGCCTTCTCCTCTACACCTCCGACTGATCCACCTTTGTTTGCAAACCAAATCTAACCGAACTTCACACGTCAATCTAGCCAGCAACAACATCCACAACCTATCCCGATCTCCACACGACAGTTCATCATAATGATGATTCAAATGAAGAACCCCTTAGTGATGACAGTGCTGATGACTTATGAGTTCTTATGTGATATGTCATTGCTATTTATTTTTGGAATTTGGAATTATATGTTAATGAAAAGAATACTGAGATTTGGGAAAGATAGAATTTTGAGTTGAACTATATTTCATGTTGTCTTATTATTGCGATATTTTGATTTCACTTCATATCTTATGTTTTTTTATGTTTTATATTATTCACTCATTAGTATATAAAAAATTTATCATTTTATGTTAATGCAATTTTTTGATTTTGAGGCGTACGCCTCAAAACGCCTTAGACTTACGCCTGGCCTCACGAATGAAAAACCCCTCAATACTCGAATACACAATTTTAAACATTGTGTTGACCTTCGTACCTCTTATCCTACCTAAAGCCTTCCTGAAATCCCGCTGATATTCCTACAAATCATCGCCGTTCGAGTCGCAGGATTTCTGCTCGAATCCTTTGTTTGTTCATCTGCCCTCGCTATTAAGACAGCAGTCAACGAAGCCTTCGGCTTCCGTTGTTCAAATCTCACACAAGCGAGCCTCGATCTCACTTCCTTTGCTACTCGAACACTCGACCTGCTCCTTCGTGCCTTCAAACGAGCAACTTCCTTGACAAAACTTACCAAACTACTCCAAGTACACTCGAACCAAGCCTCCGGCCGAAGACCCTCGCACACAAGTCATGATCTCTCAACTGTTTGTTCCTCACTCCAATAGAGCTCGTGCCCACTTTGACCTCTAGGACAGATCCACCAGTCCCTAACCTCAAACCTCTCTGCCTTCTCCTCTACACCTCCGACTGATCCACCTTTGTTTGCAAACCAAATCTAACCGAACTTCACACGTCAATCTAGCCAGCAACAACATCCACAACCTATCCCGATCTCCACACGAGCTGCTACCAGCCATACGATTGCAATCCCTCCTCCTCTGTTACAGTGCTTATCGATCTTACCTCAACTTGTAAAACTTGACTCCAGGGTCTTGCTTCACCTTGATCCAACAGAATTCCCTAGCTTTGAACCTCTCTTTCGATCCGACGTCAATACCTGTTGACCACTTTTATGACTCTAGTTGACGTCCATGCAGCAGCTCACGTCTCCAACCGACACAGCTTTATATCCCTGCAGCCACCTTGTCGAGCATATATATATATATATATATATATATATATATATTGCTATCTATTATTAATTATTATCTTAATTATTATTATTAATAAATAATATTGTTTATTAATATTATTACCCTTTACTATTAATATTATTATTAAAAAAACCGAAAGAGAGAAAAAGAGCTAAAAAAGAAGGGAAGATAAAAAAGGAGAAGAAAAAAAAGGGAAGAGGAAAAAAAATTGTGATTTCATTGTCGACGTACGCTCAATCTTTGTGTCCTTGACATCACTACGTTGCATCATTGCTTACTTAGGTATAATGCCCCTAAAACTCAAAACCTCTAAAAAATCTTGCTTTCTGCGCTAGCGGCGTGTCGAGGGATCACGAGAGCGTGGTGGGAGGGAACTCGGCGCGGCACTTGCGGCGAGACGGGTAGGCCTTTAAGCTCTCTTGTAGCGTGATGAAGACAAAATTAAGTACTTGTGCATGTTCTACAGTGCCTGTGGGGAAAAATCATGACTTCTTTCAAACAGGTAGATCGAAAACTCCTACGCGCTCTCGTAACGTGGTAAGGTTGAAGACCATGACTATGGTGCCTCCCGACACTTATCCTACGCGCTTTCATAGCATGGTAGGAAAGACATAGCTCCCGAAATTCCCCTTAAATGTGGTAGATGCTTGCAATGAGGCATGTGTGTAAAAAGAAAAAAAAAGAAAAAAAAAGAAGAAAAAATATAAAAAAAGAAAAAAAAAGAGAAAGGAGAGAGATTTGCATTTTCATTATAGTCACAACCATCGACACCATACTCGTGCAGCTAGGGGTGTCAATTATTGACACGACTCGACAACCCGACCCGAACCCGACTCGAAAAATCCAGGTTAGGGTTAACCCGTTTAAGAAACGGGTCAGGTTCTAATTTCAATTTTCGACCCGTTTCAAAAAAAGGGTCGGGTCAACTCGGCAACCCGAAAATGACCCGTTTAAGACCCGGATGCGTTCAAATCTGACCTGAGATAGCATTTTGCTTCGCTTATTTTAATTTTTCCCGCGCGTGGAAGGCGAAACGAGGGATTGGTTCGATTGAATGTCGGTCATGTCGTGTGGGTCCTGTGGGATAGACAGACAGTGGGAGGGAATCAAGGCCTCAAGTCCTAATGGATTGGACGTCGTTTGGTGACTCTGGTCCGCCTGGCCAGCCGTCGCAGGTCTGCTCTCAGCTCCTCTGCATGTCCACGATCACTCCGTCGAGACGTCGAGTTGCCTGTACCACCGGTCCGCTCCTCCGTCGGTCACTCGATTCGCTCCTAGCCTCCTACACTTCAGTTCTTTCCTGGCTCCTCTGCGAGTCCCTACGCGGCGCGCGTGGCTCAACACGCTGAATTACAGAGGGGAAATCTAGATTTGTTCGGGTTTGCGGGTCGGGTCAACCCGGTAACCCGAGCTGGTCGGGTCCGGGTTGTATATCCTGACCCGTCTAGCTACACGGGTCGGGTTCGGGTCAACCCGTTTATGCCTTGGTCAACTCAGGTTGGACCCGAACTCGACCCGTTGACCCGAATTGACACCACTACGTGCAACTATAACTTCTAAAACTCAAAAAATTCCGCTCTCGACGTTTGAGGTGAGCCAGAGGACCCCTTATACACACTTTCGTAGCACGGAAGGAGGAGCTCGGTGCAACGTTTACGACGAGGCGAATAGGCCATGTACACACTCTTATAGCATGGCGGGGACACTTTTAAGTACCCGTATGCTCCTCAGTGTTGGCGGGGAAAGAAATTGTACATTTTCAAACAGGTACCTCGAAAACCCATACATGCTCTTGTAGCATGGTGGGATTGAAGAAATACAACTGCGGTATCGCTTGACACCTACCATACATGCTTTTGTAGTGTGGTGGGATGACTCAGACTCTTGAAATTTCCCCTATACGGGGGAGACGTCGGTAGGTTGCCAAAATCTGAACTGAACAGTAGAACAGGGAACTTGATTTGAACAAAAATGAACAACAGAGAACTTGTTCTGAACTCAAATGAACAATGGCAAGGGACCCAAAATTAAATCAAGTAACAATGGACTTGAAATTTAAATGAATCACAAGGGATTTGAACTTGAATGGAACACATGGAACCTGACTTTGGTTTAACAAATGAACAATCAAAATCTAAATGCTTAATAAATGAATCCTGATCATTCAAGTGGATATAAGTGAAAAAGCAATGCTTTATGGTGGGCTGGGGGAAAATTCTTTCATCTCACGCACAAGCAATAATTAATATGAATTTGTAACTTGATTGCAAGTGACATTTCAAAACCCTTAACTTACATATGAGCGATGGAAAGCTTGTAATGTTCATGTTAGACATCCACAAGCCTGTACAAAGAAACTTAAAAGCATCAATGGAGGAAACTCCTAATGGATGTGTTAACTCACTAGAAGGGTCCCGACGAATATGTTGATGATATACGCAATGAGTGTGTAATGCAACGGTCTCCTTACGACCGACATCTGCTGACTTGTAACTACATGCAACTGATCCCACGAACACTAAAAGATACAGAATTGAATGCACAAGACTCTCAATAAACATCATATATCAACAATAAATGAAGTTAATTGATATATAACACATGTGCTTGTTGAAGAGGCGTGATAGTCGTAATGAACACGACAATGTGCTTATGAAGTGTGTGCAACAAATGTAGTGGCCTCCTTGCTATCATCACCACTTAACTATAAACGAACACATCAAGTCATCTACAATGGATGTGGTGCGAGTATAATGAATATCCTTCAAACACTGATGAGGCGGTTGTAACAAACGTGTCAGCTCGTCTGCAAGCAACAATAACAAGCAGATTGCAAGGACGAATGTTCCTTTGCGAACATAAAGAAGTGGATACATGAATAAAGAAAGCTCACTTAGCAGTCAACATCAACTGGCAGGTGAATAATCAGCTCATCCGTAAGCATTGAAGTTTTCTAATTAAGAGGGAACTATTTAGGAAGGTTCATAATCAAAGGGGAATTATTTATGAATCTTTTAATTACAATTGGAAAAAGGATTATTTAGGACAAGAGATCTAATTTGAATTCAAAATCTGAGAGAGAATTATTTAGGTAAGAGGAGGAATTAAGGGGGATTATTTAAGAAAGTTTTAATTATAATTGGGAGGGAATTAATTAGGAAAATAAATCGAATTTGAATTCAAATTTTTGAGAGAATTATTTAGGAAAAGGGGGTTGATTTGGGAGGGAATTATGAGAGCCTATTTAAGGCTTAACAATAGGATGATTTCAGGATGTTTTTTGGAGTTTGTTGAAATTAGAATTTCTTAGGTTATTTGGGCTCTAGCCGGAAGCTAGGGATTTGAGAGAGCCGAATCTTCCTCTCGAATTGAATATCCAAATGTATCTTGCTATTTTCTTTCTTATATCTTATAATAAAAATAGCTTTGGTTTGTTTTTCTTCCTAATTTCTTATTGTCGCTTGCTGATTTCGAGAAAAAGTGCATCCAATTCCTATCAAATTCATTCTCAAACAGTCTCTTGCCAGCAAGGACGTGACACGTGTTCTCTAACTGACGATTTTGTGGCAAAATGATATCGTAGGTAAACGATTATGACCGGAGCTCTCTGAACTGGGTGGTTTGCCGCCAAATGGAACCACTAAATTACGGTCATGACTAGAGCTTGTATGCTCCCCAATGGTACTAAATCCTTGAGATATGAATCAATATGATATAATCAATAGGGCACAAAGCCCTTTGTTAGCTAAGGTTGATTCAAAATTGTCTCCTTAGACAAACATTCACCCAGGTCTATAAGGTACCCTTGGACGACGCAACCCATGGCTGTCGACAAGGATTCTTCTGTCAGGTTGGGTCGACTATCTCCTCCGACTAAGTAGATCAGGAATCATAATAGTCCGGGATGATGGAATCATGAGATCTTGATTGGGCTCATCATCATTTATCTCATCATCTGCTTTAACTGCAAGATGGTGAAATTTTTAATTTTAAATATCAAAATTTCAAATACAAACCCATTCTGCTACTATACACTAGAGAACACATACATATTTATACGTATATGATTGAAAACTAGCCTTAATCAAAAGTTCTCTGTCATTATCGGGAGGGTTAATTAACTATAGGGGTTTGCGCCTATATGAAGCCATAACTTAGATCTTAAAACCTCGCAAAATGAGAGCGAAATCTCTAGGTAGTGTCTTATTTCAAAACCAACCTGCCTACTAAAAATTTACCCCATAACTTAATCCGTTAAAACTCTTTTGAAAGCAGGGGAGGCCGGGGCCCGAATTTTTGGAGCCCACAATAATATACTGTAGAGTTCTGAACACATACAATCTCTTTAGAGATCTCTCTGGAAGAAATATATATTCTTATGAAAAATACAGTAAGGTTACATGAAGGACTCCAGTTAGACCTGAGACTATTTCCTTTGAGGAGCATCTTAGAAGTAAGCTCAATAGCCATTAGAAACTAGCATCTCTCCTCCATACATCGGAGGCTTGAGCAGGTCGCATTTCTTTCGGCTGATCACAAGCCTTTCTACACTTTGTCTTCTCTTATTTGCCTAATGCAAATATTCTCTATTCTTTGTTTAAAAAGTTAAATTTCCTATTAGATCTATGTTTTTACTTAATTTTTATTATTCTGTTTAAATGATTTTTCATATTTCAGATTTGTGTATTGTGTTTAGGTATTTACATATTGATTTAATGCATTAGAACAAATTAGTTGGTGGCGATCATAGAAAATTTATCAGTAAAAATAATGGCGATTTAGAAAAATTAGGTTGTGTGGATTGTAATATTAAAAAGTTAGTATTTCTTGATGCTATAT
Source organism: Dendrobium catenatum (assembly GCF_001605985.2). Classification (NCBI taxonomy): domain Eukaryota; kingdom Viridiplantae; phylum Streptophyta; class Magnoliopsida; order Asparagales; family Orchidaceae; genus Dendrobium; species Dendrobium catenatum. The sequence continues at coordinate 2,255,184 of NW_021318775.1, forward strand.
AGTAATTTAAAAAAAGTATTCTCAAATTAGCGGTGATGTTAATTATATTACTATAAATATAATTGATGTTGATGTATTTAGTGGCTATGGTAATTAGTTTGTTAATTGTGTACTTAATTTTTAGATTTGTGTATTGTCTTTATGTATTTACATATTGTTTAAATGTATTAGAAAAAAATTAGTTGGAGGTGATCTTAGAAAAATTATTAGGAAAAATTAGTAAGTGGTGGTATAGAAAAATTAGTTTGTGGTGATTGTTCTGTTAAAAAGTATATAGTAATAAAAAAAAGTATTTTCAAATCAGGTAGTGGTGATGTTAATTATTTTGCTATTACTATAATTAGTGTTGATGCATTTAGTGGTGATGCTAATTAATTACTTAGGGATAATGTGAATTAATTAGTTTGTTAGCTATGATGTTGATTAATTGGTAGTTATGTATTTAACTTATATATGTTCTAAGAAGATGGATTATTTTTAGTCCTATCTAATTTCTCACTTTAAATTTATCTAAATTAAAAATTGGATTGAAATTTGAATTTATGTTCCTATTTGTGTAACTTATTTAGCCTATGATATCATAAATCAACAGCCTTAGATATACAAAAAGTTCTCCCTAAATGGAAATGATTAACAAAAATTTTGTTAGTAGAGCTGAGCTTTTTATTCTTTTAGCAAGTCAACAAAAATTTTTATTTAGAGGAAAAAGCTTAGATGCCTTTGTTCTAAGTATACTGGTTAAGCATAACTCTTGATAAAGTAAAACTTTTCTTTTTATCTAATCACGAGCATTGTGTGTTTGTTAGTATGATATTTCAAAAAGTTTTTCATCTCCTAATTTTAGGGGTGGTTAGGTAAGTACTGAAATTGGATTATCTTAGAAGATATTTGCAACTATAAGAACGTCCTAAACTAGTTAACCTTGCGCTATAAATGTTAGAAAGCCAATTTCAAACAACTTTTGGTTGAAATCATCAAGATTTTTTTTTTTAAATCTATTAGAAAGCTAGTATTTTATAGATGCTAGTTTATATTTTTGATCTCTACGAATGATACAGTAAAATTTATATAGGTTTTTCAATATTTTGTAAACAAGTTTTTTTTTAATGTTTTCAACAGGATCAAAATCGCTACAGTGCTGGTCGGGGAGCACATATAAACTTGAAGCGTGCAGAAAAAGCCAGGCTATTAGTCAGCAAAATACCATGTAATCTTTCTTTATGAAGCTTACACCTAGTGATGTCTATTTTTGTTGTTCTATTATGTAGTACATCTTTACTTGGAAACTCACGATAAATTTGAAATAGCTTCATTCTGAAGGATATTTGTATATTGTATGCAGCGTGCATGAACTTGGAAAATTAGTGTTATCCTTTCGTGGATCTTTTTGATGACTGAAAAAATGGGAAGATACTCCTGGTCCTTCAATATTAGAAACTAATAATACAAGTTAGGATCCATGTGTAAATACATGTAAATGGCAGCCCACAAGAACCCAAATAAAAGCAAAAAATAGAAAAAGTAGCCTATTTCCCACAAAGCCAGGCCTTACCTACTAAACATTGTTGTCAGATCTAGGATTTTCAAGGAAGTCATGAGTAAACTACTTGATTATGCTTGGATTTTCTTAGGTGAATGGGCTTCTTTTGTTGCATGTTTGCTTATCATGATTGGAAAAGCTTTCATGATTATTATCCAAATAATAAACGTGGATAATAAGTTTATCATGGCTTGGTTAGCGGGTTGGTTGGCTGTTACTATCTGCTAGTAATACTTATCAGTTTTGTTCCACTCAGTTTTAACTGGAATTGGGAACTGGCCCGAGTATCAGCACTTCCAAGTTATCAAAAACAAGTCTGAAGCCGAAATGGCTGGATTTGGATATTCAAAATCTAAATCAGTTCCTTGTGCGAAGAGGATTATTGATTTATCATTGATTTGAAATCTCGCAATCGTAATAGTTGCAAGAAAATTGTTATCGGATTCCTTATATACTGTTATGACTAGACAAAGTGGTTTAGTAGCTAATGGAAGTGCTTCGTAAGACTTGCAAGAAGTAATACAGGTTAATTAATGAATCAAAAATAAACTGATGAAGCTTTATGGTGATAATCTAAAGATATGCAAGGACATAGTGAAAGCAAGAGAGCTTAATAAGTTAAGTATGAGTTATCTGGTATGCCTTGGAAACAAACATAACAAACAACAAATAGGAAAACTACAGTAAAACCAAAGCACTGGCGGATTTTGTATTAATACTTTAATAAGAAACAACAAGATACATGTGATCTACAATTTGATAGATAGATCTACTCTCTCAATCAACCTAGACGCCGCAGGAAGCCCTCAAATAAAAGAAATATAACAAAACAAAAATTCAGTCATAGCAGAATCCTAAAATCTTAGACAACTCCCCTTTTGATAACCCTAGAACACAATAACATAAATAAAACCGTTCTAAATAATTTAAATATAATTTAGGAAACCTTTCTAAATAATTAAACATAATTTAAAAAATATTCCTAAATAATTAAACATAATTTATGAAATATTTTTAAACAATTAAACAACTTCTCCTTGATTTCTCTTCCTCACATAATGAATAATAGCTTCCCTGTGTCCCATAAGGTGCCCCCCTTTTGACGTATCAATACTCCCTTCCCAAAGAGCCACCTTTTTAGAACACAATAACACAATTAGAACCTTCCTAATCAGCATAAACATAATTTAGGAAATATTTCTAAATAAGTAGAATATTCCTAATCAACATAACTCATCATTAGGAAACCTTTCTAAATAATTAAACATAATTTAAAAAACATTCATAAATAATTAAACATAATTTAGGAAATATTTTTAAACAATTAAACAACTTCTCATTGATTTCTCTTCCTCACATAATGAATAATAGCTTCCCTGTGTCCCATAAGGTGCCCCCCTTTTGACGTATCAATACTCCCTTCCCAAAGAGCCACCTTTTCCTCAAGGTGGAATGTTGGAAACTGCTGCTGAAGAATATTTTTTCAGTTGCAAAAGAAAATGGGGGAGTAGTAATCTTGGAATGCATCTCCTTGTTGGATTCACGTGAAACAGTTATAGCATGTTTGCTACTTAAAATTCTATCAACAGTTTGTTTATGTGAAATAATACAAACATTTTTCTTTCAATTTCTCTTTTGTGAAGAATCTCTCAAAACTCGTGTCAGCATAACAATTATTGACTTGGTTTTGAATTATGAATTAACAAAATCTCTAGCGGTAGAAGAATGTTCAATTATTTCAGAAGAAAATGCATTGCCCTTAAACCCTTAATAGATTTGATAACTTTCTTTTATTCTGCACTCAACTTATCCACCAAGACTTTATGTGAATTTGAAGAATAACAAGGATCAGTTGGTACATAATTTCTTGTTTTCTCTGAAGTCTCTTCATTATCTTGGCTTATGAAGTCATGATGCTTGCAGTCTTCAATGCCATTTTTATTTTCTTTTGAGAGATTTGTAGGTGAATGAATTTCCGCTAATGCACTTTTACCATCAACATCCAAGGATGCTTCAGTTGAATCTTTATCTACACCAGGACCAACAATCTTTATCATTTCATTCCATCAATCTTGCTTGGTACAACTCTCTAATTTTCTCTCGGCATATCATTTTCGTGATTTCCCCTTATTTTTGACGGAGTCGTCTCAGCTTGATTCTTTAACATATATTTCATCATCTCCTTGATATTTCCAAACCTTCCTTCAACAGCTGAAAGTTGCTCATTCAACGATCCCATATTAGTTCGCAGCTGCCCTACTTCCCACTCCAACCTTTCTTCCAATGCCTCCACTTTTCCGGCCATCGGCCCCAAGAAATTGCTTTGATACCAATTTAATACGCCTTGAAAAAAAAAGCAAACAACAAATAGGAAAAATGCAGTAAAACCTAAGTGGTGGTTGATTTTTGTATTAGTACTTTAATAAGAAATAACATGATACAAATGATCTACAATTTGAGAGGTAAATCGACTCTCCCAATCAACTTAGATGCCGCTAGAAAGCTCTCAAAGAAAATAACTACAACAAAGCCAAAATACAATCATAGTTTGATCCTAAAACCTCAGACAACCCTCCCTTAGATAGCCCTAGAATACAATAACATAAATAGAACATTTCTAAAGAAGATTTCAAATATTTGATGATTTACAGTGTGAGTTAGCTGCATTAATCATTTATTTTCCATATTTTGATTTTTGTCGTCATGCATCTTAAGCATTTCCTATCCTGAAGTACTGGGCTATTATTAAGAGAAGTCAGAGTAGTGATCCAAAAGAGAACATGCTTGCTCACAATGATCACCTTTGCAATCTGAAGGAAATAGAAGGCGTATTCTTGTAAATTTATTAATCTAATTGAGTTATTAACTGAACATCTATGCTAATTATTAATTTGCAGCTCTACTAGAAACTCTTACAGCCAAAGTTAAAGCTTGGGAAAGTGATAAAGGAGCGTGTTTCTTGTATGACAAGGTAGAATTCTACCTATCCAGCCTTTCATCTTTTTCACCTGATATATTCTATCCGGACTGGACTCAACATAGTGCTCTATGTTGCAGAAATCACTCCTAGAAACCTTAGATGAATATGCTATCAAAAAACAGCAAAGAGATGATGAAAGACGCAGATCAAGGGTAGGTCTTATATGAATTTATACTGGTCATCATTATTGTCATCTCATCTATCTGCAGGCATCTTTTTGAATATTTGCATATTTAATTCCTATATACGCCATTTGGCATTAGTTGCTTTTTTGGCTAAATTGTTTTTGAACTTTTATTATTTTTCCTAATGATATGTATGGCTTCATCTAAGGAATGACCTTAACACATTTACTATGGGTTTTTATGTGCTAACAATTGAATTGCAAACCCCTATCTGATACATGGATGCAATGCCTATACGCATCTACCAATTTCCCAACCATTGCAGGATTTGAGGAATTGGTTTACATAGACTTGCCATTGCTTTTAGGCAAGTGGGTTGTTTATAGGGTCAAACTTTAACCTCCAAGTCACAAGTGGGACAACTTAACCACTCCCATCTAGTAGGCCCACACTCTATGTATGCACTACATTATTGAACCATCCAGTTGCACAGATGAATTTTATTTGGTTAATGCCTTGAATTAATCTCACGCCATAATTTTTAAATACGCTTCTGAAAATTTTTCTACATGCAAACAACAGATTGAAAAATTAGGCTTCGTTTGAGATGGCTTTTTTAATGTTTCTTAAAGCATATTTTTAGTACAAAAAAATTAATTTTTTACTAAAAGATTATTTTAAGAAGCACGAAGAAAACCGTCCCAAATGAAGCCTTAGTCTTACCAGACTGCTAGAGTCAATATAGTGCATTTTTTTTCAACAAATTATTTCAAGGTCTCCCCATCTCAAAAAGATGCAAATAAGGTGTTTTCTTTTCTTCTTTTGGGTCAAAAATGAATAGAGTATGCTTTTTATTTTTTACATGATCTTGGTGTGGTATGCCCATCTTTGTACTAACCTGTTGTAAACGAATTCATAAATCTTTTATGATGCCAATGATTGATCCATAGGTAGGAATTGATTGTATTTTCTTTGCAGGAGCATAAGAGATTACAGGAGCAGTACGCTACAGAGCAGGAGGTTTTGTTTGGCACAAAGCCTAGCCCATTAAGGAACTTATCAGCTAAGAAACCCCTGGGTCAAAGCAATTTAAACTTGCAGGGAGGAACTCCTGTTGGCCGCCGATTCTCAACACATTTGTCAAGACCAGTGATTTTATCAAATAGCAAGGACAAGAAGGATGGAAACAAGGTTGCTACAGCAATACCATTGAACTTTGTTGCTCTTTCAAAGGATTGCTGAGTGCTGAGATGGCCTCTTGCATGTTGTATCTCACTTAACCAACCAGAAAAGAAATAGCTTTGAAAAGATTAACCACTAAAGTTAGAACTCATCTTATGTTACAATGATATGAAAACTGCAAGTTTTCGGATGGAATATGTACGGATGTCAGCTTTGTTTAAATCTTGATAGTGCTTCTTTGCAGGACTTTTTCTCTGGTGCATATCTTCTTGTTGTGAATAATGCCAGAGGTAAAATTTGCTGCTCTGGCTTTTCTGGTAAGGAAGCAATTGATTAATGCTTTTAATAGTCCTACAAATTAATTTCTAAAATTAGTAATAAACTCTGCCTTGGTAATCTTTGCATTCATTTTTTTTGTTGGAATTTCTCACCTTGCTATCCTATCCACCTCCCTTCTACTTCATCATCAAACAGAAATACTTCTAGTGGTATTGTTATGTTCTTGGGTACTACATGCTATTAAATATTTTATCTATCATTAATAGCCAGTTTTTTGCTATTTGGGATTCTACAGCTTCCTTAAATAATGATATGGAACATCTATAAATGTTTATCATCTCTTGATTTGTTATGTCTAGTCTTCTTACTTGGTGCATCACTCATTACCTATGCAAGTATACTGACAAGCTGTTAGAACATATTGGGACTGTTGTCGTACTATGTCAATTATGTATATCTTGATTAATATGACCTATATATCAACTAATATAATTCTCTTTTCTTATCCAACAAACATCAAATCCAATACACATACATATATATACATTAATCAAGCAAATTCAAGGAAGAAAAATCTATACCACCCTCTTCTACCCAACTTATAATAAACCTTATGGCTCTTGTTAAAATTCAATTCTTTTAATAACTTTCACTCTAATATCATTTTGTCACACCTCAATACCTAAATTACCTAAATTGAAAGAATTATATCTTTCATCTCTTATTTAATCTATCAGAGCTCTTATAAAATCATTAATATAGATTAGTCTAAAGGATGCAAATTTATAAATTATATACATCAATGTTGATTTAATACGTCCCCATCGACCGCCATACAAAGCTTTTCAATGATTGATGGCCAATGTTTGCCAGACATTAACACCTAACTCTCCTTTTATAATTCACCCAATCTCTCGCTTTATTAAAGAAAGGCCAATAAAAAATACTCAAGATCACGATATAATAAATCCAAAATCTCAAAATTACTCTTAATTCCATAATACAAGTCTTCATTATATTAGCATGTTCTTTAATTATAAGGAAATGTTTCATTTGTAATCCTCGATCTCACTAGTGAAATTGTTATGTCTTTGCTACATAAAAATTTCCCTTTATGTATTTTTCACATAAAGCATATCACATTTCATTTGTCTCTTCACTTATTTATCTATTTGTATATTTTCATGGAATGCTAAGATACAAACACTTTCTTTCCCATAGTAAATTGTAGCATGTAATAGTCTGGTTTCATTCGTAGAAAAGATTCCCATCTTTGAAAATGAGCAATTATAATATTCATGATGGTTGATATATGAGAACCTCAATACCCACTATTTAGACATTTATGAATGATCAATTTCCTCTTATCACCTTCAAATCAAAAGTAAAACATCTCCTCATTAACATTATAATAGTTATACATCATGCCATCAAGGGTTAAAGTAAATATCATGAAGGGAGGGCAAATTTAAGTTGACTTTGATCTAGTAGGAGAAGTCAATATCCTGGATCTATTGGATTAAAATTGCTATGAGACAAAAGTCACCTTCAACATAATGAATAGACAACCAAGTTTTAGACCATCAAGAACTAAAGCAACATGAAGTACATAATGCAACTCACCTACCTACTTGGCCCTAAAGGAAAACTAAGCATATCCATTGAGAGCTTTCATTATAGAAACTCACCTATCTTCTCATTCCCATATCATTACTAGGTATATGTATAGAGCTTTTATTGTAACAAGCTGACAACTCACCAGGACTCAAGAAAGGAGATTATAGTCAGCCAATAACTTCTTGTGGTGCCCATCTTATATTTAGAAAGACTTAAATATGCATTTAAGATTCTTAAGTGCCATAATTAGTGCACTTTTATCTTATGAAAGCCTTCATTAGGGTAAATTGTTTAATTGATATATTTTCCTTATATTTAATATTTTCTTAAAGAGATATATATTTTCCCCACCCATGGTACACATCTTATTATATTGAGGCCTTTATTTTTTGGCAACAAAAGTTATAAAGTTTCTCTCACTGTTCTTTATCTTTTATTTATTATTCTCTCATTAGTTTAATAGTCTTACTATTAAGGTTTATGTCCACACACAAATTTGAAACATTCTTTGAAGTGTCATGAAGATGGATTAATGCCAAGCACTATAAGCTTGGTTTTGTACTTATAAAATAGAGAAATTCCAGAAAGGAAAGAATCAATTGGGATAAAAAATTAAGAATTCATCAACAAAATGCAACTCTTCTAAATGCAAGGGAGGCTTACAACAATGATCTAAAAAACCTTGTAGTAAGATTCTAGAGGCACCTATCATGTGGAGATTTTTTACAACAAATTCACATACTCCCCTCTCCCTCGATGACTTTTAAGTCTTTCCACATTGTCCTTGACTTTAGTAACTAACAACATATACTACCAAGAATTAGTGATAATATAATAACACCAATGAGAGTTAAAAAGCATTGGGCATAATCGGCAAGTGCATTCTCTAGAGAGATCATCGAAGTGTTATATTTGACAAAGTTTAAATTTTCATATTTAGAATTGTACCGAGAAAAAATGGATCCAATCGACCATTTTACTTACTATGATTCAACTACCTTGTCATTTTATATCATTGATGCGACAAAGTGCTAGGTATTATTTACAAAATTCTAGGAGTCCCCACTTAGATGTTTATGTTGTCTATCACCAAAAAATATTATGTCCTTTGCTGAATTAAAAAAAGTTATTATCCATTTTGCAAGCACTTAGATATCACATAAAAATTCTCAAACATTATTGTTGATGAGACAAGAGAATTAAGAGCCTCTTTGAATTCCATAATTTGATTTTGGTGAAAAAAGGTAGAAGTTACAGATTTGGAATCTATTGTTGCCCTTGCTACACTCCATTAGGGTCTTAAGAAAGGACCTTTATGACACACACTCAAGTTAAGGTAATTGGGGGGCATTGATTGAAATGTTAGAACCTATGAATAACTTAAAATGCTAAAGATATAACCATATTGAGAATTTAAATTAATGTATGGGAGTCATCCAAGACTTGTAGCAACAAACAAATAAGTGCAAAGATGATTTTAAATCGATGAATTCCTTTGCTTGCCATGATGACCAGTGATTACATTGACATCATCTTAACTAATTCAAGCATAGGAGTGCATCATCTTATCGATCCCAATTTGAGATAAGTCACATATTATTAATATATACCCTGCTTACACTCCTTTATAAGTTGAGTATTTTATGCAAAATTGGTATATTCCATAAAACACATGAAGTATTTCTACGTGCCACTCTCATCAAACACACAACCACACACTCATGATCCATCAAAATATCATGCCCTTCATAAAGTAATGTCCCTAACCATAGGATTGTTAACGCTTCCATAACCTAGTTGAGGAACTCGCGAGGTGAGGAAGCTAAGAGAGTTCCACTCTCCAATCAAGAATGGATTCCATGAAGTGAAAAAGGAAGGGAAGACTAGGAAACCATAACTCAAGTCAATTAAATAGCGAAAAGCATTGCATATGAATGTTTTAGAATAATTGTGTGAGAAGGAAGCGTTATATTTTGCAAACTTTATAATTGATTTTTATAAGGCTTTTTCAAATAATGATGAGTTCTAAGGAATTTTGCTTTTATTCTTTCTTTGTAAATAATTTAATGTTAAGTAAATATAATACACTTGACTTGTTCAAATGATGCTCAGGAAATTCAATAGTTGATATTAAGGAATACTATGGGAACTCAATATTTAATATTTGATAATACTTGAGAAACACGACATTAAACATTTGACAATATTTGGGGAACTTGGTTAATCAATAATTAACATTAATGGATAAATTCAATAATTATTACTCAATAGTATTCTAGGAACTCAATATTCAATATATGAAAGCGGAACTTAGTTTTTGACATTAGATATTGCATAAGGAACTCAATATTGTACATTTATGATTAAATATGAAATTAAGTATTTATTACTTGGTAAGTGTTGGAAAACTCATTTTTCAATATTTAATAATAATTAAGAAATTTAGTAGTGCTTGCACTATAATAATGATAAGCATGGTATTTGGTATTTAATGTTAATCACAACAAAAGAAAAAAAGCCATGCCCTAGAACTTGGACACCCTTTATGAAAAGATACACACTAAGAGATAGATATCCATTATCAATGTGCCAAGCCCTAGAGCTTGGAATCATTCTTTGTGACAATATTTTCATTGTAAGAAAGAGAAGTCCCATCTAATAGACTATCTTGGTAGTTACCCTTGTAAGGCCATAAGCCTTTAGCATACATTGAGGTTCATCCAAGATGATGACTTATTAACAGTTTACAATAAAGAACAAGATTAAATATGACTTGATAATGATATAACATACTCATATCTATGAATATTTTATCAATTAATTTGCAAACTTCTGATTTATAATATACCTTATAAACTTCTAAAATTTATTCAAGTTTAGTTAAATTCAAGACATTCTCATTCAACAAATTTTAATATCTCAAAAGGAAAAATTAGTATGACCATGCCATTAAGAACTTATCCCATCTTTCTAGAATTCATCCTCCTCCTCATCATTCAAAATGAATCATCTCTTCGTCTTTTAAGATGAGTCTATAGACTCTTTGGTGGCCCCATTAATTTTTTTTTCAAATTAAGGCCATTTGGTTAAGCCAACTTGGATAATGAAGGGAAATCTTCAATTATTATAAAATATAAGAAATATAGGAATGTAAATAAGAGAAAAAATAGTAGGGCTTAAAAAGATCTCCTAGTAGAAAGTACTAAAGCTTACTCAATGACATATTTCATGAGCCAACCTAAGAGAATGCTTGATTTGATGGTGGAATTTAAAGTATAAAATAGTGGCTTCAAGTTAATACTCCTAAATATTCAAATATGATCCCACATTATTCTATGTTATTCACGTCATTTTCAACCTTTTCTCGGAATCACACTTAGTTTGGTCATAATTGGCTAATCTTTTTTTGATTTCACAAAGAAAAAACTTCTTTTTCTAGTCCTCTTTTTTTTTATAAACCTAACATCATGATATACTTGGGCGAAAATAAAATATTGCCATCCTAAAAGGCCTTTATCATGATCATATACATGAAAAGTTTTAAACTCTAGCTCTCATTTTTCTCTTGCAGGAAAATCATGAAGGAGGCTCTCAAAAGAGTTTGATGACACCTACATTGAGACTACACAATAATAACCCAAAACCTTAGCTATCTTTGGGAAATAATGGGAACTGCATGTTGAGCCTAAATTGAACCCTAAGATAACATAACTCATCATCCTTCAAAATATTTTGATATTGTCCCTCCTCAAGTGATCTAAATATTAAGTTGCCATTAAACCCAAGCTCACTACATAGCGATTCACATCATTAGAGACATCGACTCCTAGTTAACCATAGAGAAATGGTCAAGCATCAATAGAAAGCCATTTCTATCTTGTAAATAAGTTGGAAAAAGCATGGATAGTCCCCAAAAAATGAGAAAAAAGACAAAGTAAAGATTAATTAAAAGACTAGAGAGGCAATTTATAAAGAACCAAGTAAGTTGGATAACTTGGATGCTATATGTCAGAGTTTATTCAAAGCATCAATCCAATATATTTTCATGCTATTACTTGTGGGATTCATCACAATGCTCATTCAAGCACTCCAAAAGATAAATTAATATATAAAAATTGCATAAGTTAAAATAGGATTTCTAAAATTTATATTAAAATTTTCAGAGAGATTTTTTTCATTAATTCATTATAGAATTGAAATAAGAAATTAAATTGAAACAAAAGAAGAAAAAATATAAATGTTTCATAGATTTTTATTCTCTAATTTTAAAGGAAAAGGAAACTAAAGTGCACGACTTAAAGATGTTGCAATTTCTCGAGCTCAATAGTAAGTGATGACAATGCTCCTTATATTAATGAATGAATCATGTGATTTAAAACAACATCCCATATTGTTAATCCCCAATAAATTAAGAATCCAATAATAAAGTCAACACCAAATCAAATTGTCTCATTTGATGAGATACAAAACCTTTCTTAAGGAAGATGGCTTAATCTATATCCTTCAACTTATTTATTTTGTGCATGCGAGCTATGGAAATATTATAAGAATTACATATAGGGCACCTAGAAAAATAAGCAAAACTCTCCATTAGGTCATGTAAACAAAGTCATAACTCTATAATTTTCTTAGCAGCCTTCAATATCTCAAGCTCATAGTTGGCCTAAATGGTGAGCATCGTTATCTTTTTAAATTTAAAATCTTTACACTAAGGTGCTGAATGAGTGTTCTCTTTAATTGGAAACATTTAATAAGAATCTCTTCATGAACCTTAGGACCTGGCTCTACCTTACTCCCCTCAAACTTATGCCAACAAGCTTAATTTACTCAACTTTGGAAGAAGGAATCTCAATAGGAGAGACAATAGTCCACTAAAATCCCTAAATCATTTTCACCAAATATAAATAAGATAAAGATAAATCACCTCTAACATAACCTCTTCTAAGAGTCATTCAAAGTAGATCACTTACAAGAGGCATTCTAGCACTAGCTTTCATCTTTTTCTCCTTTATTTCAATTACCTCATTGAATATTTCTTCCTTGTTCATCTTTAGAGGAGGGGAGAAGCATATATGATGCTACAAAAACTTATGCTTATTCCATACCTTATTACTTCCAAAGCATTATGGCCACCTCCCTTCTAGGAAGTCACTTGGTTTGATCCATACTTTTGAAAGGCTGGAAGGAGTTTTAAGGAAAAGTTTATGTAAAAAAAAAGAGAGAAAATTAACTATAAATTATTTATAGATTTCATTTTAACATTAATGGCTAGTTATCAAATCTAATTAATGACCATAATTAAAATGCCAGTTTAATCTTAAAGAGTATTATATTATTTTAATACTCATTACAAACAATCTCCATATACATATAAGTGAATTAAAGAAATTAATGTAAAACTAAAATTGCTCTTTTTGAGTTTAAGTCAACTCAATCTACTAGTAATAGTGTCATATTGGATCTATTAGACTAAAATAACCAACATATAAAGCTCTAGAGGTCCCATGGCTAATAAAAAGAATTCAACTTGAATTTGATGAATGCACTGATGAGATACAATAAATTTAAGATTAAACCAATAAAAAGTATTCAAAGTAACTCACATACCTACTTAGCATGATAAGCTAATTAACTAGGTATATCCATTGAGAGCCTTTAGCACAATAACTCACCTATCCACCCTAGAGGACAACTAGGCATATTCATCTATAGCATTTAGCATAATAGGTTGCTAAGGCTTAGCCAAAAAAGGTGTATGTTGACAACAGCTTCATGCAGAAATGCCTAGATTTTAAAAATTCTTAAATGTGTATTTAATTTTTTTCTTATTAAAAATGGATGTATTTTTATTTTATGAAAAAACTTCATCATGCTATATTCTATAAGGTATACATTTTTCTTAAATACAACCTTCCTATAGAGCTATTGTATACGTACCCACATACACCTTCACTGATATTTAATAGGTATCCAGTTGGATATGGAGAGGAACTCACCCTCATGTGAGGTCCACAAATGAAATCGCATAATAGGAGGCACTATTCCTTGGAACTCACAAAGGATTGGCCTAGAGAGTGATCACTAGGTGCTACTCACCTGGGCTTACCAAGGAGATCTCCCTATGTAGGGCAAAATGGGGACTACTCATCGCTAGCAACTTGCCATATACCTAAATAACCACCTCAGTCACTTGCTCTTCCTTTGAGTGACCTCAGATATTTACTCTTTACCAAAGCAACCATCTTCTATAGACTCAACTATAGGTAAGTATCTCTACTCATGGGACTCTTAACCTAACTCACCACGACCTTCGAAATAAGGAGTTACCCCACGACATCTCACTGCCCCTCTCTCGTCGGGCAACCTGAGATCCATCATATAAGTCACTGGCATTATTCAACAAATACTCCAGATGCTGGTCCCCTTTCATTTCGATAATTGCCCATAGAACTCGCCTCATACACACTCAACATTATTAAGCTCATATGGAGACACATGTTTAGGGTATTGTGTAGTGTTGTATAAGTATTAATTCTATATAGCATTGTATTTTTTACTTTTCCTCTATATCGGCTTTTCTATAACCCTCAAAACACTGTAAATAAGTTGTAATGAGGAACAATTTAGGGATCTTTTTAAATTGATAGTGAGTACTCTGCTAGTTTGAAACATACAATTTTTTTTTGAGTATTATGTAGAATTTTCCATTATTCTCTCAACTCTCCATTCTCATAGGTCCTACCTCACCAAGTCAGCTTGCTAGTAAAGTCATATTTCATCCACAGACAAATTTGAATCCAACAACTATGCCTCTACCGCTAATAAGAAATGGGGGCTTAGAGGTGCAGGCAAAGGGGATGCAATTTATTATCTTGAGTTCTCTACTTTTTGATAATAAGAAATCATAAATCACCTCTCATGACTCTCTCACTCTCATTCTTTTTTTCCTTATTTCTTAGCCAAGCATGCTAATAAGTTAAGGTGTCACCTCAAACAATTTTAAATTCTAACATTAATCGAGCACAAGTCATAAGAAATTTTAAGCTTCTTGTAATTTATATTCCTATGATAATTATTTTGTTTGATTAGGTTATTCATCAACTCATTCCATGAACATCACTCATAATTTATGCATCCAACATGAGATCGAGACAAACACACAATCATCTGAAAAAGTTCAAATTTTTATAGTTATTTTTTAAATATTACTATATTCAACTAAAAATAAAAAAATAACATTGCCCTCAAATTCAATCTTAAGCCAATAATCTAATTTTATCAATTTTTACGAATATTAGATCATTTATCAAACTAATTAAAAATGCACAAATTGAAGCTCTCTCACTTATAAACGTACTACATTTATATATACATATTTTAAAACCTTATACAATCTGTGTAGATACTAGGGGTGTAAGTGAGTCAAGCCGACTTGTGCTCAACTCGATAAATGGCTCATGAGCTGAGCTCCATGAGTTAACAGGCCAAACTTGAGCCAACCCTGACTTGACTTGTTAACTTGTGAGCCAACTCATTTAAAAAATATAAAATGGACTTAAAATATATTAGCATTTAGAATTTTAAGTACAAAGTTGTTAAAATTATTTAAAATTATATCTAACTTTTTATATTAAGTGGTTCTTTATAATTGTTCTTATACTTTCTCATTCTTTTCACTATTTCATTATAAGAATCGCTAGAATCATATTCATTTCATACTAAACGAGCCAGCTCAAACTCATAAAATAAAGCTTGAGCTCAAACTTGATTAATTAATCAAGCTCAAGCTTAAGCTCAAACCAGAAGTAACTGGAACTCGGCTAGACTCGTTTGCACTCCTATTCTATACTATCTAAAACATTCAATATATATAGTCACAAATAAATCATGGCTGTAAACTTGTCCACGTCTCTCGAATGTGGTCTTTGTCAAAGATTATTTCAGATACAATTTGAATGATAATGTGTGCTTTGTCAAATGCATGATAAAACAAAGCTATTGGATCTTCCACGCCCCACTTTAGCTTGCACTTTTTTCTTCTATTTGTTAATCTAACAAAGCTAGCTATTGCTTGCATCATCTTGCATAAACTTTCAGCCAAGATCCTTTTGGCCGAAAGGCTCATAGCAAGAGTAATAATTGTGAAGAAACTAAAGGAATAAGAGTGGCTAGCTCTCGGCAACAAATGATTAAAGGGCTATTAACAACTATTTATTTAAAATACAATAAATTTGCCTACATTCTTTTCAACACGTTAGAGCTTCTCCAACCGAAAATCCCAATTTTCACTCCGAAATGCAGTGAAACTTAAAAATGCCGTGATTTATCTCCAATTGAACTCTATTTTGCACGCTTCTGCGAATGTAACAGTCTTTCTCCTCTTTCACACGTTTCTTTGGCCAATCCGGTTGGGACAGAAAAATTGTGTAGGTGAACAGTGCAACGCCACTGTTCACTCGCAAGCAAATAGCGGAGGATTTGACGTTCGGCTGGAGAGACTGAAGGACGTCATACACATGTTTGACGTTCGGTTGGAGATGCTTTAAGGTATCTTATTGTTGCAAGTTCCTTACTATATATCATGTGATCTCCTTGATCTCTAATCTGTTGCCCTTGAAAATGTAGATCAATGTAATCATCAATTGCATTAGACTTATGGGTCATTAAGAGGAGTTCGGACTTTGTTAAAGATTACCATAGTATTTTCTTCTGTAATATATAAGATATGGGATATCATAATAATATATTTATTTTAGAGTTTAGATTTAATTTAGTATATAAATAAATTACTATTATTACGAGATGATATTGAGAGTTTGAAAATTATCCAAGCAATCATTGTAGTCTTTATGACACACTTGGGGGGTTGTGTGATTTTAAAAATATAACTAAAATTTAAAATTTGAAAATATTTTTTTCTTATAAAAAAGTAGTTAAAAAATAAAATTTTACGTCCTTTTTCAAAGTTTGTTATGGATTTGAACATGAAAAAACAATCCATAAGACTAACATAAATTGTTAATTCTTTCTTTTATTTTATCAACCAATTATATATCACAAAATTTGCTTTAACAATCAGGAGAAATTTGAACTACTATTCAAATAATCTTCTAACACACGTAAGATTAAGATCATGACATTCTTCATCGAATCAAAAGTATCAAAGATAAGTAAAGATCATGGTTCAAAAAGTAAAATAAAAAAAGCGACACAAAGTAATTTGAAAGTTGTGTGGTACCAATGCGTATGTCCATGCCCCGATTCATCCTCTTAAGATTTCCATTATTTTCTCATTTAGCAAAATCAACATATTAGAGAAGCCTTTTTCTTTCACAAGTAATGGTAAATCTTACAACTACTACTCTAATATAAGCAAGAAAATTGATTTTATAGTCCATGTGTGCTAGGATTACTTAGATTTACAAGAATTTTTTTGTGATTGAATAAACTCTTACAAACACATTAAAGGATACCAAACAAGAAGACAACCAATACTAAAAGAATTCTCATTCTAGAAATTTCTGAGGCTCAAAGTGTTTCTCTCAAGAAAAATCTCCTTTCCCTATTCTCTCATGAGTTCACCCTCACACATATTTAGGATTTCATAAAAATCAATTTATAATAAGGGTATATGCTAAAATCGCTAATTATGTGAAAAATAAGTATCGATGGATCATACAATATGATCAAATAAATCTGAATTGTATCTATTAGCCCTTAATCTTAGCCACTTCATTAAATTTTTCAATGGAGGCTCAAAGTGGTTCCCTTAAGAAAAATCTCCTCTCTATTCTCTCCCTAGTTCTCACCCTCACACATATTTAAGATTTCATAAAATCTATTTATAATAAGCGTTTATGCTAATTAAAATCGCTAACTAGTCTGTGAAAGAATGAAGCACTAATATGATATTATACAATCAATTAAATCTAAAATATATCTATTATCCCTTAATCTCAACTACATAATTAAATTAATTTAGAAAATATATCATACATTAAGGTCTATTCAAATTTTGAATTAATTTAATTAAGAGGTCTTATTTGGTGGTTTAGCCATTTGAAATAAATCAGATAATATGTTACCAAAGTTATTAAATAGCAAGTTTAGTTCACATTTAAGGTACCTTAATTATTATATCTTGTTATGATTAATATTTTGAACTATATATGAAAACTGGGCGGCCCACTCAATTTTTTTCAAATAACAAAACTTCAAGAAAAAGAAAACAGAAGGAAAATAGAAGAGCAACACAGATAAAACTTCAAATAATCGAACTTTTATATATATATAAAGTTATTTTTCTTGCTGAGATGTGACCAGCTAGGAAATGGTTTGCATGCAAATAACGTACTCTATTCATATAATTATATATTTATATAGAATGATGCAATACAGCAAATAAGGAGCGATAGATACATTTCAGCAAACAAATCATGGAAGAGTCCATCAGCTCAGATATGCGGAGCATCGTCGTTGCTTCCATAATCCCACTTACCTTTTCTTAGTGACTTCCATGCAGCTCTAAACGTGCTCTGCTAAGTGCTTAAATCACCATCGTTTACTGTCGGTATCTAAAAGGGAAATGATCTCAGTCTCCACTTGGCTAAGTTGGCTTGCATGCACCATTTCAGATTGCTCCCCACAAACTCTTCTTATTACTTATATTAGACTTCATCATTTATATTATGTATTACCAAAAATTATCCATGACAATATACAAATGTGTCATAACAGGAACATATTACAGCACAACAATTTTTTAAAGGTGTTTGTACAGCTATTCCCCCAAAATATTAATACAATATTAGCAACTTTGGTTAGAAAAAAACAGCTTTCAACTATAAAAATTTATAGAAAGTAGTGAGAATGCAACAATAAAAGAGTAGCTAAGTGGAATTGTGATTTTGATATGCAAAACGAAGGTGTAAAAAGCTATCCCAAACAAAGTCTAAAACTCTTCTTATGGCTCATTTGGGTGCTGAAACTATTGAACATATGATGTGGAATGATAGAATTTATTAGAATATTCTGTCATTTTTGATATATTTATTTTTAACTCTAAAAATTTCTTGAAATTAATTAAGAAATTGTTTTATTTGTTTTTTTATTTAAAAGAAACCAAATAGGCCTTAATTAACGACACGATGAGTACTCTCTAAACCCTAAAAGTATGCACCTGTTTCTAATTAGTGGAGATCTACCAGGTTAAAAAAAAAAAATGGAGATCTACCAGCCTATATCTCAAGCGGTCGAGTGATAATAATAATAATAATAATAATAATAATTTGAGTAAGACTTTATTTTGGATGCATGTCTTTCTTACTTCTTTTAAAGCAATTTTCTAGCACAAAAATTTTTTAAACTAGAAATTTTTTGACCAAAGAGTTGCTTTTGAAAGCTTTAAAAGAGCTGTCCCAAACAAAGTCTGAAGCTCATTCGAGTTCTTGTACGTATTTGAAAATCAAATTAAAAAATATTAACTTTATTGTTTTTACTATAAGAAAATGAAGTTATTATTTTCAGAAGAATTTTGAGGAGATCTCTATCTATCTTGAATTTAACAAATCTGATTAAAAAAAAAAAATGAAGATCTACCAGCCTATATCTCACGCAGTCGAGTGATAATAATAATAATAATTTGAGTAAGACTTCATTTCGGATGTCTTTCTTACTGCTTTCTAAAGCAATTTTCTGTCACCAAAATTTTTTAAACTAGAAATTTTTGGACCAAAGAGTTGCTTTTGAAAGCTTTAAAAGAGCTGTGCCAAACAAACTCTGAAGCTCATTGGAGTTCTTGTACGTATTTGAAAATCAAATTAAAAAATATTAACTTTATTGTTTTTACTATAAGAAAATGAAGTTACTATTTTCAGAAGAATTTTGAGGAGATCTCTATCCATCTTGAATTTAACAAATCTGATTGATTTTAAATCGAACAGCAAAATAAACCCCTTGATGGGGTCCCTCAGCACTTTAGCTAGCAAGTGGAAGAGAAAGAGAGAACTGCCAGACTTCCTTTCTCGTTCTCTCTTTCTCTTCCGAGACTGCATCATAGAACTTGATATGATATAGAAAGTTTTTTTTTTTTTTCATTGATAATATGTTCAATTAGGATAGAGTAGAAACTATATTTTTCATCAATAGACTATGAGATAATAAAAACTATAATTAGATTTATGTGAATGATATATCATTTGGATTTACTTGTAAATATTTATATTATAACTTCTCATATATAATGAGTAAAGAGTTTTAAATGATCATAATGTAGAAGTCAAATTTTTTTTTTTTTTCTTGTGGCTAGTGAAGCAACAAGAAAAATGAACATTCATTAGTTGAACTTAATATATAAATGAGGTATTTAAAATATTTTATATGAAAACATTGAAATCGAGTGTATGTTATATTAAGATTATATTACCTTATGACTTAGTTACGTATTATAATATATATTATGTTGGATAAAGAATTGATCAAGAAATTTCCCAAGAATATTGTTGGGAGATGGGAAAGTAAAACACACAATGGAACAAGCACAAAAAATAGAACGTAGCGGAAAGTAAAAGACAACAGGATTTAGGGCAAAAAAATTTATAAAATCACGAAAAAATAATGGAGGCACACCACACCAAAAAAAATTCACTATGAAAATTAGGAGAAATTTATACAAATCTCTTTTCTCTCTTGCTCACTCCTTGTTTATCTTCATTCTTACAAAATTCTCACACAATAAACTAAAAAGAAAAGCATGTATATACCACTGAGGGATGCCACTCTTGAGAAAAACTGTTCAGTCCGTCTCGAAGAATTGTGGTGCTATTTTCGAGCATTGTGGCGTTCCAGCCTCTGTTATATATCAGTTCATTAGCAGCGTTGCGGTGTAGAATTTAGAGCGTTGCAACTCATTAGTGCACGACAATCTACCCACATAAAGCAACAAACACCCATAGCATGATGCCACCTGATCCGCAACACTCATATGAGTGGACATAGGGCATTCATAAATGGTGAAATGAAATCATATGCAGTCGTTAGTAGCAGTCACTTGTACAAATGACCCTATATGAGTATTGCAAAAACACCCTGCCTCATGCATCAAAATGCATGCTAACACATTCACATACATGCATAAATCTACAATGTACAAGATGCATCTTGTAAGAATATTTTTTCAAATGTGCAAAATACATCATGCCATGACAGCACATTATGTAGCACATAGTCATATCACGCATATATAAGATATGACAAGTAAAACGCATTCTGCAAGCACACTACTCAACATGTTGAATACACTATGTAGCAGTGGAGGGCTATACCAGCATGCAAATACTTCATGCACTACACGAAGTTACTAGATCACCAGACAAATATATTGTGCAAACAAATGTGATTGCAAAATACCACACACATGCATATCATACACAATTGCATTAATCCACAATGCTATATGCAAAATATCATACATTGTAACTAAACAGTGTGCAAATACAAATGCATCATATGTGCATACATTCATATATGTTACACTACATATGTACAACTGCCACATAAATACATCTTGCAAAGCACATACAAAAAATGTGCTCCAACTAGTGTGTTGTAAGTACACATGACTTTTAAGGATATTATACAGGTCAAATAAAAAATTTATGTTCATGTCCGATCCTTCTATGTGATTAAGTAGATAGGAGTAAACATGACTCAAACAATAAAACAAATTTACGGTCGCTACATCGACCGGGATATTTGTTTTATACTTTCATATTAGGAATTCAAGGTCTATAATAAGAAAAATTTACTAATAAAGATATAAAGCCAACAACAAGCCAAGTCCTATGTCTGCAAACAGACAGAGTCGATAAGGTTCAACCAATAAAAAAAAACTGCTCATAAAAATCTTGATAATGGTCATGTTGACAGAAAATCTCAATAGGAGGGGAGCCCAAATATTAAAAAAAACTTCCCAAATTCTCAAATGTCCATAAAATCAAAAATTCCAAAAATAATAAAATTTAAAATATTTAAAATGAATTAAATC
The DNA here is from genome assembly GCF_001605985.2 of Dendrobium catenatum. Taxonomy (NCBI): domain Eukaryota; kingdom Viridiplantae; phylum Streptophyta; class Magnoliopsida; order Asparagales; family Orchidaceae; genus Dendrobium; species Dendrobium catenatum. Next base: position 2,276,951 of record NW_021318775.1, read on the forward strand.
ACTAAAATGCTTAAAACAAAATACACATGCACTCTCTGTATTAATTTTCCAAGGTGGACAAGCTTGAAAATTATTTTATCTCATAACGAGTAAATGCCTGGTCGAGAATATATATCACTAGAATTCATTTTTAATTTGTATCTTACCAGTAAGGACATGGCATATATTTTCTAATCGATGGTTTCTCAGCTAAATGGTATCATAGGTAAATAATTTTGACCGAGACCCTCTAAATTAACCAGGTGGTTTTGTAGCCAAAATGCACCACTAAATTACAATTATGATCAGAGCCCTCATGTTCCCCAATGGTTTTAAATCATTAAGTAATGAATCAATAAGATATCATTAATAGGGCATAAATCCCTATGTTAGCTAATGTGGTTTTAAATTTATTCTCTTAGATAAATATTTACCTGAGGTTTACAAGGTACCCTTGGAAGAAGCAACCCATGATTGCCTAAAAGGATCCTTCTATCAAGTTGGGTTGACTACCTTCTTTAAGTAAGTAGACTAAGGACCATGATAACCAGGGACGACAAAACCATGAGATCTTGATTGGGATATATTACCCTCCTCCACCATCCGCTTAAAGAGCAAGGTGGTAATTTTATAATTTTAAATATTAAAATTTCAAATACCAAATCACGCTACTACTATACACCAGATACTACATATATATTTGATGACTAGCCTTAATCGAAAGTTCTCTCTCATTTTTGAGAGGGGTAGTTAATTATAGGGGATTGCGCCTATAAGATACTTGAACTCAAATCATAAAGTCCTCGCAAAATGAGGGTAAAATCCCAGGGTAGTGTCTTACTTCAAAACCCAATCGACATTCTAAAAATATCACTGTAGGAAATTCAGGTATTATCGGCGGTCCTATAATGGGCGGTAATACCAGTGATTAAACAGACAGTTTAACCTGCTATTTTTAATTAACCACCGCCTAAATTAGCGGCATTATAATAAGGGCAGCTAGGGCACCGATTTTATTTTTTATTGGTGCTTTTACTGGCGGTCTTGGCTGCCTATTTTAAGTGAATTGTTTATGGGGGTCTAAACCACCGGAAAACTACTGGAAAATTTAGCCATCTTAAGCCTTTCACTTCACTTCTTCGCATTTCTCTCTTCTCTCGCCACAGACGCTCACCCACCGCTCTTTCCGGCCTCTTACGATCAGTCGTGCCTCTAAGTGACTGTGTAGGAATCCAGCCACCGACAACCTCTCTTTGGCCGACGATCTTGCCCCCACTCCGACATTCGAGCATGGCTGCAATCTACCCGTGAAAGCCATCCAAACCGAATTTAGGTTTGATTTTTTTCTCAAATTTATAACTGGTGGTTTGAACAAGTATTTTCCTATTTCACTTGGATTAAATCAAGGATTAATATTAAGTCCGTATCTTTTTGCTTTAGTCATGGATGTTCTCACTAGACATTTGCAAGAGGATGTACTTTGGTGTTTGCTTTTTGCTTATGATATTCTTCTTGTTGATTAGAGTAGAGAGGGAGTTCAAGGTAAACTTGAATTATGGAGGTCAACCTAGCTTAGAGGATGTGCCTTTGTGTTTGCTTTTTGCTCATGATTTCATAACTTGTTGATAAGACTAGAGAGGGAGTTCAAGGTAAACTTGAATTATTAAGGTCAACCTAGCTTAGAGAATGTACCTTGGTGTTTTCTTTTTACTCATAATTTCTCAATTTATTGATAAGACGAGAGAGGGAGTTCAAAGTAAACTTGAATTATAGAGGTCAACCTAGCTTAGAGGATGTACCTTGGTGTTTGCTTTTTGCTCATGATATTCTTCTTGTTGATAAGACTAGAGCGGGAGTTTAAGGTAAAATTGAATTATGGAGGTTAACCTAGTTTAGAGTATATACCTTGGTGTTTACTTTTTGCTCATGATATTCTTCTTGTTGATAAGACGAAGAGGGAGTTTAAGGTAAACTTGAATTATGGAGGTCAACCTAGCTTAGAGTTTATATCTTGGTATTAGCTTTTTGCTCATGATATTCTTCTTGTTCATAAGATTAGAGAGAGAGTTCAAGGTAAACTTGAATTATGGATGTCAACCTAGCTTAGAGTCTATACCTTAGTGTTTGCTTTTCCTTAGATGATGTACTTAACTCCCCTTTTGGAATTATGTGAATATATTCATGCTACTTTCAAGCCAAAGTGACTATACAAAGTGACAAATAATCATAGTATCTGGGGTTGCTTATAAAATTACAATTTTTCTTTTTTCTTGTTTACATGTATTTATTTTTAAGACATAGGTCATGACAAGAATGATTTGCGATGTATAAGTGTATATACACGTTGAAGTTTATGAACTTTAATAGTTGTTGTGCAAGTGCTTAAGTATAAACTTAATCAACTTAGAATCATTAAGTCATTGTGAGATCTATCATATATATTTCAAGGTTTATATTGCGGATCCCATAAATGACATTGTTGATTAAGTTTGTGTACAACACGTTGTAAAATGAATATCCTAGACCTTTACATGCCTAAGATTTGCAAAATCATAAAACATGTTTATAAAATTTATAAGTGCTTGTGAAACAAGAGTGGAAGTATTTTATGACTTTTAAGGGCTCATAAATATCCTCCCTCATACATTAGAATTTATTAAACATGTTTAGTAGAGTTTACAAGTTAATTGGCCACACACAACAATGAATGACTTGGATATTTGTCAGTATCCTAAAATGACAAGCCTCATGTGTGATGCTTTAGAGTTTCCTTTCATGTGTAATGTTTTGGAGTTTTCTCAAGACTCCAAACACTTTATTCTATAAGATGATGGTGAGACCTACAATGCTTTATAGTGCTGAATGTTGGCCATTAAAAGAGAAGCATAATATTGAGCTAATTATTGCATAGATGAGGATGCTCAGGTGGATGAGTGGCTTTACCCTTAGAGATAGGATACGAGTCATTAGCCGAGTTTTTCATTTTATCACATAAATTATTTATCTTGTATTATTGTATTTATTGGATAGGTTGTGAATGCATTCCAATTCAAATTAAGTATACTTGTTCAAAAGTAAAGCATGTATACTTGTTCAAGCTGCATATGTTCTAATAATTGATTTCACAACTATGTAGAGAAACATTTTCTGTAAATCCAAATGATTGTCCAAGAAGAGAGATATTGGATGTATAACAGATTGTTACCGGGTCGAAGAGGATTGACAGATGAATTTATATAGGAAGTTGAGACTTTTATTCAAGTTACATCTCAACTACATTCCTTTAAATTTGATGGAATATTTAGATGTCCATGTTCGAAACATAAATATCAAGCATTCCTTAAGCTCGATGATCTGAAGATTGATTATATCATAAGAGATTTATTCTAGACTACTAGATTTATTCCATATTACTGGATTTGTAGTGAGGATGCTAAATATCAAAACTGAATATAATATTTATCGTGATTATTTTAATGATTTCATTGATCTTCTCAAGAAAACAAATCTAACTGATAATTTAATTTTCTCAGATTTGTACTGAATGAAGATATTAATATCCAAGTTAGGTCTCACTGCTATAAAAATTGATCATTGTATCAATGGATGTATGTTATACTATAAAGATGATGCAACAGAAGTTTATTGTCGCACCTGCAATGTGCCTCAATTTAACTCAAACTCGGGAAAATAATGTCGTCAAAAGAAAGATGTTTCATATTCCCTTTTATTTTATTTACTGATTATTTCAAGACTTCAGCGGCTCTATGCCTCAATGAGGTCAGCATATTATATGAGATGGCATAAGAAAAAAATTAGGAAACAGTTGTATAATTTCTCATCCATCAGATGCTGAAATGTGAAAATATTTTGATCGAGTGTATACTTCATTTGCTGCTGAAACACGCAACATAAAATTGTGATTATGTGCTGATGATTTTATCCCATATAGTCAAGCAGTTTCACTGTGCTCTTGTTAACCAATTATACTAACACCATACAACTTTTCAAGAGAGATGTGTATGATTACCCCGAACATATTCTTAACACGTGTAATACATGGACCACAAAATCCAAAAATAAAATTGATATTTTTTTGCAACCATTAATTGATGATATCAAGTTATTATGGGAAGAAGTTATTCTCACATGTGACATCTCAACAACATAAAAATTTCTCCTTCGAGCTGCATTTCTTTGGACCATTTGCGATTTTTCACCTTATAATATGTTGTCAGGTTGGAGCACAGTAGAAAAATTAACTTGCCCTTAGTACATGAAGAATACTAAAGCTTTCACACTAAAATATGAAGAGAAAAATATTTGATTTGATTATCATAATATATTCCTACATAATGATCATCCATTTAGGAGGAATAAAGAAAAATTCATTAAAAATAGAGTTGAGAAGTCACATCTTTCACTCATATTAAACGGTGATGATATAATACAGAGAATTTTTGACTTTTTATTAATTATTAATTTTTTAATATTATCATAGTTTAAATTTTTGGGATATGGTGTTCAACATAATTGGATTAAAAAGCATTTTTTTTGGATATTATCATATTGGAGAATAAATTTGATAAGGCACAATATAGATCTTATGTACATTGAGAAGAACTTTATGAATAATATTTTTAATATAATTATAAATGTTAAAGGTAAGAGCAAGGATAATGTTAAAGCAAGGATGGACATTAAAGAGTACTACTAGCAAAAAATTTAGAGTTAGTAACAACCACCGACAGTAAAATAATGAAGCACAAATCACCTTACTCTTTCATGTTAGAGCAAAAAAGATCAATATATCAGTGGTTTAAATGTTTAAAAATATATGATGGCTATGGATCAAACTTAAGCCGATGTGTTGACCTAAAATCTGTGAGATTATTTGGACTAAAAATTCATGATTATTATGATATTCTTAATGAGATTCTTGACCTGAAGTACCCAAGCGAAGATGAGAAGTTTGTATATTTGTTTAACTATCAATGGTATGATCTAGTACAGAATAGAGGCACAAGTATTCATAATGTGTATAATTTAATTGACATAAAATATTATAGAAGATACGAGAAGTTTGATCCATTTGTGTTAGAAAGTCAAGCTTTTTAAGTTTATTTCAACAAATATTCCAGTGGTCATAGGAATAAATAAGATTGGATAGTTACCATCAAAATAAAAATACGGGGGATAATTGATCAACAATATATTGTAGCAACTATATATCAAGAGAATGAGACGTCAAATTATATGTCGGTTAAAATTATGGAGATGCCAACTATAACCTATAATATTAAAATATAGTTAGAAGATGTGAATAATTCAACTAGTTCATTAAGTTAGAATGAGAATGAAAGTGAAGATACTTTGTAGAGGAATAAAAATATTTATGATTATGAGTAGTTTTTATAATTTAAGTGATTAAATTTATTGTAATGTACTTATAAAATTATATTTTTTTGAATTCAAGTTAGTAAATATATTATTATCTTGCTAAATATCTTTTATCAAATACATTTTGAATGTTAATCATTATTGTGTATTATGTAATTTTTTATGTTTGTTATAACTAATTTATCAACATTATATATATATATATATATATATATTTTAATTTTTACTCATGCAAATCTCTGGAACACTTACAATTTAATTTTTTATATGTTACAAAGATATACTAATTACTTTTTTTAATGCAGATATCATCAAGTGATGATCCTTCTCATAAATCCTTCCTCTCAAAGTTTTCTAAAAAAAAGTTGAGTGTTGGACCTAACAGACCTAGACAGCCTAATGAAAGCGAGGGGCAAAGATCAGTTCCACCACTTATACCATCACCACCACCACCTGGGAGTCAACAATAGTCCTTTAGTGAGCAGGATCTGGGCCAGTCAAATCCACATATTATTAGTGTACAACCACCCTTTCCTTGGTACTTCCCTTTTGCGTTGACGAGTCCTCAATCTTCCTTTACCTATCAGACACATACATCTCCATTCTATTCATATTGTCTTAGGGATATATTCAATGACAATATAAAAGTTTGGGCAGCATCCATTCTAGATTGGAGAGGGCGTATGGGCATATCTGAATAGAGCTTAGGTGAGCTTTGAGTTCATAAAAATAAGAGAGCACAATAAGCATAACAATACATTTGATTATGGGGTTTTAGGAAGCTCTATTTATACTGGTGGATCTGTTCCTCATACGGAACATAGACGACGACTAGTAAAAACTTTTAATTAGTTTAATAAATATATGTATATTATTTTAAATATATCTTATATTTTTAGAAAAAGTTTCTTGGCTGGGAGCCGACACCATTGGAATTACATACGAGGACTCACCAACATCAAGCTTACCATCAGTGGGTTGATGAAAAGGCTAAAAAAGCTCATATGCGTATAATTTTTGGAGTTTGAGAATATAAATTTAATATAAAAAATCTCATTCTAATATCAAATATTTTTGGATTTATTCTCGCAGGATAATTTTGTACGTATTCGGGAAAGTCGTCAGTTTACTGGTGAGGGATCATCTTCAGGATCGACCAAGTATTTTGAGTATCATACATGGTCAGATGTTATTGGAGGAAGGCAGAGGGGAAGGGTATATGGCTTGGGTTTGCAAGGCTATGCTTATGATGGCAATTTATCCACATCAACATTTTATGATCCTAGTGAAGCTGAAGAAATTATAAGCCAGAGGGTTGCAGCCATGACGAGAGAGATAGAAGAGATGAGAAAGGTTCAAAATGAGATACAAACAGAGTTATGATCCTATAGAGTTGAAAATCAAAAGAAGAAAAAGCAAGAGCAGACACATGCATCACCAGAAAGTGAGGACACTGAAGATGATTAATACTCTTATTTTTTAGATGAACTTTTGATTTAAGCATTTGGTTTGATGAACTTGTTGTGTGAAAGTGAGGATATAGACATGTTATTGTGGATTTATATGTTATGTTCATTATAGACTTTATTTGCTTTGATGAGTTTATTTATTTTGATGAGCTTTGTAGACTTTATTTGCTTATTGTGGATTTCATTTCAATGCTATATATGTTGATTTTGGATTATAGTTGTGGGTTGATTATAGTGGCGGTTTGCTCATATTTGTGATAATTGTTCTCTATTCTATGCAGGTTTATAAAAAAATGAGTAGATAGAGGAGATGCTGTTATCTTTTTTTAAATGCTACAGGTTTTCGGCGGCAAACCGACGATTTGGTCGCTGAATATTTCAATACCATACAGCTTATTATAGCCACCAGAAGTTTAATAAAGCCACCAGTAACTACCAGCGGTTTACCGGCGATCGCCAATGGTCAACCGATGGTAACCCGACGGTTTAGCCACTAGTAAAACCAGCGGTTTTGACGGCTGATAAGCCGTCGGTGATTAACTGGCGGTCAACCAGCGGTGGCTCGGCGGTTTGGCCGCCGGTAACACCGACGATTTTGATGGTCGGTAAGCCTCTGGTGATTAACCGGCGGTCATTGGCGCTATGACCGTCGGATATTACCGCCAGTTTAGTCCACCAGAAAGCCGTGGTAAGTATAACCGCCGAAAATAGACCGTCGGAAATCATTTCCTAAGCGGTTTATTCTAACGATTTTCTAACTGCTGATATTTTACGAAACCATCGAAAATCTTAGAGGAACTGCCAAAAAAATCGCCGGTAATGCCTGAATTTCGTATAGTGTATGCCTCAGAACCTACTTGTTAAAGCTCTCCTAGGCAACCCAAAGAAAAAGAAAATAGGTCTACAGAGAGGCCGAGGCGCGAATTTTCGGAGCTTACTAGACATTGGCATCCAATTAATTTCTACAATAATTTCAACTACTATCTTTTAAATTTGGTACTATTAGTCGATAATTATTAATTAATGGTCAATTTGGGACAGCTGTAATTTTTATTAAAGTGATTTTAAAGTTGTTGTGGAGAAGTGACTGTACAGAGCAGCTTCCTATTGAAAAAATTATTAAAAGTAATGAAAATAAGTTAATAAAATAAAAATTATAGTTGAGATTTGAAAAGTAAAGCAATAAGAAAGATATCTCAAATAAAACCTAAATCTTTATTATCTTGGGTTGCTAACTTCCTTCTCATGGCAGTTATTTTATTTAATACAAAAAAAAAAAAACAAGTCTTTCTTTCTTTTAACTAATCAATTCCAAGCCAATAGTGCATGATAGATCAATTAATTGTCTCCCACCTTCAAAAGCTAAACCACACACCCTACATAACCAACTATAAGCCAAAATTTGCATGAGTATTTTATTTTATGAGGCGTGTGATCCACTTTAAATTTTTCTTTCTTTTTTAATGATGTGTTAATTATATAATTTCCAAAAAGTTTTCTTATCTTTAGAATGAATTAACTAGATTAAGCTTTATTTAATAAAATTTACTTCTTCTTTGCTTACTTTTTTTTAAAGAATATAATAATTTTATCTTATATAATCATATAACTAAAGCTCATTTGTTGCATTTACACTACATTTTGTTTCCATTTGTTTGCATTTTCATCTTGCATATCTATAAGATAAGCCACCTAGTAGATACAATGAAAGGAATAATAAAAAACTATTGACATATTTAAACGGCTACAGTAACACTTTCATTCTTCACTGAGGTTTTGTTTTTGGAGAAATTATTAAGTGCGAACGCCCAACGCAGCTCTACGTCCAGAGGCAAATTAGGCGCAGCCACGTCAGTGGTACCGAGCAATATTGAGCGAAGGGGTGATGTGGTACATTCTGGTGGGTCAGTGGATGGCATTCGGCATCCACACAGAATAATTTCTTGTTTTTTATAGCTTTCTTCATGCTTTATAAAATCGCTACAGATAAAGTAACTTTTAAAGTGTTATAGAAAACAACTTCCTAATAAAAAATAAAAATTATGATTGTGATCTTAAAAACAATACAATTAAAAAATTGTCACAAACGAAATCTAAATGAATGCAATGAAGCTTGTTTTTCTCTGCGAGGAGAAATGAAAAGGAATCAAATGGGGAGGAGATGAAATAGAGATATTTCAGCAGTTGAAACTAGCAAAAAATTAATCAAGAGAATATTTGCATTAAAATGTTATTTTAGGGAACTATTTTGAATATGATTTATATAGTATGTTTATTTGGTTATATTTTGACATATAGGGTTATTTTTTCTATTATATATCGAGGAGTACATTATTGAATAGTGGACAAGAAGTGATTTTTTCTTTTAATAGAGATCACTGAGGTATTACTTAAAAGCCTTAAACGCGTTCTTATATGCCTTGAAACAGAGATTACAGAGAGCATTACTAAATAAAGAGTTCGAGAGCTCTTCTTTCACTTCAGGCCAATCTGTAATATGCCTTCAAAGACAGCAATAAGCAGGCCAATTACATAAAAATGGAAAGGAACAGTGAAAAAAAAAAAAAAACTTGAGAAAAAAAGGTCAGGGAAAAGCCCCTCCTTTCCCTTAGAACAGTAACCTCTCATTTTGTTTAGCCACTCGAGAGCCTGCTTCTCCAAGCTCTCTATCTCTCTCTTTCTCTCCTCACCAAATTCAAATTTTACCAAGCTTCTAACTCTTCAGTTCCTGCTTCACCTTCATGAGAACATCTGGCACCGGCTCTGCAACTGGAACTACGACAGAATCAATGGAAGAGGATGATATCATCTTCTTGTTGTTGGCTTTTGCCTTTTCAATCTCCACTTCGTCAACTTCCAATTCCAGGATCATTGCATTTCCTTCAAGGACACCCTTCACTGCTTCAAGAGGCAGAGTCATGGATTCCTTCTCTTTGTTCTCTTTGCTCTCTCTGTATTTTCCCCATAGAACAGAGTACAGCCCTCCCACAATCAGAACACTACCAAGAACCCTGCAAACATAAAAGAAAAAAATTCAAGAGACCGGCCAATAGTAGGAGGAAGACAAGGAGAAAAAAAGAGGAAAATTCGGTTTAGCTAAAGAGGTTGAATTTCATGTTCTTAATCTTACCCTCCCATGTATATATTTTCAGCAAGAACAAAGGAGCCCATGACGGCCACTATGATCATCATCAAAGGGCTGAAGGCTGACGCAAATACGGGACCTTTCTTCTGAATAACCAGTCCTTGCACATAATATGCGATGCTTGAAGTAACTATACCCTGCAAAATTTGTTCTTCTTCTTGTCACCATTTCTTTCTCTTAAGAAGATGACAAAGCAAAGTGAGAACGGGGAAGAGGAAAAGAAGCTCACAGCGTATGCAGCGGCAAGCAGGTTCATGTCCCAGCCAATGTTCCATACCGAAGGCTTGCTTCTTTCCATGACAAGAGTGACAACAATGGCTTGTAAGGTTCCCACAAAGCAGATCAATGTGGTGAGGGTGAGTTGAGCAGTATACTTCTTCAGAGTTGCAGCCTGCAATTATCAAACCAGAATTTTCTCATTAAGCTAACGTAAATAAGTAACAATGTTATCTTCTTTAAACAATATTTACAAATAGATTGAAAAGATTTACTAAAGATTGCACCTGGAGAATGAAAAGAGAAGCCCAAGCAAAGGTTGCTATGATGAGGAAAATGGAGCCCTTAACCCAGTCCTGGTCGGAAGCCATGGAAGCCGACGGTGGAGCACTGGCTTGGTTAATATGAATATACCGTGTCCAGAAAAGCTGGACGAGGGGGCCTTTGTAAAGTGTCATCATCATTGCTCCAGCCACAGTCACAACAGTTCCAACTACCTTAGCTTGATATATCACCTTCTTAAGGTTCACCTTCTCCATCCTAATTCAGAAAAAAAAAAAAAAATGTTAAGTACTCAATGAAGTGCTTATCTTTGTTTAGTTTCTGCTCTAAATATGTCACCTGCAAATCACAGCCATGACGAAGGTCATAGCAGGAAGCATATTGCTCATGGCACAAGAGAACGTTGGGGAAGTAAATTTGAGCCCGGCATAGTAGAAGTTTTGGTCTATCACTGGCCCAAGCAAAGCCAGAGCAAATATTTGCAAGAACATGGTGAATGTGATTTTGGTTCTAACTTTTCTGCCATCAGAACAAGAAGCAAAAACTGTTTGAGAAAGATTTTGAACAACAAAAGGAGATTGAACAGTGAAAGCTAATGAAGATTATGTAAACCTTTCGAGGATGAGGGCGAAGGGGGCAATGGAGAGAGTGGCGAAGGCATGGCGGTAAACAACTAATACATAGTGGCTCATGCCATGATTAAGTGAGACTTTGGTGATGACATTCATGCCCGCATAGCCAAATTGAAGCGAGATCATGGCTATGTAAGGCTTGCATCTCTGAAAGAAGCTGTTGCTTCTTCCTTCGTTTAACTGGCAAGCCATTTCTTCTAAGGATTGAATTGGAGTTTAATGGAGGCTGAGAAGAGCAAGCTTAATGGTACAGGAAACTGGTTTTCTTCTGCTCTTCTTGGTGAAAGGTGGATAGGCTATGCTTATTTATAGCTAAGCCGAGGAGAGCGTCCCGAGGTGGGACTGAGGAGTTTTCGTGAACAACCTGGTGGAATATTGTCGTCATTAAAGTTCTTTCTCTCTATCTGAAAATTAGAAGATCAAATCTCTCTCTCTCTCCGTGAAAAAATCATAAATTTGGGCTAAGAAGAGGTGCCGAAAAAAATTTTAGTGGGCACAATTTAATGATTTCTGAAATACTTATATATTTTTTCAAATGATTTATATTTTTTCATCAGTTGATCCTGTTGTAAGATTTGCTCATCTTATTATAAGAAATTATTAGGTAATTTTTTATTTTAATAATTTGATATTTTTGAAATTTTTTTGATCAAATTTATATTTCATAAATGTGGAAACAACGATAATTTTGTATTGATAAAACTTTATTGTATAACTTTTTATATGTTATAGAAATTGAGATTATAAACGTTCTGAATATTAATTTGAAATTTTTTATCATATAATAATAATAATTTTATTTGTCATATTTATATTTTGGATCGCAAAGCGGTGATCTAGCAGCCCAACATTTGCCACTAGTTGAAACAATCTCCTGGACGGAGGTCATGATCAGAAATAAAACTATCGATCAAAACATCAATATACACATCTGTATTAATTTTTCAAAAAAATCATACACTACTCATGATCTATATAATCATACCAAATTATCATGGATCGTATACTAATATTTTGAAGCTTTAATTAAACTAAAATACTATTTTAGATGTCAAAATACATTTTTGAATTGATAAAAAACACTGTTGTTTTCAAAATAAACTGAAAAAATCTTAAATAAATAATCAAAACGTTCATAATATTAATCACTATAACATATAAAAAGTTACACGGTGAAGTTTCATCAACAGAAAATTTTCTTCGTTTTTCGAAAATTTAGATGAAATCGATTTGCAAAACAAATGTTTAATTATTAGGCCAGCTGACCTGACGTAGCTCTACGTTCGGACGCCAATAACATGTCGCCACGTGGTCTTACTCAATACCGCGCGGCCTGACGACTTGACCCGGGATTGCTATGTTCGCGTATTGCTTGGTATTGCTCTAGGTATTGCTAGGTATTGCTTGGCAATAATGAAAAATATCACTCTGTGAAGACCAATACTGAGTAATACCGAGAAAAACTCGGTATTGCTCGGTATTACTCAATATTGCTCGGTATTGGCCTTCATAGAATGCTATTTCTCGTTATTGCCGAGCAAAATCGATCAATACAGAGCAAATACCGAGCAATACCTAGCAACATGCAAACAATGCAATCCCGTTTCCGTTCAGGGTAAGTTGGGGTTGTTGGGCTGCGCGGTAAATAGTGAAAACACGTGGCACTATTTTAGTGGCATTCGAACGTAGAGCTACGTCAGGTGACTAGACCAAATAAAACTTCCTTGTATTGACACGTTTCAATCTTTTAAGAATTTACACAAATGCTCAAAATAATGAAAAAGTTAATGTGATTAAATCACTATAATATATATGCTATGATAAAATTGATTTGTGATTTAAATTTATAATGATTACTAAAAAAATTATTTGACTGGATTATTACAGTATGTGTCGTGAATGGATCTGTAACATGCAATGTCGCCAATCCTGATCTCTTTTGTAGGACCAACGTAGCATAGACTTGGAATAGTCGCACTTATCGATCGCTCTGTAGCACGGCAAATTATTGCGTCCGGTGTCTAGATTCGTCCGGACATCAATCCGGTATTGCCATGTCACCAAAATACTTCGGGACCCAGTGTATTTGGGTGACGTGGCGTCACCGGATTGGATGTCCGGACATCCAGCGATCGGACCAAATAATGCGCCCTGTAGCACACGATAGTTGTTGGCCAGTTCTCTCTCTCCAAGAAGGAATTTTTTGCTCCGACAAGTGAGATTTGTAACTGGTTCTCTTGCACTTTTTTAATTAACATGTGACTATGCAGGATTGGTGCAATTCCGACATTGTAAGGCAGTTGTGATTTTAATTAAGTGGTGGAGGCTATGAAGTCTAGTGGAACCATCGATACAACCACCTCGATGGTGGAAAAGATGCCGATCCAACAGGTGGTTACACATCCTATCAAGTTCGATGTGATGAAATTTGATGACAATGGAAACTTTGGCATATGAAGATGCGAGGTGATGGATGTGCTGTGCTCTTTGAATCTAAAAGAAATTCTAGATAGTGATGAACTTCTTGAACAAATTTCTGAGTGAGATTGGCTGAAGATGAAATAGAGTGCCTGTGGCTTGATCAGAAATTATTTATCTCAGGAGATCAAGTACTGGGTGATGATTGAGACTTCTGCTGAAAAATTGTAGAATATTATAGAGAAAATATATCTGACAAAAAACATGAAGAATTGCCTCCATATGAAATGCTAACTCTATAGATTTCAAATGAGACATGAGGTTACTATTGATGAGCACATAAATGATTTCACAAATCTTTGACATATCTGATAAATTTAGATGAGGAGGTTGGAGATGAAAACAAGACTCCTATTGAATTCGCTCCCGGATGAGTATGAAAACTTCACGTAAGAATAAAAAGGATTTTGATTTTAAATCTCAAAAGAATTTTTTAAGCTTTTACTAAATGAGTATTAATCATGCAGTTGGTCATGATCTGTTGATTGAGAGTTTGACTATCATCTAAGAGGTCTAATGTTTGAAACTTACATATCAGATGTGTGTGTGAGTCTGCATTAATTAACTAAAAAGTCTAAAAAAAAAGAGTAAATTGACATCAACAATTTGTTCTTTTTATTTTTTAAGTTTACATTAATTAGCTCTTTTAATTTAAGGGATTGGAAATAGGAAATATAAAAAGTAAAATGAAAAGTAGAAAAAAATTGAATTGAAATTTGTTTGGTTGAGAGAAATTGAGCTGATAACAATTTTTTGGTTTCTGTATTTTTTTTTTTGAAGGTTACAACAGCATAAAATAAAAGCGAACAGAATAAAAGACTACAAAAACAGAAAGAAAAATAGAAGCTAAAAGCGAGCTCAGCAAAAGATCAAGGCTCCCAACTTCCAGGACGTCCCGCACGGACCCTCCAGTAAGGCGTCCCAACGATCCATCCCGAAAAAGCACACCTACGGTTACCACCAGCAAAGCTCTCCTTATTCTGTTCGTTGGACGCTTTAACTATCGACCACAAATTTTTGAGTTTTGAGTCATTTATATATGTGATGTGTGTGTGAGTCTGGACGTTATCTCATAATGATCTATATAAAAAAAAAGAAAGCACAATTTATTAATGAGCTAAAAATTCTTTTTTTTTGGTTTATCGCACTTATTATTAAATTATAGTAAATAAAGTTAATAATCATCAACTGTATTGATAATTTATCTTTGTAGTACATATATTCAAATTTGTTTGAGTTAATTTTTATTTATATTTAACTTTTGACTTGTAAGTCAATAGAAAATAATAATAATTAGGGTTGGGCAATTTAACTGCTAATTTTTTTTGGTTTCTGTATTTTTTTTTTTGAAGGTTACAACAGCATAAAATAAAAGCGAACAGAATAAAAGACTACAAAAACAGAAAGAAAAATAGAAGCTAAAAGCGAGCTCAGCAAAAGATCAAGGCTCCCAACGTTCAGGACGTCCCGCACGATCCATCCCGAAAAAGCACACCTACGGTTGCCACCAGCAAAGCTCTCCGTATTCTGTTCGTTGGACGCTTTAACTATCGACCACAAATTTTTGAGTTTTGAGTCATTTATATATGTGATATGTGTGTGAGTCTGGACGTTATCTTATAATGATCTATATAAAAAAAAGAAAGCACAATTTATTAATGAGCTAAAAAATCTTTATAAATATATAACGAAATAATTTATATTATGACATTAATATAATCATCAAAATGAACATCATACAAAAATTTAATGTGAGTCAAGCTTTCATAGATCATTCTATTAAAATTAAAGATCTGTTTGGGACGATATTGCAGTATTTTATAAATTTGGTTATAAAATTGGTGTAGAGAAGACAATATTGTTACTGGAAATAAATATATATTTTTAAATGTTGTTGTAGAAAGCAACTTCCTAGCACAAATATTCTTAAAAATAATAAATAAATAATGCCCTAATAAAATTTATAGTTAAAATCTACGAAAAGCGATGTAGTAGGAAAGTTGTCCTCAAGAATACACATAATACATAAGCAAGACTTGAACATAGGACTTCTTAGTTGAGAGCCAAACTCCAAACTAACAAACCAATGAGATTTGCAAAAATAATTGTAATATTCAAATGATAGTTTAAACAAAGCGGTAAGCCTGGGGACAATGGATTCACGTGGCGCAAATGAGGAACTTTTATTAGGTCCTCTGACCGAACGTAGCTCTACGTTCGGTCATCACTGAGTTACTCGATTTTTGCTCGGTATTGCTAGGTATTGCTAGGTATTGCTTGGCAATAACGAGAAATACCGCTCTGTGAAGACCAATACCGAGTAATACCAAAAAATACCGAGTTTTTTTTTCGACCATTTTACTATAGTGGGACTAAAAAATATATTGATAAAATATAATAAATATAAAGTGTATAGAAACAAATTCTATGGTGGAAGTTGATAGTGTCGTATGTCATAAGAATCATATTTAAAATATGTTTTATATATGGTCGTACACATTTGGCGAGGAGAAACAATATATATATATATATATATATATATATAAAGAAGTTTTAAATATTCCATATATAAATATGTTAATATTAAGTATTTTTTAGGTAAATCTATTATTAATTAGTAAAAGGTTATAATATCTTCATATGATTTTTAATTATATAAATATTGTACTTTTATAAGAAGCATCATCACATATCCTTAAACAATATAAGAAAGTAGATTGTGTTGTTATGTCTCAACGCTACTCATAGATGATCAAAAACTTTTTTTTTTTTTTTTTTGCAATGTTGCACTCCTGAATTATGTTATATTATTTTAAAGAATCTATGATTCTACGTAGTTGCCACCATTTCATTAGATATATATTACCAGGATATCATTAAATTTAATATACATTTTAATTGATCTGTTATAAAAAAATTATTGGATCAAGCACGAATTTTGATATATAATTGAGTTCAAAATTTTAATAATTAAATTCAGGATAATTTGAACTCTAAATTTAATCAATTTATAATTGAATTGAACGCACCAATGAAAGTAACCATTTGAAATAAAAAATGTACAAATTTAAGTTCAAATGAGCTAAGATCAAGCACTATCTAAAACATAATTAGAAATTTTCGCACATTAATTTTTTTTTTTTCTTTTCGCACATTAATTGAAGTACTAACCAATCTCCAAATCTCATAAGCTTATAAACTTGATATTCAATTGAACTTAGAGACTTAAGGAATTCAGGAGCCTCACCAGAGCACCACCGCTCAACCCCTATCATACGATCACTGATCGACCATGGTTGTTAGACCACCCCCAAACCGTCATTATCAAACCACTGCCCATCCTTCTATATTTTTTTTTGTGTTGAATTTGATCACTGTGAACAAATGTGTGCTACAAATTAGCAGGGAGTTCTATTGATAGTATAAAGACTGAATTGGGGATGACAAGGTCAAGAAATGGCTCCACTAAAATGTTTTTAATTGTGAAAAGGGAATCACACGAGTTGAAATCAAGTGTCTTCAAACACCAAAGCTACATATAAACACAATTTTATAAGGGGGCCACAAGCAAAGATATTATGGTTTAAAGAGCTTATGGGACAAGTTAACTAAAAAACTTTTAGGCACAAGATTTATTAATTTTAGAGTAACGCTACACATTAAAAATGCATAATTAGTCATTTAATCCAATTTTATAGGCAAATTAATTAAGTTTAGGAGAGTGTCATCCATTTTTCTTGGGAAAAAGTTGTATTGGTTATCTTATTAAGCGCTTATATGGCATGCATTCTTCTATGTAGATTTTTTTTCGCAGGTTATATTATTTCTTTGACGATCACTCAACACAAGGGCATATGAATATTAACAAAAAAATCATAGGATAATCAATTAAGTATAAGAAATAATTTTGTATAAGAAAAATCACGGGGTTTGATCAAGTTTGAATAAATCCACTATTATTAGCAGTCGTTTACAAATGAGGCCCTTTATTGTGGGGGAGACTTTAGGTTGATGTAGCAAATGTACATCATATCACATGGTGGGAATGTTCAGAATTAGTATTGAAATGTTCGTTTAGTCAACAAAATGATAGTCGGCGGGCGACGAAGGTCGGAAAGACCGTAGTCAAGTGATGGTGGCAAAATGATCATTGTCTGTTGAGGGAGGTTGGAAGGACCGTAGTTGGCGGGACACATTGGTTAGAAATACTATTGTCTGGCGATGGAGGTCGGAAGGACCATAGTTGGCGAGAGACAGTGCTCACAAAGATAGTTGTTTGGCTAGGGAGGCCATAAGGACCCTATTAGGTGATGTGGATCAGAAGAATCGTAGTCGGCAAGAGACAGGGGTAAGAAAGATTGTTGTCTGACGATGGAGGTCAGAAGGACCATAGTAGGCGATGGAGATCAGAAGGACCATAGTCGGCAAGAGAAAGGGGTCAGAAAGACCATTATTTGGTGATAGAGGTTGAAAACACCGTAGTAGGAGACGGATGTCAAAAGGAACGTAGTCAGTAGGAGATAGGGATCAGAAATTCTGTTATTTGGCGATGGAGGTCGGAAGGACAGTAGTTGGCAGGAGACAAGGGTCAGAATGACCATTGTCTGGCGATGGAGGTTAGAAGGACCGTAGTAGGCGACGAAGGTTGGAAGGACTAAAGTCGGCAGGAGATAGGGGTCATAAATGTTGTAGTTATAAGGAGGTGGTCCGGCGAAAGTCTGGTTGTTATTCGGTGGCATGCGGAACTCTGACTTTTGTCGGTGGTTTGGCAAAAGTTCGGGCCTTTGTCGGTAGTTTGGAAGAACTCCGACATCAGACGATAGTCCGGTGGAACTCTGGTGTTAGGCTGTGGTCCGACGGAACTTTGGTGTTGGGTGGTGGTCTAGTAAAACTCCGGCGTATGGTGGTGGTCCTAACGGAAGTCCGGCATCAGGCGGTGGTCCTGCTAAGGTTTGATGTCAGGCGGTGGTCCTAATAGAAGCCTGTCATTAGGCGGTGGTCCTGACGGAAGTCAAGAGTCAGGTGGTGGTCCGGCTGAAGTTTGGCATTAGGCGGTAGTCCTAACGGAAGTCCAGCGTCATGTGGTTGTCCGGTGAAACTCCTGCGTCAGGTGCCGGTTCGGCAGAAGTCCAGGAGATGCTCGAGGAGGAGCGAGGTTGTAAGAGTGATCTCCGATCTCTCTCTTGATTCCATGCTTGGGGGTTTTTCTCAAGAGAAAGGAGATGTTTATTAATAAATTTTCGAAAGTCGCATGGCTTGTAAATATATGGAAGTTCAGAGGAAAGTTGGAGTGGTTTGGATGGATGACCGATGTTAATTCCCTTGATTGTAGGCCATTCATTAGAATGTCTTAATGATTTCAAAATTCAGTGATGTTAGGCTCGTTGGATTCATCTCATCGAGTCACTCGATTCGACTATAAGTATATCACATTTCGAAACCGTTTGAAAATCCAAATTGTTGCTTGAACCTTCTAACAACGCTTTGGATCCTTGATTTGGACCCATTTGAGCTCAGATTGAGTCGATTTTATTGTCATTGGGTTTCTGAGACACTCAGTTTGACTATAAGTTTGCTGAAATCGGAGTTCAGATGATCCAAATTTTAATTTTGGAAGTTTCCAACTTGATTTTGCCTTGAGATTCTTGCCGGATCGAGGTGTTTTTTTGATGATGCATCAATACATTCCAACCATATGGAGATACTACATCACCCACTTAGGAACCTTGGCTTAGCAATGCATGTTGGAAGTGTTAACCACCGCAGAAGATCGAGGTTGGATGATCATGTCGTGGGGTCAAGTATGCCCACCATAGAGATCGAAGATTATTCATGGATCCAGGTAATTTTGACATTGGTTTCTTCTCGAAGATTATTTGTGGACAGTCTACAAGCTCAAGAAGCCCAAGATCGTTCAAATCCACCAAGTAAATTGTGGCCCCACCACATGATCATCCAGCCTCGATCCTCTATGGTGGGCATATTAAACCCCACCATATGATCATCCAGCCTCGATCAACTGCGGTGTGTGGTGGGCATATTTGACCCCACCATAATATTCTGAGTTCAACCATAGTGGATCAGCGAGCCAATTGATCATGGTGATGATAGCTTATAATGTGATATATATCTGTTAACAGGAAGGGTGCAACCAAGACCCATTATAATCAATCACAAATTAAATCTCATGAATCACTTGGGCTTCATTTGAGAAAGCTTTCTTACTGCTTCTTAAATCTCATCTACTTCAACAGCATCGCACGGCACATAATCTTTACTTGCCCCATAGATCTACATTCCTATAAGATTCCAATTTGAGAGCAGAGGCTAATGAATCTAGCGCTGCAAGCATCCAATTCCATACGAAAGAGTATCCTGCTCATGGTGGAGCATCTGCTCAGAAATCCCTGAGGGAATTAGTGGCGACCACAGTGCCACAAATTACTCCAAGCTTCTTCTTACAGAAAGACTAAGCATTTTTTTTTGGCAAATGGCAAAAGATCCCCCATTCAAGTTTACAAATTCAGACTTGGTGAGCATTTTAGCCACCCAGCAGGTTCCATTAAAGAAATACCTTAAGGAAATCAAGGTAGGGGAGATCAGATTCTATGGGATGGTGGGTGTGACGCAATATATCCTTGTCTTGTTGCCTTAGGGGACCACCATATCCAAGGGAAATATTGCAGCTATAGTTGGTTTCAAGGATATCATCGTATACATATGTGGCTGTAATGCTTTTACACTTTTCTAAAAATAAAATATAGAAAGTTTAAAACAAACTGAAAACAATTTAAGAGAAAAGTTGAGAGGAGACTGAGGTCTAACATTCCCTCTTTCACTTGAGAGATTATTCTGTGCGGACACCGAACACAACTTACAGTTCAGAGCCCAATCAGGTGCAACCACGTTATCCAGTCTCAAGCTTAGTACTGAGCTCGGTACCGAGTAGGGATGATATGACACATTTTCATTGGACTCTGGATAGCGTTCAACGTTGAACTTCCGCAAGACCACCGAATAACACCCGGACATAATAATTCATCCTTTCACTTAAGAAATTCTAGCTACTTGGTTTGTTAGGAGGATGCCAATAGAATAATTAGGCTTTGGTGCTTGGATATTATATGTTGTTGTTATGCTATGCTTTTTAGGATGGCATGTTATTCTCATAAAAATGAATAAATTATTTGCAAATGTGTTGTGCAAAAAGAAAATGCATATGATTTATAATTTTTTTCATTAAAAAAAAGCCTTGACTTGAGGTCTTGGTTTTGAGGATGAGGTCCATAGTTTAAATAATTTCGATAGGTTTAATATATTTATTTGATGAAAGATTAGTCTTGATTCAATTTTTAGATCTCAAAACTCTGAAATATTTCAATAAGAAAATTTTTTATTTGACACTGAAATAATATGAAATCAAATTTTCAACAAATTTATGGTTCAAATGATGTCTTTGAGCTGAATTTAGTAAGCTTATATCATTATATTCTGATATCATAAGTTACTATGATATCTAAGAAATACTAAATGATAAAGGGGAAGTAAAAAAAGGATCGTATGATCAAATATTTTGAATTTTTGTCAAAATGATTATGATGATATAAGAGAGAATTTCAAGACTCAAAGAATTTAAGAATTCTCTCTACCAAGACCTATCATCTCTAATCAATCACCGTCAATACAGATCATTGATACCACGAATACTAGCCGTGGACACCAGCTGATGTCCATTCTTGACTGTTACCTTCGATCACCAATGTTCACTATCATCGATAATTGATGCCGCCCGTTGTTTTTAATAACTATAAATGATCACTAATATTCACGGGCATGAATTGTTGTTAACACTCACAAATACTAGCATTTGATGCTATCTACTATTGATACCCACATCCATTGATAGTCATTGCCCACAATCGCTAATCGTTGGTGATTGCAATTGAAGGTCGACTGCTGCTGATACTCATTGTTGGCTATCATTGACACCAATAAAGATTCGTTGAAACCTAGTTGACTGACACCAAACAATACCATCAATTTTCATTAATATACCTCATTGATCGACACATGTGTCTATCTTCTTGCTCGTAATATCACATTCTCTTAACAAAGAATGGCATATTTTTGTAACTTTAAACGATCAATATAGTTGAAATATTTCAATTAGGTCAAATCTTTAAATTTTTAATTTCCTTTTTACATTATATATATATGAAAAAAAAGTGATATTAAACTTATTTTACATAATGTTGTTGTTCTTCTATATATATATATATATATTTAACACGCAACATAAGTGTATGTGTTGGGTTTATGAGCAAAAAAATTTTGCCCATACATTTTATTCACAAAGGAATTTCCTATAGCCTTTCAGCTACATTTGGATCTCTTTCTTTATTAAAATTTAGGCGTGATCATTCCTTATCGCTGGATCAAATTCAGGTTTGACTCAAAAATATGTACTGGACTTAATTAATATTAACCCATTAATGATTATATATTATTTAAAATTAATGGACAATATTTTAATGTAGAGAGAGAGATAAACAAACTTTTATTTGGTCCGATGAACGTACGTAGAGCTACGTTCGCCTGGCACTAAGATCGCAGGCACAAAACGAGAAATATCGAGCAAATACCAGGCAATATCAACAATAACGAGAAATAACATTATGTGAAGACAAAATACAGAGTAATACCTGAAACCTGAGGCGGAAGTCTCAGGGAAGACGAGAGAAAGGTAATACAAACATAGAGTGGAAGAATAAGAAATTGTATTGATTTTGTTACGGAGAACCTGGTACAGGCGGTGTTAAATAGATAAAGCATAGGTTAGATGGTAAATACAGGCAACATTGTATTTGAACGGTTCATAATACCGAGTAATCCCAAAAAATACCGAGTTTTGCTAGAAAAAACTCGGTATTTTTTGGGATTACTCGGTGTTGCTCGGTATTGATCTTCACAGAGCGGTATTCCTCGTTATTACCAAACAATACCTAGCAATACCGACAAAATACCGAGACAAAACCGAGTAACAATCCTCTGACCGAACGTAGAGCTACGTCCGGTCAGAGGACGTAATAAAAGTTCGAGATAAACAAAGCTGTTTGATATATAAATTTTTTGCCATTAAATTCAACTAAAGCTATCATGCGGATAACTGTCAAGGATGTGGCCTTCCACTGACCA
Source organism: Dendrobium catenatum (assembly GCF_001605985.2). NCBI lineage: Eukaryota > Viridiplantae > Streptophyta > Magnoliopsida > Asparagales > Orchidaceae > Dendrobium > Dendrobium catenatum. The sequence continues at coordinate 2,299,747 of NW_021318775.1, forward strand.
CCCCATACTGACGGCTAAAGTAGCGATGCACCACCACTGTCCCCCATGACCGGAAAGTTTTCCGGCCAGTGATCGGCCTTTTTTGGGCAATGACATGAGCCAACGTAAATTGGAAGAGAAAGCAGAGACCATGCTTAAGTTGGTTAAAGTGAGATGAACTAAAGGAGATTATGGGATTGGGAGCCTCAGCTAGTGGGGGCAAATGCCATTGTTGAGTTGCTGATTCCTCTACTTCCATGAGGATGAGGTGGGCTCCTATGCTGATGCTGGTGAATCTTGAATGTGAGTCGAGTGTATTCTAACATTAGAAATGTCAAGAGCTCGCTTCACCACTCCTTAAAATATGAATGATGTGGGGATACTAAGATTTTGTTTGGGACAATTTTTTTACAGCTTCTTAAAGCAACGTTTTAGTACAAAAATTAAAAATTTTGTACTAAAAAGCTGCTTTAAGAAGTAGGAAGAAAGCTGTCCCAAACAAAGCCTAAATTGCTCCACCATTATGTCGGCTATGGGTAGTAGTGGTGGAATCATGGACAGTTGGGAGTGGTTCTCTCTAAGTTTTGGAAGAATCCTTTAGAATAAAAAAGTTTTTCTTTAAATTATCGTGCAATCATGCATACTTAGGAGAAGACTTAGGCTTCATTTGGGACGGTTTTTTTACTACTTCTTAAAATGACTTTTTAATATAAAAAGTTTAATTTTTGTACTAAAAATTATTTTAAGAAGCAATAAAAAAATTATCCCGAACGAAGCCTTAAGAAGAGCTTAGAGTGGGCAATTGCCCACCATGAGTTTTTTTCCTTAGTAGAATATGCATTTTAAATATTTTCTCTACCCTTAATAAATGCATTTGCCTAAAATTTTAAGGAAAAAAATGTTATTTCTATTTCATCAATAAGATTATACATGTCACAATCCTATTTTATTCACCCTCAAAAGAAAAGTTGATTTTGCCCCTATACATATCATAGAATATTCACTTCCCCCCAATTAAACATTTTCGTCTCCTCTCATTTAAAATCTTAGTTCCGCCACTGGCCCTGGCTACCATAAATCCATCGCTTGAGTGCGATAAAATTTTGGTTTTAATACCACATTTTAAAGAATTTAGGTTTTGAATGAGTTATTTATAATTGTCCTCCACCATCAAAGACATGAAATTATTGAAAAAGACGTTAAGATTTTATTTGAGACAGCTTTTTTTTACTTTCTAAAATAGGAATAATTTTTTTAAACTAAAATTTTTTGCACTAATAAGCTGGTTTAGAAATCAGCAAGAAAGCCGTTCCACACGAAGCCTAAAACTAAAATTAATCTTTGGTATCTTAATAACTTACTTGTTTGTTCTTTATTACCTGATACATGCATGCAATGCACATTTATGCTTGTTCATCATGATTTTTCGTCATCTTTACTCTTGTTTTGCTGGATTTGGTTCAAGTAGCGATGGCATCAGATTCTACTTACAATTGCGAAGTCAGCATGCGTGATTAATGCTTCTGGTATCAACGAGAAATTATTCTGTGATGCATCTTGTGATGCCTCAGAATCTAATTTGAAAGAATTATTCACTTATCTTTTAATAATTAACAACAGAGCCATCTAATATCATCTATAAGTATTAAATGACAATACATATTCTATAATTCAAAACATTAATGTATGCATCTATATTCATTCCAAAAAATTATAAAAAATTTCATGTAATTAAAATACTATAATGATCGAAGACAGAGTTGCGATTTGAAGTTACAAAATTGGCAAAGTCAAAATACAGGTTATTACACATCTGAACTGGATGAACCGTCTGTACTGTGAGTATGCACATGTGTACACTGATTTGACATATATTATGTACAAATGTGTACGCAATATGTACATTCACACATCCGGATGGTTCTTTCTATTCGGATGCTGCACAGAATAATTTATCGACATCAAGAGAGGCCATTAGTGGTAGAATAATTGGTTGATTGAGACTATGATGCATAGGATTGATGTCTGCATATATATAAGCATAATGCGTTGACTCAACTGATCAAGATGTATATAGCCTTATGTTATCATCTCTGTGATAGCATAAATGGAGAAATATACAAATATGCCTTTTTCTCTGTTCACTTTCATGAGAATAAATTCGATGCATGTGATTCTTTGAATTTGATGCATCTCCAATGAGAAGCTATTGGGTCTCTACTACTATGGGAAACTAAAAGATTCAGCGATTGAATAAGTTTTTTTTGTGTTTTGTTAAAATTTGAGATGAGAAATATGAGAGAAGAATTTAATCATTTGATTCAAATTATAGAAGAGGAATATTAGACATGATGAAAAATAAAATTTAAAAATTGAAAAGAAAAAAAAAATCAAACTTGCCACTTGGATGCTTGCTTGTCCACATGGAAGGAAATTTGTTGTCCACGTGGCGACTTGGTCTTTTTTTTGTTGGGAATGGTGGTATCTACTCGCTGCCACCTCCGCAGAGAAGGAATTTGGCGGAGTAACTAATCTCTCGGCGAGCCTAACGGCAACCAGCCCCACAAGTGTCGGACCACGCACTTATTTTCTACCAACTTAAAGAGTCGCGCTGCTTGAGAGAGAAATCGAACGTTGGTTGAAGGGGTTTCCAATCATGCTCGCCCACCAACTCAACTAAGCCCAGTAAAATTTAAACTTTTCCCTCTCATTTTTTATTAATTTAATAGAGAATGAATCTTATCTTAAAATTTTTGCAATATGGTTCTAAAGAATTTTAATTAGTAGTGCTAAAGAGAATTAATAGGAGAAAAGTAAGGAATACCGTTATTGATGGATTGTGGAGGTGGATAACTATCCTGTAGTTGAGAATACAACATGGGCCAGGATGGTGATTTATAGAATTTCCGCACTCTTCCTTAAGCTGAGAATATATGATGATCATTCTGAATAATTGTGATTAATTAAGCTAAAGTGTTGTTAGAGTGTGTTGCAGTAAAATGATCTCTTGATTTTTTTTTCTTTTATAAATATATATTGATTTTCACTTGCTTGGTTCTATAATGATTAGGTGCGTCAATATTTGACATGACCCGAAAACTCGACTTGAATCTGATCCAAAAATTTCGGGTTAGGGTCAACCTGGATCTGAAACAGGCCAGGTTCAACAAATTGACCCCTTTCAAAAACCTGGTCTGGTTTGGGGCCCATTTTTTACCTGAAAACCCATTTTTGACAAATTCGATGAATGATAGCCCTTAATTATATTTCAGTGCTACTTTAGCAGCGACAATTATCATGACCCTTCATTTCTTTTTAATAATTTTAAAAATATATATCTATTTTTTATATAATAAATACTTGACACACATTTAATTAAATACCATTTATATTACGCTCTTTGTATCTCCTAAATAAATGAAATACTAATTTAAACTCTCTAATACTTCTTAGTATTACTTTATATAAATTAAATACTCATTTGTATTCCACTATTCGTATTCCCTACTCTTCCTAAACTAATCTCAACCTTAAAAATAAAAATGACAAAATCATGTCCATGCATTCTATCGCAACCCGTGGAATTCCTACTTCCTATTCTCGCGTATTGATATACCTTCCCTCATAAGAAAAAAACATCTTTATAATTTGTGCACTCTAAATTGCCATAAACTCCCTCTCCCTTACGAAGTCTCTCGTGAGAGACGAACCCATAACAGCTCTTGCTCACGATAGTTGTTCTCCTCCGGCCTTCACGTTGCATTTATCTTGCCCTCACTCCACCGTTTCATATCTCCTCTTATAGTCTCTCCACACAATAATATCGTTGTTCCTTTAGTCCTTTTCTAATGATGGATTATTATTTAGCATAAAAGTTTAGATCCTTTCCTAATGCTAGATTATGCAACTAGCATATTTCTGCTTTTTCTCCTATTATTTTTTATCCATTTATTTTATTTTCTAATATGATTTCTCTCTGAAATTGTTACTCCTGTTCATTTCCCATTTCACCCTCATAGAGGTTAGCAAGTAGTCACGACTTTCATAAAAAAATATTTCATTTCTTCTAGTACTGATTTCATTCGAAGAAAGTTTCTAACAACTCACAAAAAATATTTTCTCACATAGGAATCGAGACTATGACTTCTGGGCTAATGGTAATATCTATTTATCCCATTGACAAGATTGAACAAAAACTTATTTTTGCTTTATTGAGATTTCCCCTTTCTCAAAAGGAAACTAATGCTCGTTTTCTAAAGTCTATTAATATTCAGGGAGACATCACCTATGAAAAATTTTACGGCCGCAATGGCATAATTAGGCCTGGAGATGTTCAATTTACTCTATAAGCATTAGAAAAACTAAAGTAAAAAAAGAAAATAAAATAAAAAACAAAACTTTGAATTTAAATCTCGATCATATGTAATATTATTGATGTCTTCTTCCCTATTTCTTCAACATTTTCTCTTCATTGGATGATCGCAAGAAGAGGAATCGTTCACGCTGGAAAGCCAATCGGCGTCAAGGGAATTTTATTAACCAAGCTATTGATTTAATAAGTTGAAAAATTATGTCGCTGCTATACATTTTGAAATTGATACTAATTATTATTGATTACTACTACTGATATTGATTGCTTAATATAGATATTGATCATTTTTATTGCTTGTCATTACCATGAATACAAATATTGATACTACTGTTCTATATAACTGATAGACTAATGAGAATGATTGAATGATATGATTGAATAAAATTGATTGTATGATAAAGATAGAATGATTGATTGATACAAGTGATCCATATAGATTTTCTTATATGATTTAAAGCATATTGCTTCTCTTTCATCGTGTATTGATTTAAGTTATATTATTTTAGTTATTTGTTGTGCTATTCACTCATTATGTGTTTTAATTTAGATCAGGTAAGGAGTCTATATCTTGAGGCTATATATATATATGCAAGAGTGTTATAGTATTTTTATTTCAGTTTCTTTAGTTTTTGATTATTTTGTAGCAAGTATGGCTATTATTTATTTTATTTTGGACTCTAATAATTGAATGCATATATTGACTGGTATAAATATGAATTATATTTTTTATTGTTATTTATTTTATTTAAAATAATTAATTAGCTATGGATGTTGATATTTAATGGTTGATTAATTAATTGAATGAATTAATAATATAATAAAGATATAAAAAAGGGAAAATAATTTATTTTACTATAGATCCCAAGGCAAGATAAAGGAAGTCCCCAATAATTAAAAGGAAATAATCTTTCCTATTATTATCTCTAAGAATATATTTAGATTTTGACCTAGTTTTATATATAACAATAAAATTAATGAACTTCTAAGTTTCAAATTTATCTTTCATAAAAAAGATTGAAGTAGTTATATTATGGTCATTTGTAAAGGATATGAACCACCTAGCCCTAGAGATATTAGTCATATGAGAGGACCCTAAATATCACTTTGAATGATAGGGAAATATTATGAGGCTTTATAAGGATAACTATTATAACAGTCCAAACTCTTAACTTTTGAGATATTTTCCACTTTTACCTAAGAGCCTCATGATTTTGTCATGCTGGTATAACTTCCTAGGAGGTCACCCATCACAGGTATTATCCGGGATGAGCATGCTTAACTACGGAGTTTTTTAATGAAATTCTAACCATTACACCAAAAGACTCCATGATGTTTAAGAGTTTAGCTTCTTTTTACTTAAGAGGTTTCACAATATCTCTACTTAAGTAACTGACATCATTGTATGTATATTTATCCTAGAATTATCCACCAGACCGATAGAATTCAAGATGTGGCCCTTATAAGTTCAAGTGGTGATTCCCACCACATTGCACTTTGTCCCATAGTGTAGCACTTTATCTTATATAACATTTTGTTCAGGCCCATCTTCCAGCTAATATATTGCTTTGTTATCATTTGTAATAGCCCAAACTCTTAACTATCGAGATATTGTTCACTTTGACATAAGGGCCTCACTATGTTATCAAGCTGGTGTAACTTCCTAAGAGGTCACTCATCCCAGAATTTTTCAGGATGAGCACACCTAACTGCGAAGTTTCTTAAAAAAATTTTGACCATTATACCAAAAGTTACATCGATGTTTAAGAGTTTAGCTTCTTTTACTTAAGGAGTTTCATAGCTAGGATAGGTGTGCTTGGTGTGTTTGAAAATTAAAAAATTTTCAATAAAATAACTCTAAATTTTATTATTTAAAGAAGATGAAAATAAACTTTTGTGATGCATAAAGCTTGAATGAACAAAATGGATGTCTTAATATGATTGCAATTTCTTTAATAATATATATATGGAGCATATTTTCTTTGTAACGTAATATTTTCTTTATGATCTAGAGGTAAAGTCCAATACTCTTTAGCATTGCTAGTCGTCCTCTTAGAGATCACATCTTAGAATTCATAGCAAGGAAAAAATTAGTAAAATAATTCATTTCATTATGTGATTTTGTTGATATATAACATATTATGGAAAAAATTAGGAAAATACAACTCTATATTTAGTGATATGGAACTTAAGATATTAATTCTCCCATTATCTATAATTGAAGATATCAATCAATCAGCATTCCTTATGAAGTTCTCCTTAGAAGCCTTGTGGTTTGATGAACATAAGTCCACAACCCATGATTTTGTATTGACTTTCTATGAATTATAAGTATTTAAGATCATAACTTCATTGGCAAGCTATTTGAAACACATGTCAGATGTGTGTGGAATGGCAAATTATTGCATCCAGTCACTGGACGAACAAAATAGGTTCGGTCATCAAATAAAAAAATGCCACGTCACCTCCGCTTTTGACTGTACTTTGACTGCAGTTTAGGTGCGCTTTTGATTGCACTTTTGATTGCGCTTTGAATGCGCTTTACCTACGCTTTTCCTGCACTTTTGATGCATTTAATTTAAAATAATATTTTATTAATATCCGAACCTATCTCCGTGCCCGGTGACCGGATGCAATAATTTGCCGTGTGGAATAGGCTAGGTTAGTTTGGAGTTAACTAAACATTTTTTTAACATTTTCATTTCTTCTTAATTGAAGGATGGAAGTGTAGAAGCATATGGCTTTAAATATTCCATGTTATTTTCATATCACCGTGATCTCAATTTTGGATCTTCCTTTTGAGGAGGAATATTTATATTTATGAGATAATCTTCATTTCTTTTCTTTTTCATTTATGAACATCATAATTGATTGAGCTCATTAGGGTTAGTTTTTCCCTTTAAATTTGTGCCCTATAAGTAGTTGGTTTGATGTGAAGCATTCATGATTGGAGGTGGTGTTAGAGGGGAAGTTTTTACTAGAGGTCATTTTGTGTTTAACCAAAGTTATGAGTAAGAGAAAATAATCTAATTGGATCAAAGAGACTTATTAGAAGGCAAGTGCTAATGATAGCCACCTAAAAGGTTGATTGCGAGAATGTCACAATCAAGATATTAGGCAGGTTTAGCAATTTAGCAATGTTAGTTCTTGGAGAGTTCTGAAGTGGAAAAAACATGTGTGCGCTCTTGAATCTTGAGGCAAGATGTAATAACCTGAGGATATGAAAAATATTTTTAAAATGGAAAAAAATATGAAAATGTGAATTTTTATTTGAATTAGAGTGCTTCGGCATTGTACTTATGAGTGTTGTGGCTCTTGGTTTGAGGGCACAGTGACGCTAGAAAGTATTGATGCGGCACTTGAGTCTTTGTTCAGTAGTAATTCTAGATTTAGCATGCGACACTACGACATTGGGTCGGAGCACTGCATCACTAGGCAACTAATTAATTGAGTTTTCATATATATTTAATCCTAAGCCTAAGCACTAAAATCCGCTCAGCCACCCTAACTGCTATGGCTTGCTCGGGAAGGCATGGAGAAGGAGAGGAAAAGGGAGAGAAAGCGGAGAGAGAAGCTAAGATTTGGTCATTTTCACCCATCAATTTTGTTCAAATATTTTTTTCTTATCATTGTAAGTAACTCAAATATTATTTTAGTTTTCAATGATTTTATGTTTGACAAATTTATTCTCTTTTAAATTGATAAAGACTTATTGTCTCCTGATTTACTGTACTTTTATCACATAACTTTTTTTATACAATAGATATAAATATTATAGATATTTTGACTATTATATTATTAAATTTTACTAGGTGAAATAGAAGTTATGAATTTTTGAAGTTATAGTATAGTATATAATTTTTTATCTTTTCAAAATTTGATCATTTTGTTGCATTTAATATGATATAATCTTCTATAGTGATAATGATACGTTTGATATGAAATAAGATGAACATTTACATAAGCAAGAAAGGAGTTGAAGATTGATAACTCTACGTGGTTCCCTACTAATCCATGTGATTCACTAATTGTATGTCATAAGGAGTTGAAGATTGATTGAGAGTTATAAAGAGAGCATTGATTGGAAGTTATAAGAGGCGACTAATTGGGAGTCATAAGTGCATGAACAATATATTCTTAAGATGCACTCATTGAATATCTAAACATTTATACCGATACTGTAATGAATACTATATTAATATTGTGCCTGACACTAACACGGTTTATTGCCATTAATATTATTTAACGTTATTGAACATGATACTAATATTATTATTGACATTAGTACTATTGATTGTTACTGTTACTATGACTGATGATATAATGGATTGAGATGTGATGAACTATAGAATGATAAATTGATGTAGATAATCTGTATAGACATTGATATTTTTTTATATAATTTATAGCATATTATATATTCTCTTTTATTTTGCATTGATTTCAATTATAAGATTTTACTTATTTGTTAGGCTATGTATTCATTATGTGGTTTTATATGTTTTCACGAAAGGATAAAGATTCTCTGATATGAGGATTCAGATAAGATAAAAATGCAATCATATTTCTTTCCGCTGTTTATTGGTAAGCTCTAGTTAAGTGATTAAAATAAAATGCATATATAATTCTTCCAATATAGATCCTAAAGTGTGACAGATGCAATGAATACAAATAAATTGATAAAAATATCACATTAAAGCTAGATGTCTTGTCTTGTTGAACTCTATATTGAATTATATATTAATGCATACAAACATTGGTAGCATTGATAGATAGGATACCATATGAATGTATACATATATTGATTATATAATAGATAAGTTAGATAAGATTGATGACATTAATATTGACACTTTTATACTTATGATTCATCTATAGAATTGCGCATGATTTCAGTATTGATGAGTTACTTTTTATCATACGAATTTACTATTTTAATATTTTATTATCCTATTGATACAGAAACTAGTTACTATTGATGATTAGCAATACATTTAAAGTCTCACATAGATGTTGATTTATGAATTTAAGTGTAACTATTCCTGCTTTCTATTATAGTTCTTAGACACCTTATTCTTTTTCTTTTTTCCTCCGCTAGGGTTTTTTCCCTCGCGACGGCGGCGTGCCGCTCTCCGCTCGGGGACGTGGCATTGGCTTCCAGGGAAGTTCCATTTTTCTTACTCTGGTTTTGTATTGTTTCTGAGATTTTGTTGGTGGTTTGCTTTCCGGCATGCGCCGGATGGTTCCGAATCTTGTTGATCATGGATTTTTAGGGGTTTCGTCTTCCTCTCGGTCTTTTCTTCAAGCTTTATCGGGCATTTGGGCTCGGATTGGGTCGAATTTGGTGTCGTTGAGTTTGTATTTCCGAGACGCTCAGTTTGACTATAAGCTTGCTGAAATCGGAGTTCGGGTGCTCTCGGAATTAATTTTTGAAGTTTCCAACTAGCTTTTGCCTCGAGATTCGTGCCCGATCAAGCTAATCTTGTGATGTCGTATCAAAGATTTTTCTCTATTCATTGTAAGTGACTAATCACTTACTTTTATTTTCAATAATTTTGATTTCTACAAAATTTCTCTCTTCTAAATCTGTAAAAATATATTATATCGTGATTTCATAATCTTTCACTATGCATGTTATAGATTTGTTAATTCTAAATGATTTGATATGATTTTATTGTATTTTAAATGAAATAATGAATGATATCATATACATGATATGATAACTCTACATGGTTCCCTACTAATCCATGTGATTCACTAATTGTGAGTCATAAGGAGTTGAAGATTGATTGAGAGTTATAAAGAGATCGAACATTGATTGGAAGTTATAAGAGGCGACTAATTGGGAGTCATAAGTGCAGGATCAAGATATTCTTAAGATGCACTCATTGAATATCTAAACATTTATATCGATACTGTAATCAATACTATATTGATATTGTGCCTGAAACTAACACGGTTTACTGTCATGAATATTATTTAACGTTATTGAATATGATACTAATATTATTATTGGCAGTAGTACTATTGATTGTTACTGTTACTGTGACTGATGATATAGTGGATTGAGATGTGATGAACTATAGAAGGATAAATAGATGTAGATAATATGTATAGACATTGATGCATATATTTCTTTATATAATTTATAGCACATTATTCTCTTTTATTTTGCATTGATTTCAGTTATAAGATTTTACTTATTTGTTTGGCTATGTATTCATTATGTGGTTTTACACGTTTTCACGAAAGGATAAGGATTCTCTGATATGAGGCTGCGGATAAGACAAAAATGCAATCATATTTCTTTCCACTGTTTATTGGTAAGCTTTAATTAAATGATTAAAATAAAATGCATATGTAATTCTTCTAATATAGATCCTAGAGTGTGATAGATGCAATGAATACAAATAAATTGATGAAAATATCACATTAAAGCTAGATGTTTTGTCTTGTTGAACTCTATATTGAATTATATATTAATGCATACAAATATTGGTAGCATTGATATATAGGATACCATATGACTGTATACAAATACTGATTATATAATAGATAAGATAGATAAGATTGATGACATTAATATTGACACTTGTATACTTATGATTCATCTATAGACTCACGCATGATTTTAGTATCGATGAGTTACTTTTTATCATACGAATTTACTATTTTAATATTTTATTATCCTATTGATATTGATACTAGTTACTATTGTTGATTAGTGTTACATTTATAGTCTCACATAGATGTTGATTTATGAATTTAAGTGTAACTATTCCTGCTTTCTATTATTGATCATATTGGATCATAATAGTTGTGATTGATCATTGATAGTATTGAATGTTGTTAAGTTTATTAATTGAGATGACATGCATATTGGTTCTTAAGTCATGTGTTGAAAGATTTAGTGAATTTGAGTTACTAATAGACTTTTTAGCTCATTATGTATATTGTAATGATTACAAGTCAATGGGTCAGGACCAGGTTGAGTGAAATTGATAGATAGCCTCATGTTTCTTTTGATTTTGTTTGTATTTCTTTTATTCTTTTGTAGTCAGGAGCAAGTGATAGAGTATTGATTGTATTGATCTCCTTACTATTGCATATTGATTTGAGAGAAAGCATAGAATAAAATATTTTGAGATATATATTTTTTGTTATTTTTGCTAGATTGATTTATATAAGCTCTGGTAAACGCTTAAAAATATAAACAAACAATTCTTTTAAATTTGATCTTGAGATGTAACACAAGCTCTTGCGGAATTTAAGTGATCTTGGTGCAGCTCGGACAAACCCTTACGGGGAGCGAGTAAGGGAATATGAATCACTCTTCAATATCATGTTAAGATTGGAGACAAGAAATATAAGAGAAAAACTTATTCGCTTGATTAATATAATATAGAAGAGTTACATATTTATAGGTGCTAAACAATATCAATTCATAGTATTGAAATTAAGAAGAATTAGTACAAAATTAAAGGGAGACAAAAAAAAAATTGATAAATTATTGATGGGTAATCATCCTACGATTTATTTAGTCAGAGCACACAGATTTTTTTTATGAGAATTTCCTCATTATTCAAAATCCAAAAAATCAATACCAATAGAAGAAGCATAAATGGATAATTTAATTCATTAATTAATATACCATCTTACAGAATTCAAATCCAATTATGTATCTAATAAACTCTGATGTCTTTAACCATTGCTAAATAAATTTATTGACATCATCCATATATTTATCACCCCCACCTAGGGTGTAAATGAATCGAGTTAAGCTCGAACTCGAGTTGAGCCCAGGAAACGAGCTCGAACTTGGCTCGAGCATTCGTACTCAAGCTTGAGTGCTTGACTCAATATACAGTCACCATGAGATTTCTACTTCTCCGAATGAAGTCACAATTGCGGTTATATATATATTGAATAAAAGTTTTAAATATTTATTTCACTTGTAAAAATTATTTTTTTAATATTTATTTATTTTTTTAACCAGTTCTCGATCAGTCAATGAGCCGAGTTTAATCAAATTTGAACTCGAGCTCGTTTAAAATTCGAGCTTCCTTTTTGATAAGCTCAACTAGTGATCTGATTGACGAGTCGAGTTCGAGCCGACTCGGCTCATTTACACTCCTAACCCCCACCATGTTGCCTACCCTCCTATTGATGACACGCTTTCGCATACTTTAACCATATGATACTTAAGTTAAGTGCAAATCATTCATGTATCTGCACTCTTTCCTTTCTTTTCCCTTATCATGCCAGCATCAGTACTATTGAGGTCTCATCCCTTTCTCAATAGTGCAAATACTTTTGCTTGCCATAGATGCCTATTTCCCTCACATCATTCTACACTTTCATGTAAATAGATCTTTTATCTTCACGTAGATGCTGTCTTCCATGGTCAAGAAAAGAAGAAATTAACTCTATAGGATTCCTTTTAAAACCACAATCTTTCTAAGCTTTCTGCATCTCTAGAGACACATATTAGTAAAGGAGATTCTGGCTTTTCTTCCAGGCTAGAGATGTCCCCCTCCCCCAGCTTCAATGATATTACCATCTTCATATAACAAAGCCAAACAAAATTCATTCTTTTTTGGTCAAAGATTCATCCACCAACATCTCAAAGCTGGAATCTTTATGTTCAATCAAGCAAACACAGATCCAGATGAAGCTTTACAGCTCTCTCCACTCCACTGCGCTTTCCTCCAAAGCTTTGCAAACCAAACACTTTAATCATGCACTAATTCACAGAAAGAGAAAGAAGATGGCTACTTTGTTGAATGATTTTTAGCTTTCCTTAGTAAGGATCCAAAACCTTTTTATTTTCTGCAATGCTCTGAAAGGTAAGATCAGTTTGACCAATTACGCAAGCAATGCTATGAAGATTGAAGAGGATGAAGACAATATATATGAAGGTGATTCCCTCGCCAGCATTCACTAATCAGTAAAGTCAGTCAGAAAAGGCCACAACTCCAATTACTTAATTTGATTACTAGGTTTTGCAAGGTGGGTGGACTAGATGCTTTATGTTCATGTGGCCTTCTAAGGCTTCATTTGGGATTGATTTTTTACTACTTCTTAAAGCTGTTTTTTAGTACAAAAACTAATTTTTTTGTATTAGAAAGCAGGTTTAAGAAGCAGTAAGAAAGCAGTCTCATACAAAGCCTAAATAAATGCAGTCATTCAAGATTGCATGCAATCAGCTCATGATGTCGATGTTGGTCTTAATAAGGAAAAAAATTGGTTAATCTGATGGTATGAAGGCAGATTTTGATGAATGTATTTGTTCATATGGAAGCAAAGAATATTTTATGGTCTGAAGCTAAGTACAATAAGGATTTTTTTCCTTTCAAAGCTTTAAAACCTGAGATTCAAGCAAATTAAGACTATGCGCGTAATTCGCTTGAAAAGTAATCCATACCTATGAAACCAAACAAATTGGGGAATCAGTGCATGATGTGCTAATTTAACTAGATAGAGGTTGCTACACTCTGCAAGGAATTTGGAACCTTTTGATGTCTGGCTTATTTGATACTACAAAATCACCATTATTATCATTGTAATAATCATCCTTGTTTTATGTTGGAATATTTATTATTATGTAGAGAGTTTATCATTTTTGTATTGAATAAATATTTTACACATATATAGATAACTTGAATTATGGAGGTCAACCTTAGAGTCTAAAGGTTTTCGTTTGAGTAGATCTAAAAGTGAATATATGGAATTTATTTTTAGTAGTAATAGATCTGTTTTTTTTTTAGGGGGGGGGGGGGGTTTTGGGGCATAGCGGGGGGGGGGTTGTTGGTTGTGACTTTGAGCGATCAAGTCATTAATAAGAGTACACGTTTTAGATATATTGGGTATATTGTTCACAATAATTGTGAAATAGATGGGGATATTATTAACATAATTCAAGTTGGATGGATGAAGTGGCGGAATGCATCGGGCTTGTTGTGTGATAAAAAAATACCACTCAAACTTAAGGAAAAATTCTATAAGATGGTGATTAGACCTGCAATGCTTTATGGCGCATACTGTTGGCCATTAAAAGAGAAGCATGATATTAATTAATTAAGTGTTGTAGAGGTGAGGATGCTTAGGTGGATGAGTGGCTTTACTCTTAGAGATAAGATACAAAATGAGCATATACGTGAAAAAGTTAGAGTAGCTCCAGTGGCAAATAATATTATAGAGAGTCACCTTAGATGATTTGGTCACATAAAATGGCGGCCTTCCAATGACCGGTTAGGAGAGTAGATGTATTAGATTTAAACTACGTTAACAAAGGCAGGGGTATACCTAAAAAGACTTGGTTAGAAAAAATTAAAAATGATATTTCTTTATTAGTTCTAAATGAGAATTTGACTCTTATCCGGACATAATGAAGAAAAAATGATTCATGTAGCTGACCTCACATAGTGGGATAAAGGTGTGATGTTGTTGTTGTTGTGTAGATAAGTTTAGAGTAGTCACTCTTGGGAGATATCTTATTTTTAAGTGAAGAAATTGAGAAGGGAAAAATTTGTAGGCTCTTGCTCAATTGGAAAGACTTCATTATTGTATTTCGAATAATAAAAATGGCATCTTTCTTTTTAATTAGAGAATCAATATATTAATGTCATGTAGCAAATATGGACTATGGAAGATATTTGTATTGGTAGTAAGACGAGCCTTGAGATATTTGAAGTATTATTAGGTAATGATGGACTATTATCTCGATTGCTCCCCTTATAAGATGGGAGATCAAATGATTAGAATGACAGAAATCAAATGCTAGTAGTTTATGACGATCAAGTGTTAATGATTGGCATGCAATTGGTAGTTGATGGATATTAGATGGTAGTCATTGGCATTCATAAAATATCGACTAGTGAAAGGTTAGTTGTTAGGCGAATGTCAGTAGTTTGTTAGGCAATTCTCTGTATGTGAGGGAAGACTAAAAATCAAGTGAACAACATTAGATGATAGACATCAACAATTAGTAGGAATTAGATGATAATTGATTGGGAATGTTGATTATTAGATGAAAGTTTGTGACCTACTTAGTCATTTTCTTTGTTGGTGGGTAGATATGGAAATTAGAAACTAGGTCATTATATGAGAATTACTAAACATTAACATTGATCCTTGGTATTCAATAGGAAATAATTAATAGGAACATCAAATCTTGAGCAATCTAAATTTATTTTTCTTCTTATACAAGGGGACACTAATGACTAGGAAGGTTGATGTCAAACGTCAATAGTCAATCATCTTCTTGCAAAGGTGGCATCAATTTTAGCAAATAGTCTGTGAAACCCTTTAAGTAAAAGAAAGTTAAACTCTTAAACATTGAGGTGCCTTTTGATGTAATGGTTAGAATTTCCGTAAGAAACTTTGTTGTTAAGTGTGCTCATCTTGGAGTAATTCTAGGATAAGTGACTTACTGTAAAGTTATACCAATAAGACAAAATCGTAAGGCCATGAGGCCAAAGCATAAAATATCTCGATAGTTAAGATCAAGTTTGGATTATTATAGAATGGTATCAGAGCAATACACAGCTGAAAGATGAGAACTAAGTGTCATACAAGACAAAATGCTATGTCATGTGAGTCATCTCTTGAACCGAGTGTAGGACAAAGAGCCACATGATAGGAGTCACCACTTGAACTTGTAGGGGCCACCTCTAAAATCTTATTTTCCTGGTGGATGATTATGGGATAAAGTTGCTGACAAGAATGTCAGTTATTTAAGTGGGAGAGGTTATGAAATTTCTTAAGTAAAAGAAAGCTAAACACTTAAACATCGAGACGTCATTTGGTGTAATGGATGAATTTTTTGTAAGAAACTCCATAGTTAAGTGTGCTCATCTCAGAACCATTCTTGAAAGAGTGACTTACTGTGATGATACACCAACATGACAAAATCGTGAGGCCTTAGGCCAAAGCGGATAATATATCGATAGTTAAGAATTTGGATTGTTATATAGACATGTTTTGGCATTGTTCAATGATTATTGTCAATGTTGATCAATGTATGATCATTAACATTAAATGGTGGTGGGTATTAGTGTTAATCCATGGCAATTGTCAGGTTAGTCAATGATATGTGAACATGGTGATGGTGAGAATCAACTTTGTTTGACAATCACCATCGGGTATTGGTTAGTGGTGCTCTAGAATTTGTTTTGTTCCATAATTCTCTCCACCAAAATCCTTCTTGGCATCCTTTTTAGTACAGTGTTAAATTAGTGCCAATTTATACTTTTCTAATTGGTGCATATAGTTGTTTTGGCCATAATCAAGACACTCTATTGGATAGTTTGGGTTAATAGCCTTAATCACTTTATATATTTTTATATCTTAGCATCTTATTGACTTTAAAATTAATTTATGTTAGGCTCACTTGATTAATCTTGATGAGTTGCTCATTTTCATTTCAATCACACAAATAACAAAGGTCTTAAATCCTTCAAATAGTCATATGAAGCTTTTAATTATATTTTATGTGCTCGATTTAATTTTATTTTGATTCCAATTAAAGAGTTATTGGTATTGCTAACTTTATCTCATTGAAATGTTCCATTTAATGTTTAATTCGTTGAAATTGTTGTTCATATAGTCACAGAGTTGATTCTTGAAGTTTTTAGTTTGAATACTTAGGTTCTTCGTCATACAATAATTTTAGTAAAGATTTGAGCTTGATTGGTTAAGTTTTTTGTTAACGTGTTAACACATTATTTGCCCCAATTTTTGAACATCAAAATCACCAAATCCAAAATTTAATGGTTCTTACAAAATTGTATTGTGAAATAATTTTTAAGAGAAAATTATGAGGTTAATTTTGCCATTTCATAAACATCATTGTGAACCCCTTATGTTCGTGAGCTTTGTAATTCCTCATTGATCATAATTCATCATTTAGTTAAATTTACACATCATTTAGAATAAAAATTGGTTTAAAAAAACTAAAAATCTCTCTAAAATTAATCAAAAATAGTTTACAAAGCTATTTTGGTCCCACTAAAATTGACTTTAAAATATCAATATGTGATCTCAAAGGGACTAGAATGCCAAAGAAATGGGTCCTCTTTGGACTAAAAATTTCTCAAGCATGTGCAAGTACGCCCAAGGTGCCCACCTATGGTGGGCATTGGTAGCATGTGATTCCAAATGAACTTGGTATTATTTTTCTTAATTGAATTACATAATTCTTTAAAATATATCTGAAAATAAATTTAATAATTTTATGGACATAAAAATTCTCCAAAACTAACCAAAGAATTCACAAAAAAATTATGATTATGTTTTATTACGTCTTCAAATTCTATAAAATCTCTTAAATTTGGAGAGGTTAGGATATATATTTTTCTTCCCCAAGCTCTGCTAGTCTAATTAAGGCATCGTTTGGGACGGCTTTTTTATTGCTTTCTAAAACGGAGTTTTAGTACAAATTTTTTTATTTTTGTACTAAAACTCCATTTTAGAAAGCAATAAAAAAGCTGTCCCAAACGAAACCTAAATGAGGCAAAAAGCTATCCTCATGAGGTATAACTATAAGGCACGTTTGAGGTTCAAAATCTTTACGTCAACCTTGAAAAAGTGGTGTACTGCCCTCATTAAGCAAATGGGATTAAAGGAGCGGCTTTAAGATCCATAATCTTAATGTCAATGCTTTGATATGATATTTCATTGAGAATGGGGTCAAGTGCTCTAATTATGGTGGATTATATCCAAAGGGAGGTGCCCTAGTTTCATAATATCTATGTTAGGACTTTGATCCTCCTCCAAAAAATAAGATTGACTACTTTGATTTGAATGGAGAAAATAATAAGAGAAGTTAATGTGATGATTCATTACTAATGTGGTCAAGTAGAAATGATAATGAAATCAGGTTAAGTGGTTAATTGAGGTTCAATTGATAACATGATTATGTATGGCCTTTGATCAATTTTTAATGATCTTTATTTGCATCTTGTTTTTCTTGTCATCTTACCTTATATTTTGATTAAGAAAGATAAGGTTTGATTAGTAGCCTGATTTTTTTGCAATCTTTGATCATTTTTTATGATATTTACTTAAAATTTTATCTTTTTAATGTTATCTTATTCATATATTTTCTTTCTTTGATTTCCACATGTTAATGATAGTCTTAAAAAATTTTAGTAAGAAAATATATCATGTAGATTGTCATAAGAATTTTCTTTTTTTAGAAAATTTATGTGAAATTATGAGGTTTCTAGATTAATGAATTTATATTATCTCATTATTAGTCAAATAATTGATTTTTTTTTTTTTTTGCTAATTTGATGTGCTATCTCCATTCTTTTTGCTAATTCTTGTTCTAGATTAATGAATTTATATGACCTCATTTTGCTATTTTTTAGAAGAATTGTCATTTACAACTTGTGTTCTTGTTGAGATCAGCTAAAATATTTTGTCAACTTTCTCTTGAGGTGAATATCTTTTTCTAAAAAAATTTTAATTTTGACTAATAAATTTTTCAAGTACATTTATAAATTAGTCGTTTGTCAATAATTTATGGAGTCATTATTGCTGTAGAAAATAAAGTGAAAGATTAAATATATAACACTTTTGATATCCTTGAAGTCATAAGAAAATGGACTTTTTATTCAATTTGTTTCCATAGTTTCATTGATTTTTTTAAAATTTTCTTGAAAAATATGAAAATTCTGAATTAGAGCACTTTGGCCTTGATTTGGTGAGCTTTGCGGCGCCATGCAATAATATATATATCCTCACCCCTCCGACTCCCTCACTTTTTTTTTTCTGCCGACTCTCTCACTTGGTTGCTTGGCCAGGAAGAAATTGAAATATAACTAGATCTTATGAGGGGAATAGAAATGTGATTTTTTATTTATAATTAGTTGATTTTAAAATTTTGTTTTAAGCATGCTCTCTCTCTCTCTCTCTCAAACTGATATAGAAATGTCAATGATGACATTTTTTGAAAGGTGGGGAGATTGCAATAACTCAAATATATGAAGTAAATTTTCTTAAAAAATATAAAAATTCTAAAGTTGAGCATTTTGCTAGTGAGTACTGTGGCGCCAGACTAATCTCCTACTTCTATTTTAAATGATTTTGATTTCTATGAATTGTATCTCTCCTAAATCTGTCAAAAATGCTTTATCTTCTAATTTCATAAGTTTTCACCATTCAACTTTGGATATATTATAGATTTGATCATTCTAAATAATTCTATGTGATTTTATTGTATTTTAAATAAAGAACTGAATGATATCATATACATGATATAATAACTCTATGTGATATCATACTTATCCGCATAATTCCCTAATTGGGAGTCATAACGTGCTAGAGATAGATTGAGAGTTATAAAGAGTCAGTGTGATTGATTCATGTGATTTAATAGAAGTTATGAGGAGTACATTGATTGGGAGTTAAAAGGGACAATTGATTAGGAGTTATAAGTGGATGAGCAAAATACCCTTAAGATACACATTGAATATCTAAATATTGATTCTGATACTACTATGAATATTATACTAATATTATGACTAACGCTAATACTATTTACTATCATTAATACTATTTAACATTATTGATCATGATACTAATAATTTTACTATCATTAGTATTGTTAACTATTACTAACAATATGACTAATTATGAAATGGATTGACATGTGATGAACTATAAAAGAATAAATTGATATAGATAATCAGTATAGCCAATGATGCATATATTTCTTTATATGATTTATAATATATTATTCTCTTTAATCTTGCTACCGGCGCATCTTCCGCCGCTTCTTTCCGGCGCCGATTTTGCGCCGCAAACAAAGCTGTGGGTTGTCTACGGCGAACTTGCGGCGTTTTATCCGCCGGTACTTACCGGCGGACAATCCGACAGAAACTTACCGTCGCATATGGCGCCGGAATTTATCGGTTGCAAGTCGTCGGCACCAACCCGATGTTTTACGCCGGTAAGACGTCGGTACGTGCGCCGGAACGTTTTCCAGCGTATTACATTCGTCGGAAAAAATTTATCGACGCGACCTAAACCGGCGTATGAATTTCCTCCGAAACGTGCGCCAGAAACCTATAGTTCCGTCGGATTGTCTATGTGTTCCAGCGGATTTAGTCCGCCGGTAATAACGAGTTTTCCTGTAGTGGAAATGTTAATGATGACATTTTTTGAAAGGCGGGAGATTGTAATAACTCAAATATGTGAAATAAATATTCTTAAAAAATATGAAAATTCTAAAGTAAAGCATTTTGGTAGTGAGCACTGTGGCGCCAGACTAATCTCTTACTTATGTTTTAAATGATTTTGATTTCTATGAATTATATCTATTCTAAATCTATCAAAAATATTTTATCTTCTAATTTCATAAGTTTTCACCATTCAACTTTGGATATGTTATAGATTTGACCATTCTAAATAATTTGATATGATTTTATTGTATTTTAAATAAAGAACTGAATGATATCAAATACATGATATAATAACTTCATGTGATATCATACTTATCCACATGATTCACTAATTGTGAGCCATAACGTGCTATAGATTGATTGAGAGTTATAAAGAGTCGGCGTGATTGATTCACGTGATTTAATAGAAGTTATGAGGAGTACATTGATTGGGAGTTATGAGAGGCGATTGATTAGAAGTTATAAGTGTATGAGCAAAATATCCTTAAGATACACTCATTGAATATCTTAATATTGATTATGATACTACTATGAATATTATACTAATATTATGACTAACACTAATACTATTTACTATCATTAATACTATTTAACATTATTGATCATGATACTAATAATTTTATTATCATTAGTATTGTTAACTGTTATTAATAATATGACTATTTATGAAATGGATTGACATGTGATGAACTATAAAAGAATAAATTGATATAGTAATCAGTATATCATTGATGCATATATTTCTTTATATGATTTATAATATATTATTCTCTTTAATCTTACTTTGATTTTAATTGTAAGATCTTAGTTACTTGCTATGCTATATGCTCATTACATGATTTTACATGTTTTCAAGAAAATATAAGGATCCTATAATATCAGGCTTCAGATAAGAAAAAAATATAATTATATTTCTTTCCATTATTCATTGGTAATCTCTAATTAAATGATTAAAATGAAAGAATTAAAACATAACTAGAGCTTATGAGCAAAATAGAAATATGATTTTTGATTTATAATTAGTTGAATTGAGTTTAAAATTCTATTTTAAGCATGCTCTCTTTGTCTCTTGGACTGATATAAAAATGTTGTGGATGTCATTTTTTAAGGCGGGGAGATTGTAATAAGTAAAATATGTGAAATAAATTTTCTCAAAAAAATATGAAAATTCTTAAGTAGAGAGCTTTGCGCTGATCTAAGGAGTGCTACGACACTAGGCCATAAACATTATGTGTATATATATATCCTTGCCTCACCTCACCAACTCCCTCTCTTAGTTCTTTGGATCATATTTGTCAGTCATTCATGTTACATATTTTATTCTATTTGTTGCATGTAACTAATATCTTACTTTTATTTTCAATGATTTTAATTTTTACGAATTTTATCTTTCTTAAATTGTCAAAAATACATTATCTTTTGATTTCATAAGCTTTCATCACGTAAGTTTAGATATGTTATAGATTTGATCATTTTGAATGATTTGATATGATTTTATTGTATTTTAAATGAAGTACTAAGTGATGTCATATATATGATATGATAACTCCACATGATATCATACTGATTCACATGATTTTATAATTAGGAGTCACAAGGAGCTAAAGATTGATTGAGAGTTATAAGGAGTCAGAGTGATTAATTCATATGATTTAAGGAGAGTTATAAATAGTATATTGATTGAGAGTTATAAGTGACGACTGATTGGGAGTTATAAGTGCAGGAGTAAGATGCCCTTAAGATACACTCCTTGAATATCTGAATATTGATGTCGACACTATTATAGATACTATACTGATATTGTGACTGACACAAATACTATTTATTATCATGAACATTATTTAATGTTATTAATCATCATACTAATATTATTACTATATTAACATTACTGGCTTTTGTTGATACTATGATTGATGATATAATGGATTAAGATATGATGAACTATAAATGGATAAATTGATACAAATGATTAGTAAATATATTGATGCATATATTTTTTTATAGCATATTGTTATCTTTTATCTCATATTAATTTTTGTTATAAGATTTTAGTTACTTGTTGGGCTATGTGCTTATTATGTGGTTTTACATGTTTTAGGAAATGATAAGAAACCTATGATATGAGGTTCCGGATAAGACAAAAATGCAATAATGTTTCTTTTTGTTCTTCATTAGTAAACACTAATTAAATTATTAAAATGGAAGACTAATGTAATTCTTCCAATATAGATTCTGGAGTATGACCCCTAGAATTGCAGACATTATTTTACCTAATATATGATGATATTTTGGCAACACCACATAAAAAGTTTCATATTTCCAATTATCTAGTGGTTTTCTAAGAAAACTCTTTTTCTAACTTCAAAGATAATTTAATGTGGGAGAGGATGATCCATAAGTGCCTAAAGTTGAATACTTCAGAAAATAATGCCTCCATTGTCTTCAAGGATGATTGTATTGAGTGTTGAGTTAAATATAGTGTTATGGGAGGATAGCCTGCAACCCCCAAAATTTATGGGAGTGACCAAAGGTTTTAAGGATTGTTCTCGTATAGAAAAGTAATCTCTCAAAATATTTTTGAGATAGATAAGTAAATATAATCTTTGTTATAGTAATAAATTTCTAAATGTTTGGAATTTGATTTTAAAGCCAGTAACAAGAAGAAAATGCACCCAAACGAATAAGAGTGGATTTGATATTGCTTATCATTTTGTGCTATGTAGAGTTTCTAAATAAGTGAAGCTTTCTAGTACTTTTAAATAGTAGAGATTCTTTATCTTTGAGATTTTTTTTGAATAAGTATATGCCTTATCAACCATTTGCCTTCATAAAAACTTTTGGTGAGAGCAATGCCAAGCAATATATAACTTATGAGGCTTATACCTTCTAAGATTTTTCTTAATCATTATAGTTCATGCATATCTTTTATTTTAATAGTGACTTTTAAGTAAGGGTCCATATAATAATATGTTTCCTTTAAGGCTTTTTATAAGCATGCATTTGTGTTTTTTCTTTCATAAGAACCTATGTACCACTTGCCTTATGGGAATTTTCTAATGAGGATTCTATCCAATACTAGAAACCCTTTGAGGTGTATGTAAAAATATAACTTTCAGAAGTGTTTTCTTAGCTAAGTAGAGGCACTGCCTACTACTTGCTCTCATTGGGGTTTTTAAAAAGAAACATATCCAATAAGCCGTTCTCTTTGAAGCTTCTTTAACATGTTCATTCTACAATTATATTTTTTTAATTTTTCAATTTTTTTATTTTTTTTATAAGTTGACACTTTATCTTTCAGTTGCACTTATAGTCTATCAGTTGCACTTATAGAGACTTTTGAGTGAATGTCATGTTTAGTACTAGGTATCCTATAAGGATTCTTTATTGACAATTTAGAAGTTTTAATGAAGTTCCTATCTACCACTTCTTCTCACATGGACTTTTAGTAAGGAATGTATTTAATATTATGTAACCTTGAAGCTTCCCTATCAATGTATCTTTTAGATAATTATACCCTCACATGGCTAGATGAGTGGATGAGATTTTCTTAGATGCTCATTGAGGAATTCCTTAGATTTGGAAAAAAAAACCCTTAGAAAAAAGGGTATTTTGATTATGATCCCTTGAAATTGCAATCACTCTCTTAACATTAATGTTGATATATATTCTTTATGATTAAAATCTAGAAATAATCTTGAGCTTATTTGTGGTGTACTTTTGTCACTTGGATTGCCATAGATATGTTTAATGATGATGGATCGAAGCACTTAAATTACTATAATTATGATACAATCATTAATATGAACGTTCATTCAAGGTCGAGTGATAGTTTCCTCCTATAATGGACTTACTATTAAAAGTGATGCATCAAAGAATGATTGAGGGAATGAGTTTCCCGATTATAATCATGCTTTGGATGTTTAAATGAACATCATTTTGAGACTGCAGTCATTGTTTCCTCTAACCTTACATTGTTTAATTCATCAAATTATTGCATATTTGAATATTCAATATGACAGAGATAGTTGATAATCTTAGATTACATAAAAATTCCCTCATATATATAGAAGTTTAGAGAAAAATCATATAATACATAAGATTTTTTGTATGATTTTTTTTTTAAAAGGCAAAAACTATGAGGCATAGCTTTTACAAAAACATTTCACTATTATGATTCAAATATTATAAAGAGTAAATTGTCACATAATTGGAAAACATATTAATATAATATAATAAATATAAATATAAATGACATGTCTAATAGTGATAGTAAGGCATTAGACTTGTCATTGGGTTAGATGTTGTCTTAGCCATTCTTCTTATAAAAGAGTGATAGTAAGGCATTAGAGTTGTTATCAAGTCAGATGCTGTCTTAGCCATTCTTCTTATAAAAGAGTGACTTGCTGATTAAATAGTCAGGCATCAAATGTTAGTTGTAACATACATCAAGTGTTAGTCATTGGCAAACATCATGCTATCTTTGACTGGGAATGTTTAAGTTTGGGTAACAATCAATAGTTTGCCTTAGGAAGGTAAGCTTTTGACAATGGAGGCTAACTTGTATTAAATATTTATTAACTGTTAGACTATAGTTGACTTGAAATCTCAAAAGTCAGGGAACGAATGATGATTTACTTACTTGTTATCTATAGTCAATATGAGACTAGAAAAATAGAAAGACACGATTGCAAATGTATCATTCTTTAATAAATATCAAAAGATGTTTGATCAGAAAAATTAGAGATTAGGAATAATCAAAAGGTTGAACTCTATCCTTGTACTTTTAAGAAAGGAGACAAAAGACTAGGAAGGATAATATAAAACAAAAATAATTGTACTAGTTCATGTGATGGTGATTGCAGGTATCCAATTTAGTCAACAAATTTGCACCAATCTTTATCAATAACAAACATTGACATTGGCCAATCTGTGAGCATCAATATTGGTTAATAGTTTGCATCATCATTTGTCTACCATGAGCTTCGATGTTGTTTGATAACGAGTGTCTGATGATAGTGCTTATGAGTGTTAATATAAGTTGACATCCATTATCGGGTGATAATGGATAGAGCTCTATTTTTTTTTTTTTTAAGCCCTAGAATTCTCTCAATTAAAATCCTCTATGAAACACTAAGCCAATTTAATTAGAATGTTGGTCTACTCATATATTTTAGTATAGTTTGTTAAGTGTCATTTAACTAAAATAAAGTGATCTTAAGCTCATTCTTTTGTCTCACCATGACACTCATTTCAGCTATAAATACAGAAATTTTGAAGGTCATTTGATTCTAAAATAGTCTCATTAAGTTTTCAATCATACTTTCTATGTCTTGAATTAGGTCTATTAAACTCAAATCAACGAGATTTTGATATTGTTGGGTCCATCTAATCAAGATACACACTCATTTGACTATAATTTTGCTAAAAATATAGTTCTTAAAATTGATTCTAGAAGTTTCTAGTATAATTACTAGTACGAATACTGAAGCGCTTCAATATCTAAAAGTTTCTATCAAGATTTGTGCTTGATTAAATGAATTTACATCAAAGCATATTAGCTATAATTCATGACATCTACTTTTTATTTTTTTATTTTGTTATGTGATAGTCTACATAACTTTCATGAAAAACTTAGAAAGTGTTCTTTTATTATACACTATAATCGTGACATTTTAATATTGGATCTCCTCCCTCCTTTCTCTATGGGCTGAAGCGTGAAAATTTTGATGTTATATTTAGTGTTATTTTATGATTCACATTGCTTATTCGTGCGTTCGAGCTTTCATAACACAAAATTAAGTGCACTTTTCCTAAAACTTTCGACCTTCATTTGTTAAATAAAAAAACTACTCAATTAAAAAAACCAATAGCACAATAGCACAGCCTCAAAGGGTGTCAAAATTTTATGCGATGCTAAAATCCAACCCGAAAATTCGGGTTCGGGTCAACCCCAACCCGAATTGGATCGAGTTCAGGTTTGAGATTTCGACCCGTTTGTGAAATCGGATTGGGTTCGGATTGACCTGGAAACCCGAAATCAACCCGGTTTGATCCTTTTTTAATTTATTTAGAAGGGTTTAAGAAGATTGTTATGAAATAAGTAAATGTTTTTTCCAAAAAATAATAAATCATATTGCCCAAACTGAATTAAGCTTGATTTATTTTAAATTGATTGAAGTAAATCTTACCATAATTCGATTTAGGTTTAAATAAATCGAATTAAATAAAAATATTTTAGTAAAACTGATCCGTTTGCAAAAACGGGTTGGGTTCGGATCAGGTTAAAAAGTGTAAGATTTGATCCAAACCCGATCCGAAACTCGTTTTTGACAGCCAGTCTACATCCATTCTTTTTTTTTTTCCAAGCATGATATTTACTATGCCAATAAGCACCTTAAAATAATCCAATCATGCAACATTATAGGCCTTCTCGTCATCTCCCATGATAGGCTTGTCTAACATAATAGTAATACTAAAACCTTTCAATAATCATCCCTTATCCTTCAAAGTTGGTTGCAGAGAGCACTTCCATAGAGCCTCATAAGCATTATTCACTGTAACATAGCATATCATATGATCATGCATCTTATGTCATTATAACATTATTTTCATATCAAAAATACCTCATAGTGGAATACACATAGTTTCCCTCATTACTTATTAGGCAAATCACTGCTTTAAAGATAAATATGACCCCTCAAGTGCTTGATGATTTGTCCAAACAAGACATTAGATGACCTTTACTCTTCCACTTTATTCACAGAATATCTAGAGAGAAGGCTACACAGAATTCTACTAGTGTGCTCAGATACTCTCATCATATATTAGTAAATTCCTTGATGGTTTTTTCATAGTATGAAGGCAACAAAAACTATTCCAATCCCACCCAATGCGCACTAGAAATTCCTATGGAATCCACTGTGAGTTTTCCAATTACAGCCTAGTGGATGATCAAGGAAAACACTTGAATACTACTTTAAAATTTGCACTGGTGGTGTAAATTAGAGTTAGGCTCAAGCCATACATACACATTGATGGAGTTTGGGCTCGATTAATTGAGCTCGAGCTCATTTTGTGAGTTCAAGTGTATTCGTTGGTTATTAAGTTTAATAACGGCTCATGCTAAGTATGTTTTAATAATTTAGGTTTCGTTTGGTTTCTTTACCTTTTATGTTTCAGAAATGTCAGTTGAAAGAAATGGAGGTTTTAAACGGAGAACCTACTATCATAGGTAGTTTTAAACGGAGGTTTTAAAAGGTAGTTTTTAAAACATAGGTTCAGAGTAATGAGTTTTCTAAAGGAAAAGCACATATAAAAAGCTTTCTTAAAACAGCAGAAAAATGAAAAAAAAAATTGTATTATTGAAAACGTGGTTTAAGGAACCAAAGAGTTAATTTACGGTTTTAAAAAGGAATAAGTACCAAAAACGCCCAATCAAACTAGGTCATACAATAAAGAAATAAAGTTCCGAAAAAGCATGTGTCATATTCAAACAGCGAAAAAAAAAAAAAGAATTTAAGCCCTTTTGAAACGAAAAAGGTAAAATTAAGCCGTCTCAAACGGGGCCTTACTCAATACTCTTATATACTTTAACAAATAAAACATAAATCTTCTCATGCTCAGTTCAGCCATCTTTATTGAGCAGTAAAGCTCCTTGGATTTGCTTTTGCTCTTCTATTGGCAAGTCCTGGATAATCTCGAATCCAACAACTATCATTGCTAAGAACAAGGGGATGCATAGGACAATGACAAGCACAAAAACTTCACTTTCTGCTATTGGAGCTGAAACAAAACATATTTATGGCACCAATTTGGCTCTTTGTTCTTCGAATAACAAATATCAGGTGCGAAAACAAAGTTTCTATCCATTTCTATAGAATATGGGCTTTCTGATAAGAATCAATCAGGTGCAAATAATTTAAGCAAGAATCCAAATTTATGTGATTGAAGCTCATATTCCAACGAAGGAATAAAATATATTAAGGTTTAGATGAGCCTTTAAACTTCTTTTTCTCCTTAATACATTTGGCTGCAGTGTTGAGGATAAGATGACTGAAAATCTTAAAAGTGATCGCTGTTGTAAAGAA
This sequence comes from Dendrobium catenatum, assembly GCF_001605985.2. Taxonomy (NCBI): domain Eukaryota; kingdom Viridiplantae; phylum Streptophyta; class Magnoliopsida; order Asparagales; family Orchidaceae; genus Dendrobium; species Dendrobium catenatum. The sequence goes on from NW_021318775.1 coordinate 2,328,369, forward strand.
AGGAAGAAATTGTCTCATCTGATTAAAGAAAGAAAAAAATTGCTGATAAAAAATAGTCTTCGAATTCTTTGAATTTGCATTAAGGTTTCTGTTGCGTCCTGGACTATTCGCGACGATAGAGAAATATAAAGTTTGACGTCTTAGTTTTGTGCGAAGATCCAACACACAATCAGATAAAAGAGAGGGGGTAGCGTTCATAAGAGACACCAGAGTTTTTACGTGGAAATCCCTGAAAGGAGGGAAAACCCTCGGGGCCTGGCCCAGTTTAAATGAATGCACTAGTGTTTGCAGTCGACTATAAATGACGCCCTTCATTGAGAGGAAGATCTTGGCTTGATGTAGCAAATATATATCATATAGAGTGAATTACATGGTATGAATTGGAAGAATTAGTATTAACATGTTCGTTTTGTCGGTATGACCATAGTCGGCGGGTGACGGAGGTTGGAAAGATCGTATTCGAGTGACGGTGATTAGAAGGACCATAGTCGGTGACAGAGATCGGAACAACCAGAATCAGCGGGTGACGGTAGTTCAAAAGACCGTTGTCTGGCGATGGAGATCGGAAAGACTGTAGTCTGACAACGATGGTCAGAAAGACTATTATCTGGCGACAGAGGTCGGAAGGACCGTAATCGGTGGGCAACAATGGTCAAAAAGACTGTAGTCGGGCAACAGTTGTAGAAAGGACCAATGATAGTTAGTGGCGACAGTGGCCGGAAAGATCATTGTCGGGCAACGAAGGTCGAAAGAACCATAGTTTGCGGGTAACAATTCTCAGAAAGATGATAATCAGATGACGGTGGTCAGAAGGACCGACGACAGTCGGTGGCCAAGTGTAAATCTAGTGTTAGTTGGTGGTCGGGCAAAAGTCTGTGACAGTCGATGGCTAGGAGTAATTCCGGCGACAGTCGATGGTCGGGGGTGGTTGAGGAGGAGCTTGGTGGCAATAGAGATCTCATATTTCTGTTCCTCTCATCTCTTCTTTTTTTCCTTTCTTCCTCCCCTGCTTCCTCCTCTAGATCTCTCTCCTTTTAATAAAGAATGAGGGGTTTATTTATAATTTTTTGGGAGTCACATGGCCAATAAATTTGAGGGAGATCAAGGGTACAGTGAGAGTAGTTTGAATGGGCAGCTGATATTGATCCCCTTGATCGTTGTCTGTTTACTGAGCATTTGAATGTCTTAATGATATTGAAATTTGGTGATCTTCGGCGCGTTGGATTCATCTATTCGAGCTACTCGATTCTATTATAAGCATGTTACACTGGAAATAGTTGGTTATCCAATTTATGATTTAAACTTTTCAAATGCGGTTCGGGTCTTCAATTTGGATCCATTTGGGCTCATATTGAGTCTTATTTGGTGTCATTGGGTTCGTATTTTCGAGATGTTCAGTTCGACTTTAAATTTGTTAAAATCGGAGTTCGGATGATCCCAATTTTAATTTTTAAAGTTTTGAACTTGATTATGCTTTGAGATTCGTGCCTGATCAAGCTAGTTTTTTTTATAATATATCAGTTTCACATGGAATAATTTTCTTATTACTATCTGCAGCAATTTTTTAGCACATTTTTTTTTTAAATGATCAAAAACTGCCCCAAACGCCTAAAGCGTGAATCCTTAGAATATGTTTTGGCACAATGTTTTTCCTTAAAAACAACTTAATATGATATAATGTGCTCTTAAGTTTAATATTTGCCCGTGTAAAGAGGAGGTGAAGCCTCTAAAAGAAATATTAACAAAAACTATGTAATATTCTTGCACAGCATTTGCGAGTAAATTTTCTAATTATTACAGTTTTAGCATAACTTGGCATTATGAGAATATTAACAAAACTTGTAATAGATGACTTTCCCTTTAACAAATTAATTATATACTCGTAGTTATCTAAGGCTTTATTTGGGACGGTATTCTAAAGCAGCTTTCAAGTATAAAAATTTCTAGTTTAAAAAATTTTTAGAAAGCTGCTTTAGAAAGTAGTAAAAAAATCATCCCAAATCAAACCTAAATTCTGATTAATAAAAATAAAAAAATAAAAAAATAAAAATAAAAGTCAGATTAATTAAATTGTCTTGAGAAATAGTAGAATTGAATCACAAATAAATCACCTAATTACCTTTAAATTGACCCTGAACTTGCACGAGGGATTCACAAAGCTAATTAGTCGAGGTTAGTTTTCTAAAATAATCTATAAACTTTTTTTAATAATCTATTAATTTGATTAGTGTAATAATCAGTTGATTATCCTCAAAAGATCTCACTATGGGTACTCACCTTCGATTTGAAATATGCTAAAAGTTTTATTGTCTACTAGCCAACAACATGGCCATCTATAGATTATGGGTAAATAGTCAGAGAATTACTACGTGCGGTCACTGGACCATCCAGAGACGAATCATGATATGCCACATCACCGCAATGCATAGCACTGGTACGCAGCAAATGATGACGTGGCGAGTCCTGTTTCGCCTCTGGATGGTGTCCTATGACCGCATGTAATAATTTCACCAATAGTCAAGCACGAGAATCACTAAATGATACGAAATCTAGTACAATCTCATACAATCAGTGTACAATTATAAACAAAATCTCTCTTTAGATGGTTTATTTATAGTTCAGTTTGGCTCACCCTTTTCTACTCTGATAGGTTCAATTGGGTTCTTAACAGACCAATTGCCTAAGAGGTTCATAGTCTCTTCCTTTTTGGCTTATTGGGCTTTGCAAAGATGGTAGCATCCATATACTCATACCCAGTGGAGGTTTACAAAAAAATGTGTTAATCAAAGGAATTATGAACTATATGATAAACGTACAAAAGCTTAATTATTTAGTTGATATTTGCTCTTCAGATTTGTCAACTTCGGAATCCAGAATGGAAGACCTGTAGGCTATGCTCGGCGAGATATTATTTTGTGCACATATTTGGCAAAGCTTATCATTCAGAGGCGAATCAGAGCAGCCACGTCATCCAATAACGAGCTCGGCTGCTAATGGAAGTAAGGCTGATGAGTTCTAAGAACTAGATCTTTTGTTCAGCCACAGTAAATGAACTTGAAAATAACACCATATCCAACAGAGGTGCGGTTAAATAGAGAATTTCAACTATATTGGAGAACCAATATTCTCCAATTGGTTCAGAAATGGATGGGCCTTTTTGTCTAGCTGTGTCATTTGCTGCTCTTGCTGTTTAATACAGAATTTTTTGTAGCCTCTCATGTCGCCTTTCGATTCAAATTTCATCGATGCCCCTCGTGTTGTTTTAATTTTGTTAGGCAGGCTCAATTTTTGGGCCTTGGACAATGATGAAGCTTGCCTCCCTCCCTTTGGATGGTCTTCGGGCAACCAAAGGAGACTGATTCTGATTCGAATATAATGTTCTATTATGTATTTTTCTGAGTCCATGCCAGAAAATTTTTCTGTTTGTTTTGTCCTTTCTTTTTGTAACTTTTAGGGCTGTTTTTTATTTTTTTCTTATGTCGCCTTTCGATTCAAATTTCATCGATGCCTCTCGTGTTGCCTTAATTTTGTTAGGCAGACTCAATTTTGGGTCTTGGACAATGATAAAGCTTTCCTCCCTCTCTTTGGATGGTCTTCGGGCAACCAAGGGAGACTCTGATTCTGATTCGAATATAATGTTCTATTATGTATTTTTCTTAGTCCAGGCCAGACAAATTTTCTGTCTGTTTTGTCCTTTCTTTTTGTAACTTTTAGGGTTGTTTTTTATTTTTTCTTTCTTCAGCCTCAGGTTTTTGGTTTTAGCTATTTTTTTTGGTTTATTCTTGTACACCTTTTTTTTATTTTATAAAATGGGCTAAGCTCTCAATTTTATCAAAAAAAAAAAAACTATATTGGACAACAATCCTTTCAAAAAAAGAGATTATTTGTCCACTATGTGACAGGAAATTATTGGGTTAGGTCACTGGACGTGTTCGGAGCCCATGAAAATATGTCACATCACCTCCTATTCGGTACTGAGCTCGGTACTATTGCTCAGTATTATGAATACCGAACGTAAGCTGCGTCCGATAACCTGACCCTATAATCTCTCCTATGTGACAGATGAAAGCCTAAATGCTCAGTAGCTCTAGCTATCTCTTCTAGCTAGATGGAATCCACCACAGCACTGCTGACCTAATGGGCTGTCAACATGGCCTACATGAGAGAATTCTTAGAACTCCTCTGCAAATAAGCCCAATACTCCAAAAGCCCATAGTCCTATGATGATGAACATTTTCCAATAGGGGATTTTTGAGCCTGTGATCTCTATTTTTTGGGCTATAAAAATACCACTTATTTGAATGATTAGTTGTATGATGATGATTTTTTTCATAACTGAAAGAATAAGATGCACATCTCCACAGCTCCCATTTTTAAGATTTTGTATGTTTGAGATACAACATAATTATTTTTTTTATAATATCTTCATAGGTGAGAATGAAGTGATCTTTAGAAGTGGAGATTCCTCTAAACTAAATAAATTTGAAGTAGGATATATTTAAGTCATGTTTAATGTAATCATAAATTCTAAAATTTGATTTATTTTTCTTCAATATTTTAGTTATTTATATATTTTGGATCTTGAGAATTTTTATTAATTTATTAAAAAAATATTTTTGTATGATTAATTTTTTAATAGTTTGTTTGTTATTTATTTATTTATTTATTTTATTAGATTTATAATGATGAAAAATTAATGATTCTTGTAGCAAACCACATGTAGTTGGATAAAGACTTTGATGTTGATGTTGTTGATTGTTATTAATTTTAGGCCGAATGATTGTCGTAGAGATGTTGCCAACTACCCATAATAATCTAGATCTTAGTTGCTGACTACGTGGGCACAAATGATCTCATAATTTATTATTGACAATTATGATCAATGTTTTAAATAAATATCTTTTTGTTTTGTTTTTTTTCATTGAACATTTAGGTTAATTAAGGAAAACTCGCACACACATCTCATACGCAAGACTCGAATCTAAGACCTATTGGTTAGATATTTAATTTTTTATCGAAATAATTGCACGATCCTTACATAATCGAACATGACACTAAGCGGGCTTGGTACCTTCCAACTCGACCTTGACTCATCCTAAATGAGTAACAACCCAAATCAATGTCAACTAAACTAACATCTAATTGAGGTTACTCAAAGTGGATTCAAAAGAGAGGTCAACAATGATGTTGTAGTTCAATGATGGGATAAATAACTATATATTTTGGTAGTTTTATATTTAATGTTGGGGAAGTAAAACCATGCAATGAAACAAATAAGAAATTTGAAAAAAAATGCATGAGAAATAGTATAAATTTCTCTTCTCTTTCGCTCTCTCATTGTCTCTCTTCACCCTTGCATTGTTCTCTTACAAGAACAAACAAAGAGAAATTCACTCAAACTACCAAGGGATACAACCCTTCATAAAAAACAAGAATGAAAACTAGTAAACCCGTCTTGCAGTGCCGCGATGCTTAGTTTAGAGCCATGACTCTTCATTCTATGTACCTAGTTTGTGTGACAATGCTGTTGAGCTAGGATTTGGAGGATCACGGTGCTTCGCTCTTTATCTATTGCCAACTAGACAATACAACATCATAATGCTCAGGTACACAAGACCACAACACCCAAACCCAAGCAATGGGAGGACCCCCTACAATTCTTTGGTGAGCTCGACTGATGGAATTGTGGTCCAATGCAACAGTACAACCCGATTGATTGATACAATCAAATTTCACATAGAACTAACATTTAATTATATCAATTTAATTTCTAAACATCATTTTTTGGAGTATAATTTATCTTTGTTTATGGTGTGAATACAAATTAATGTTTCGTTTAAGACAATTTTCTTATTGATTTCTACAGCAACTATTCAGTACAAAAATTTCTTAAAAGCAACGAAAAAATAGTAGCAAAAATTTGTGGCAAACGTAGCCTAAGTTTATTTCTTGACATTCTCATTCGTATTTTGTTGTTGTAATGTTTTTAAATTCTATCTCCATCGCTGAGTAATTGTTAAGTTTTACTGCTTGTTAAAAGCTGCATATAAGATGATTGCAATAGAAATTTATAATGAAAGATTTCATGACATTTGAGATGGATCGATCTGTGATGATTTCATTACAAACTTTTAAGGTTTTTGACCGCATTGTTATGGATTTATGATGAACTTCGTTGCCAAATTTTGGGGCCTTCAGGTTTGCCATGAATTTGAGATCAAATTGCAATAAACCATTAAGTTTCTGGCAAGTTTGTAACAAATTATGACCAACTTTGGCTGCAAATCCATCGATACAACTCGCCAAGAGCTTGTCATAAAATTTTCTTCAAATTTTTTGCTAATTTCTGATGAAATATTCTGTCAGAATTTGAAAGCATAGTTTATTCACAAACCCATCATAAGTGTGTCGTTGAAAAATGATGCGACTCTCACTATTCTTTCAGATTCTTTGTGATAAATTGTAGGGGTGTCAATTTCGGATCACTGGTCGGGTTCGGGTCGAATCTGAAATTGATCCGACACTGTTTTTGCAAACGCGTCGATTCTCTGGACCCGAACCTGACCCGCTTCTGGTTCGGGTCAACCTGACCCCCGACACTATTCGGGTTCGAGTTGACCCGACCCGTTTTTGCAAACGGGTTGATTCTCTGGACCCGAACCTGACCCGCTTCGGGTTCGGGTCAACCCGACCCCACTTGTTTCAGCAGCGACAGTGGGCAGGCAGGGTGGCGCGACCGCACGAGTGCGCGACGCGTTAGCCGGGTTTATGAGTTATTCCGGGTAAATTCGAGTCATTCCCGGGTTTCCGGGTCAACCCGAACCCGACCCGATTTTTCAAACAAGTCGGTTTTCCGGATCGGAACCCGACCCGCTTCGGGTTCGGGTCAACCGAAACCCGAAATTTTCAGGTCAGGTTCAGGTCGGATTTTCGGGTGGGGTCCAATATTAACAGGTCTAATAAATTGTGAGTGAACACCCACAAAAATTTACAATGGACATTTTTGTTTTGTTTGGAATAACTTTCTTAATATTTTTCATACCATTTTTTTTAGTACCAAAATTTATGGAAAGCAACAAAAAAAAGTAATGATCACCAAGTAAAGCCTTCTCTGCCTTGTCATAAATGTATCTTCTTCCTGCAATTGTGTGGCCTACATTTAAGACCAACAATCCATCCAAAATTTGACACAAAAAAAAAAAAAAAAATCCATACTTTAGTGATGGATGAGAGGCACGTTAATGCATGTTAGTTACATGCCATCTTGATTTCGAACAAGATTTTCATTTATGTTACAGAGTTTGAATATTGTCCACTAAACACCGCAGAAATGAGAAATTATTGGGTACGCAATATGAACGCAGAGTAAGGTTCGGATGTTGCGTGTTTACTACTTATTTGCTGCGTATTTTTTTATACATAATTTTTTTTACGTATTTTTTGTGTATTTATTGTGTATTTAGTGAGTATTTAGTGATTATTATTTATTTGCAGCTTATTTGTTACGAAAAAATTATGTATAAAAAAATACGCAGCAAAATAAGCAGTAAATACACAGCATCCTTACCTTACTCTGCGTTCGGATTGCGTAGACAATAATTTCTCCTCAGAAACAACTCAACCTTCGCTCGAGGACAAGGAAGAATACATCTGAAATCTATAGAATTAATTGAGGCTTTAATTTAGCAGCAACATGTTCTTGTAAATCTAAGACTAATATCTCATACATAATCAGAGCTATGATATTTCCTTAAATCTTCATTACAATTTTTGTGATTAGAGAGTTGATTCTTTACCTAATTAGTTAGTTTGATTAGATATTTAATTAGATATTTTATTGATGCATTAGTTAGAAAAGATTTGATTGGCTTTAATTATGAGATTAATTTAATGCGCTGATTGGAATATCTAATTGGCATAATTAGATATTTGTATTAATTATATTTTCTTTATTAAATATTGTTTCAAATTTATAAATAGGGTCTATGGGCTACTATTGTATGCATGAGAGAAAGAGAGAATTTGAGAGCCAATTGTAATATTATTGTTCTCCATAGTGAAATCATCATCCGCTTCCCACAGACTTCAGTATCTTCACCGAACCACATAAATCTCCTGTTCCTTGTATGTTGTATGATTTTATTTCCACTGTGTTTATTGCAATAGAGCCAGCTCATATGACTCGGTGCAATATTTTGCTATGATGTATAATTAGTTTATGAAGAATAAACAGTAATGAATACAGAATTATAAAGGGCAAAAAATAAAAACTGAAGTCAAATCAGGCGAGCAGAGTCAAGGCTAGTAGTTAAGGACAGAATATTGCATAAAGCTATGTAACTTTCCCATGACATTCCGTTTGAAATCACAGCTGCAGACTAGTCGAAAAGTAACCATTCTGCTATTTTTGCTTTGTCTGTTAAATAAGGCATTTGTGGTCTACACATTTCTATGTAAGCAAAGAAGAACTTCCCAATCCTTAAACAGATTTTTCCTGGAAATTTGTAATTTAAGTCAAGCGCGAACTTTACAATTTGTAATTCAAAATAACAAATTGACATAAGCCTGTTGTAATTCAGAAGTCACTCAAAGTCTAGTAAATTTTAAGCCATCAAATTTGGCTTGACCCTTAAAGATAGAGACAAAAAGAAAATGGTCACTATAGATATCTTTTAGCTACCAAAAGCAACTAAGGTCTCTAAATAAAAAAGGAAATTTGATATTTGTTCATATCCTTGTTCGTCGTACACTTCACAGATATGTCGGGGTTCCAAGGGGGTAGCGCCCTCTGACGTGGTTCGACTTTTATTTTTAAAAGAACATAATTGCAAGTAGTGAATTTCTTTCAAGATATTTTTGAAATAAAAGAATAAATTCTCTTTACTATTTCTCTTTGTATTTGTTTCATCTTTCTCTAATAATAACCCCTCTATAAATTGTGTTTAATCATGTTGAGAGCAATTGCCTAAAGATCATTATATTTTAAAACTTTTAAGGGAGTCAATTGCTTAAAAATCCTTATAATAAAGACTAAAAAATAGATGGAGGGAGGAAAATTACCCTAAACCCTATGGACTACTCGATAAAACTCACATCCCAAATTAAGGCTTTGTTTGTGCACTTTCATGCTGCTTTCTAAAATAATTTTTTTAGTACAAAATTTTTTTGAATTAAAATTATTTTAAAAAACAATAATAAAGTTGTCTCAAACGAAACCTAAAACTCAAAATTGTGAACTCTTTTCAAGCACTCATAAATTGACAAGGAGCATTCACCTACTCCCTTGAAGCACCATCTAAATTGCTAAGAACACTAACCCAATAAACTCGTAACACTGATTTATGCAAAATCTTCAACCCATGCATATGAAGTACTCAATGAAAATTCATATCTGCTCTAAGACCATCTCCAACCGTTCGGCAAACAACCAAATGGAGGCTCTCAAACGCCGCAACCGAACGTCATTTCCTCCCTCCTCCATTTGATCGTAGTTGAACAGTGCGACACAAATATTGGCGTCGCACTGTTCACTTGCGCCATTCTTTTCTCTCTACCGAACTTGCCTAAGAATGACGCGAAAGAAACGAGCGATGGTTAGGAGGCAAAATCGTGTTCCATTGAAGATGAATCATGGCACTTTTTGATTTTACTGCATTTTGCAGTGAAAAATTAGAGTTTCGGTTGGAGATGCCCTTAGAAGGTAATTGCCTGCAGTATAGAGCTGGTCAACTCTCTCGGAGCTTCCTTGGCCGACTTGCCCGCCACACTATTCATTCTAATAGAATATTACGAAGAAAATTAGAATAGCTACATATATAAACTGAACTGAACTCGAATTTACAATATGCCACTTGAGCTAAGCTATCTACTCTTAGAAAATTTCATGACACACGCGAGCTTCAACTGACCAGAAGTTTCCGAGCATTGACCCCAAGTCTCCTTCTTTATAGGGCAAACGACGTATGAGAAAGCCATTGACGCCACGTAAGAGCTTCAGCGTCAGCAACTACACGCCGAATGCATTAAAATTTCTGAATGAAAAAGACTATCTATAGTGTGTTCAAACCTCTTATTATATTATTATTTTTTCAGCTAAGCTTTGCGTTCAAACTTTGTATTAGTTGCACTGCAACTTGACTGCTTTTACGTTTTTGTGAGGAGGGAATTTACCTAATCGTGTTGGGCTTGTTTAATTCGTATTGAGCTCGAGCTCGTTAAAAAAATTTTTCGATCGAGTTTTTTGAAAGCTCGACTCGATTGTTAAATTTGATATTTTAGTTTTAAATTATTATTTTTTATTTAATAACTTTAATAATTTTAAAAGACAAAATTTTAATGCTCGAGTATAGGCTCGACTCATAACCTCATTAACGAGTCAAATTTGAGCAAGATCATAACTCAATTCGGCTCACTAACAACCCTAGAGTGTGGTAAATTTCTAATTGTTTGATTTAATGGATTTGTTCTATGTTGATGAATCATTAAAATATTAAAACCTGTAGCTGTTTTGAAAAGTAAATTGTCAGCTTGCTTGATTTGTTCTGCAATATGCCAATTCGCTTCTTATCTTTAGGAACGCTAAATTAGAATTTGTTATGAATATTTTTTTTTATGTTATGAAATAAAATTTAATTAGAACTAAATTACTGTATTTTAGTGTGTTATTATAGTAAAGTGAAAAATGAAATTTTCGATTAGAGTTAAATTTTTGAATGAAGAGTCAAGTGGGCTCTCAATCTAGATAAGAACCAGAGAAACAAGAGAAGCAAAAAATGAATTTTTAGATCGGGATATATATATTACTTTCTAAAAAAGAAGGGGAAGATAAATTTTCAATGAAGAGTCAAGTGGGCTCTCAATATAGATAAGAACTAGGGCTGTCAAATTCGAGTCACGGGTCGGGTTTGGGTCTAACCCAAAATTTACTCGACCCGAATCCGACCAGTTTTTAAAAAATGTGTCAGTTTTTCAAACCCAAACCCAACCCGTATAAGGTTCGGGTTGACCCGAACCTGACCTGCCAAGTGCCAACTAAGTTCGTGAATGTAACTTCGTAGTTGTTTGACTTCGCTCGCTGTTGTATCTTCGGACCCGAACCTTCGTTGTTGTTCGACTTCGCTCCTTAGATGACGTTCCCTTTATGTCAGATCAGAAGTTACGACATTTTGATCGGAAGCAACAATGGGGCTTCGCTCGCTGTGAAGGTAACTTTCTTTGTTTCATGCACTTAGAGGTTTCTGACATCTAGGGTTTGTAGGAGTCACTGGCGGCCGGCTCCTTCGTTGATGTTCAACTTCGCTCCACGAATGACATTCCCTTCCAATCAAATCTGAAGTTACAGCATTTTGATCGGAAGCAACAATGGAGATCGCTCGCTGTGAAGGTTCCTTTCTCCGTTTGGTGCTCTTCTTCGGCCAAATCTTGTAAATAAGCCCAAATTATATGGTTTCGGGTCAAAACTGGATCATTTTGGATTTCCGGGTCAACTCGAACCAGACCTAGAATTCAAAATTGGTTGACAATTATGACCCGAACCCGACCTGTTTCGGGTTCAAGTTAACCTGAACACGGAATTTTTGTGTCAGGTTCGAGTCGGGCTTTCGGGTTAAATTTGTACTAAGATGAATCATAAAATTATTTATTTTTTTCTAATAATATTATTGAATTTCAATACTCTCAATTGTAGATGAGTTCTATAACAACTATCTTATTTTTATTATAAAGATTATAAAAATTGGGTGTCCACAAGAAAATAATTAAAGTCCAATAATAATTTTAGACGTTGATTATCAAGCGACAATAGTTGAATGACAGAAGTTTGGAGATCATTGTTGATGGTGGTTGACAATAGTGATATAAAGAAAAATAATAGAGTTCTTAATCTCTCTTAGCTCCTGAAAATGGAGATTATCTATAGCCTTTTTGAGCTGGTATTTTGATAAATTTTACTAGAATTCAAAACACCTCACCAAACAAACTCTATATTGATTCCATTAATTATGAACTGTTTATCTAGCATTTAGGTATTTTAATGATGTTAGAATCAAATGAGCTTAAGGTCGTTGTATTCATCTTATCAAGCTGTTCAATTCGATTATAAGCATTCAAGATTTGGAGACCGTTTAGTTCTTCAATTGATGTTCAAAAGTTTTCAAATAGGCTTAAAGGCTTGATTATTGTGGTTTATTGAGACTGAAATCAATTCATTTGTGGTCGTCGAAATGTTCAATTTGACTATAATTAAGTTTGTTAAAATAAGAGTTTGCATATTCTTGAGTCTTAAATTTAATTATGAAATTTTATAATTTAAAAATTATCTTGAGATTCGTGTTAATCATTACATTTATATATGGAGCATTAATCCAAACTAATGTTACTCTAATCTCTAACCAAATTCAAGGAATTTTTTTTGAGTCATTGTAATTAAAATTTTGAACTGGATATTTCAAAGATTTTTTTTTTCGCAATTATATGGGAAAATTAAATCATGATATCAAGATTAAATTTATGTTCAAAATAGTTTTCAAATTTATTGAATTTATGTTGAGATAAATGCAACATAAATTTTATTTAATTCCACATATATTATTAAACTTTTATTGATAATTTGTTTTTTATTTTAAGCAAATTCTTTTCCATGAGTATTCCCAAGCACAAAATTACTTTGAACTTTAAAAAGCTTCAAATCGATACATCTGAACAACATTTAATCAAAATGTCTCAAAGCCATTAAATCTACTTTAAGATTTGTACAATATTAATGTTTTATGTATTAAAATATTTTTAAAATATATTCAATAATTTTGAGTCTCAACCAACCATTTAAGGAAGGTAATCTAATATAATTATTTTCCTTTGATTTTCCCTCAAGACCTTTGATTTTCCCTCAAGAAAATTCAGCAAAACTTCAAGCACCCCATGCAAGCAAGGATTCTATACTTAGCACCATAAGAATTCAGTTAAATAGAAAGCTTTTAATTTGAATCCGGCATCAATTGGTGGAAGTCCGTCAACATAAGAATTTCATACTATCATAAGGTTGGTGATCGGGCAAAAGTCCGACAATTGGTGGCCAGAAAGAAATCTAGCGATGGTCGCTGGTCGAGCGTAAATTCGGTGTTAGTTGGTTGGAAGTCCAGCAACAGCTAGTGGTTGGGAGGAAGTCCTATACGACAGTCGGTGGCCGAGCATAAATTTGACGTCAGTTGCTGGCCGGGCGAAAGTCCGACGATAATTAATAGTCTGGTAGAAGTCCGGAGATAGTCGATGACTGGACAAAAATCAGGGCAAAAGTCAGACAATGGTCGGTAGGGGTGTCAATTTCGGGTCACAGGTCGGGTTCGGGTCGAACCCGAACTGACCCGGGTGCAAACGGGTTGATCCTAACCAGACCCGGGTAGATAAACGGGCCGGAAATCCAAACCTGGACCCGACCCGGCGGGTTACCGGGGTTACCCAACCCGATACAGGACCAGCGGGGTGCGCGGGCGAAGCGGGTGCGTGGGGGAGAACGCGGGTGCGTGCGTGGGTGCACGCACGGGAGATCGGACGAAGCAGGTGCGGATAGCGTAGGTGCGCCAGCAGGAGAGCGCGGATGCGCGCGCGGGCAAGCTGGCGCTGGCAGGTGCGGTAGCACGGGCAGGGGGGTCA